>NW_006262688.1:19470119-19532942 GCF_000493195.1 Citrus x clementina
TCTTTCTCCTTCTCAAATTAATTTTGTCCTACTTTAATTTTTAATTTTTTCATTATCAAACATATAATTTTTCTAAAACATAAAAAAAAATAAGTCTTCTAACTACATAAATTAGATTAATTTCTTAAAAACAAAACCTAAAAAACATAATACTTGCATTTACCATTGTAATAAAGAAAGAGTTATATATTACTTTTTATAACAAGATCTAATCAATTAGGGCCTACTGAATGCGATTAAAGATGGTGGGATGGGTTTACCTTGAGCTCCACATATCAACTTTCCAAATTAAATCCCACGAGCTCCACTGAGCTCTCCATATTATTCCAAACTCATAACACCTTAGTTCACCTACTTTGAATAGCAGAAAAACACACTTAAGCCTTCATTAGCCTAATCTCCCCTTAAATATAAATTTATTTGTTTGAATTGAATTTAACTTAGATCTGGTGAGAACAACTACTAAATAGTTCAAATTGGTTCCTATTAAAACAACTTTGTTGCGTTCATCGTTTGGCTTTGCTAATTAATATCTTACGTTTACTATGAAAACCTAAATACTTTTCTAAAGGGAAATTATCAGCCATATACCCTTAAATGACACCAGTATCAAATGTGCTACAACACTTTTCAAGTATATCACTCATATATCTTAAGTTGACAAAACACTTCTGCCGTCCACCAATCCATTAATTACTGTTTGCAAGCGCTGACATCATAAGGGTAATCTTATTTTTTTTAAAAAACGACATGTCATCCCATTTACCTAGTAAAAAATGACATGTCATATGATATATATTGATAAAAATAACATGTCATCCCATTTTTCGGATAATTGTTAATAATTGCTATAAAAAAAGCTATTTTACAACTGAATCTACTCCTTCAAAACTTAACCTAAATTTTTGAAGATCTACTCCTCTAATTGAAATTTTTTATGGTATAATATGTATAATTGTAAATAATATGTTATTAATAATTTTTTTATGGTATAATATGGATATTTTTTATGGATAATTGTTAATAATATGTACCGTTAATAATTCATATTTTTTAATAAAAAATGTATTGTTAATAACAAAATAAAAAAAATTATGTATTGAAAATTTACGTTAATTTTTGGGGTAAATTTATATTTTTACCTCATTTTGAGTTTCAAGGGTGAAATAGTCAATTTACTTATGAGAACCATCAAGGGAATACCATTAAAAGTTCAAGTGATCCTTTGCACATTCATGGAGGCCCAATTACAAGAGCAAGAGCCAAAAAGATGCAAGCTGCTTTAAATAGATTAATTGAGAAAATATGGATTGAAAATGCAATTCAAGATGAAAGACATCATGAATTGGGCTTGAAGAGAAGACAAGGCATTGTGGGCATTATTCAAGTTATTGGGCAGCCAAATACAAAATTTGTATCAAATGCAGAAAGGTCAAATTCGGAATAAAAACTGTATTGATTGAGCTAGAAGTAACGTGCAAGCTATATACCGTTGGAAACATAATTAAGTTAGCTTTCCAATAAATTTTACAGAGTTGGATTTGGAGTTCTCTAGAAGGAGTTATGACCAATTCATTACAGCTTGTTTAGACTTGGGATTTTCAACGACTCCTTTGTTTTTCAACTTCATTTGTTTGTTTTGTTTCAAGTTTGTCAATGTGTAAGGTAAGTCTACCATCAATGATGGTGGGCTAACATTAAGTTTGTCAATGATAGCATTAATTATAGTAGGCTAGCATTAAGTTTGTCAAAGATAGCATTAATTATGGTGGGTTGGTGAAGACTTTTGAAACATCTTTTGACAAACCTACTTGGAGGGTTGTTCCAATGTTTCCATTTGTATTTTTAGGATCTTGGGTTTCTTTTAGCCTATTTAAATTTAGCAACCTTGCTATGTAATGGGATGGGAGATTAATGTTATTTGAATTTGAAAGATTATTCTTTCTTTGGTTCTTTTGAAAACTAGTGAACTTATCAAGAATTTGCATTCTTGTGGCATTCCAAATTTAGACTTATCACTCACCTTCTCATCTATTTCTTGAGTGTGGCATCAATACCATTCTCTATACCTTTGGTTCATGTTTTCTTAAGCATTGGGTCAAGGTTTTATTTGTCTTAAATCTGTTTAGAACTTTCTTGGGAAGTTGAAACTACAAATTAAGTGTGGGATTGAAAGTTTCATTGTGGGATTCACATCATTTGGTATCAAAGCTAGTTTCTAATCAGGTTTGAATGTCTTATTTATTTTGATTATCAAAAAAAAAAAAGAGAAAAAAAAGATTCAAGTATTTCTACTTTCATCAAATTGAATTTGAGTTATTCATTTTCCTTGACATAGTTTACACACATATCAATTGTGTTGCTTTGCTTGCTTGCTTTCCTTTCTTCAATTTCCTTTTCATTCTTTGTGTCCTCTTAATTTTTTTTCTTTGTTAGTGTGCTGGATTGTCATATTTGGTGTGCCACTTGGGTTTTTATTTATTTATTTTGTTTGTTTAGTTCAGTAAAGAACTGAAAGAGAGAATTAAGTGTGGTAAAAGGCAAAAGTTTGTGAGATCATTAGAGGGTAAAAGCCAATTTGTGTGTTAAACACGAGAGTTAAGTGACATCAAATTGAGTGAAACACGTGAGGGCGTGTTGTGAGGTCTTTTTGCTAACAATTTTTTTTCAGATCACAAATATGTCAAAAGATCAAGAAGCTATAGACTAATCAATCATGCTCAAAGCCATGCAACAACAATTTGAGCACATGAATCTAATGTTTGGAGAGATCTGTGACAAATTGGAGAGGCAAGACACTGCCATAGCCAATCTACAAAGGGGGCAACAGCCAATAGCTCCTAATGTAAGAGGTAATCAAGGGCGTGCTGTCATGGGAGAAGAAGATGGCGATGACATAGATGATTTTGATGACCAGGCCACTGTTGACATGTGTGGAAGAGATCATAGAAGGGCAAGACGTATGGATCGTGATTTGGGGAGTATCAAACTGAAAATTCCTTCTTTTCAAGGTAAAAATGATCCGGAAGCTTATTTGGAGTGGGAAAAAAAGGTGGAGCTAGTATTTGATTGCCACAACTACTCTGAGGAGAAAAAGGTAAAACTAGCTGCTGTTGAATTTACTGATTATGCTATTATTTGGTGGGATCAACTTGTTTTGAGTAGGAGACGAAATCGTGAAAGGCCTATAAACACTTGGGAGGAGATGAAGGCCATCATGAGGAGGAGATTTGTTTCTAGTCATTATTATAGGGAGCTGCACCAAAGGCTTCAAAGTCTTACACAAGGTTCTAGAAGTGTGGAAGATTACCACAAGGAGATGGAAATAATCATGATTCGAGCCAATATTGAAGAAGAACGAGAGGCCACTATGGCAAGATTTTTACATGGTTTAAATCAAGATATTGCTAATGTGGTTGACTTGCAGCACTATGTTGAGTTGGAAGACATGGTTCACATGGCCATGAAAGTGGAACGACAACTAAAAAAGAAAGGTTCCACTAGAACCAATTTGGGTTCATCTTCCTCATGGAAGTCAAAATGGAGCAAAGATGAAAAGGTTGTTTCAAAGCCTAAGATTGAGACAATCAAGGATCATAAAGAGGGAGGCAACCAAAGCAAAGGTAAATCTAATTCCCAACACTCTAGAAATAGAGATATTAAGTGTTTTAAATGTTTGGGGACAGGTCATATTGCATCTCAATGCCCAAATAAGAGAGTAATGATCTTGAGGGATGATGGTGATGTTGAAACCGAGAGTGAATCAGATGATGATCCTATGCCACCTTTGGAGGATACTAATGATGGTGTAGAATATCCTGTTGACGGTAAATTGATGGTTGTTAGGCGTGCTGTCAACATGCAAGTAAAAGAGGATACAGAGATACAACGTGATAACATCTTTCATACTAGATGCCACATCAAAGATAAGGTATGTAGTATGATAATTGATGGTGGAAGTTGTACTAATGTAGCTAACACTAGTTTAGTTGAAAAATTAAATTTGAAAACTTTGAAACATCCAAGGCCATATAAGCTACAATGGCTGAATGATTGTGGGGAAGTTAAAGTAAATAAACAAGTGCTAGTTTCATTCTCTATTGGGAGATACAAGGATGAGGTTCTATGTGATGTAGTACCCATGCATGCTGGACACATTCTTTTGGGTCAACCTTGGCAATATGATAGGCGTGTGATACATGATGGTTACTTAAATAGATATTCTTTTGTAATGAATAAAAGGCAAATCACTCTTGTACCATTAACACCTAGGCAAGTGTATGAGGATCAAATGTCAATACAAAAAGAGAGTGATACAAAAAAAGAAAATGAGAGTACAAAAGAAAGAGAGATTGAGAGAAAAGCAAGTGAAAAGATAGAAAAAAAATATTGTTGAGAGAAAAGAGAGGCAACAAGTGAACTTGTTTGCAAAAGAGAGCAAGGTTAAGAGGGCTTTCTTTTCAAAACAGCCTATCATTGTAGTTTTGTGCAAAGAGGCTTGTTTACACACTAATGAGCTTAAATTTTCTTTGCCTAGTGCTATTGTGACTCTTTTGCACGACTTTGATGATGTGTTTCCAAATGAAGTCCCTAATGGTTTGCCACCTATTAGGGGAATTGAGCATCAAATAGACTTCGTCCCTGGAGCTACCATTCCTAATAGACCTGCATATAGAAGTAACCCCGAGGAGACAAAGGAGCTTCAAAGGCAAGTTAAAGAACTCTTGGCAAAAGGATATGTGAGGGAGAGCACGAGTCCATGTGCGGTACCAGTTTTACTAGTGCCCAAAAAGGATGGAACATGGAGGATGTGCGTTGACTGTCGTGCAATTAATAAAATCACTGTAAAGTATCGACATCCTATTCCTAGACTTGATGACATGCTTGATGAATTGCATGGTTCTTGTGTGTTTAGTAAAATTGATCTTAAAAGTGGATATCATCAAATTAGGATTAGAGAGGGAGATGAGTGGAACACTACCTTTAAAACAAAATATGGTTTATATGAGTGGTTAGTGATGCCATTTGGGTTATCTAATGCACCTAGCACTTTTATGAGGTTAATGAAGCATGTTTTGCGTGCTTTTATTGGTAAATTCATAGTTGTCTATTTTGATGATATTTTTATCTATAGCAAAGGCTTAGATGAACACATTGAACATTTGCAAAGTGTATTGACTGTTTTAAGGAAGGAAAAGTTGTATGCTAATTTGAAGAAGTGTTCCTTTTGTACAAATCAGATTGTTTTTCTTGGTTATGTTGTAAGTGCTAAAGGAATTGAGGTTGATGAAGAGAAGGTAAAGGCTATTAAAGAGTGGCCTACACCTAAAAGTGTAAGTGACGTAAGAAGTTTTCATGGTTTGGCTAGTTTTTATAGAAGATTTGTGAAAGATTTTAGCACATTTGCTGCACTATTGACTAAAATTGTGAATAAACATGTGGGATTTAAATGGGGTAGTGAACAAGAAAGGGCATTTAGTCTAATTAAGGAGAAATTGGTTTTTGCACCATTACTTGCTTTACCTGATTTTACTAAAACTTTTGAAATTGACTGTGATGCTTCAGGTATAGGTATTGGAGCTGTTTTGATGCAAAAGGGGCGTCCAATTGCTTATTTTAGTGAGAAATTAAGTGGAGCAGCCCTAAACTATCCTACTTATGACAAGGAGATGTATGCATTGGTGAGAGCATTGGAAACTTGGCAACATTATCTTCTACCTAAAGAGTTTGTTATACACATTGATCATGAATCCTTGAAGCATTTGAAAGGGCAAGGTAAGTTACATAAGAGACATGCCAAATGGGTTGAATTTATTGAGCCATTTCCTTATGTGATCAAATATAAATAAGGTAAGGAGAATGTGGTGGCTGATGCATTATCTAGAAGGTATGCACTTATCTCTACATTAAATGCAAAGTTGTTAGGATTTGAGTACATTAAAGAATTATATGTTAACGATCCTAATTTTGCTAATGTGTTTAATGCTTGTGAGAAAGTTGCATTTGGTAAGTTCTATAGGCATGATGGGCTTTTATTTAGAGAAAATAAATTATGTGCACCTCATAGTTCTTTGCGTGAATTGCTTGTGTGTGAAGCTCATGGGGGTGGTTTAATGGGACATTTTGGCATTGCAAAGACTTTAGATGTTTTAAAAGAACACTTCTTTTGGCCACATATGAAACGTGATGTTGAAAGAATATGTGAGAAGTGTATCACTTGTAAACATGCTAAGTCTAGAGTTTTACCCCATGGATTGTATAACCCTCTGCCCATACCTAGTGAACCTTGGGTTGATATTTCTATGGACTTTGTTTTGGGTTTACCTAAGTCAAAAAGGGGAAATGACTCTGTTTTTGTTGTTGTTGATAGGTTTTCAAAGATGGCACATTTCATTCCATGTTATAAAACTGATGATGAGACAAGCATAGCTAATTTGTTTTTCAAGGAAATAGTCAGGTTGCATGGAGTACCAAGGAGCATAGTTTCAGATCGAGATGCTAAGTTCTTGAGCCACTTTTGGAAAACTTTGTGGGGTAAGTTGGGTACTAAACTTTTGTTTTCTACTACTTGTCATCCACAAACTGATGGACAAACTGAGGTTGTAAATAAAACTCTGTCTACTTTGTTGCGTACCATTATTCAAAAGAACTTGAAAACTTGGGAAGAATGTTTGCCACATGTTGAATTTGCTTACAATAGAACTGTCCATTCAGCTACTAAATTTTCACCATTTGAGATTGTATATGGTTTTAATCCATTAACTCCTTTGGATTTATTACCTTTACCTATTGATGAGCGTGCAAGTATGGATGGTAAAAAGAAAGCTAAATTTGTCAAGCAATTGCATGAGAGAACACGTCAACACATAGAAAAGAGAACTAAACAATATGCTACTCAAGCCAACAAAGGACGTAAGCAAGTGGTTTTTCAGCCTAGAGATTGGGTTTGGGTGCATATGAGAAAGGAGAGGTTCCCAGCACAAAGGCGCTCCAAGTTGCTTCCAAGGGGAGATGGTCCATTTCAAGTGGTTGCACAGATCAATGACAATGCCTACAAATTGGATCTTCCTGGTGAGTATAATGTGAGTGCTACTTTCAATGTTTCTGATCTTTCTCCTTTCGATGTAGGTGAAGATTCAGGACGAATCCTTTTGAGGAGAGGGGGAATGATGAGAACCATCAAGGGAATACCATTAAAAGTTCAAGTGATCCTTTGCACATTCATGGAGGCCCAATTACAAGAGCAAGAGCCAAAAAGATGCAAGAAATAACAAGTAAATTTCGTCAAGAAGTAAATTTCAAGTGATCCTTTGCACAAAGAAGTAAATTTCGTCAACAATTTCAAAAAGTCGAATCCCAATCTATACTCTTAAACCTACAATTTTGGTTAGAGAAACCACCCAAATTTCAGTTGAAGAAATAACAATCATGCGTAACCTTCACAACTAGCACTACCACATCAAAATTTCCAAAACTCCTAGATTTACCCACCATTTATCCCACCACCAAGAAAAACACTCGAAGATAAATTGCATTAATTAATTAAAAAACAAGAGTCAATCAATAACCAAACCATGTAAACTTTGGCCAATTTGACAGAAATTGTCTCTAAATTTACATCAACACTCACCGTGCATGAAAAAAAATAAGTTTTCTGCTCAACTTGAACCAAACCCCAAGAGTTAACAACATACTCAAATGGGTAATATAGGAAACCAAAGAATGAGCCAAGACAAATCAGTTATAACCCTTCATGGTGGTAATGTTGTCGAAAAATACATTCCGGACGCTCGTGAAATTAGTAAGGATTTAATTTCTTAGAATAAGAAAGAGCTTGTCGAACCTTTAATCCATGAAGAAATAACCAACTTTCTTCCTGTACCTCCATTTCCTCAAGCTAAATCAAACTACAGTCCATAGATTTATGAAGTTTTTAAAAAAGTGAAGGTTAACATTCCTTTGTTGGACGTCATTAAACAGGTATTGTCTTATGCTGAATTTCTAGAAGATCTTTGCAAAGTGAAAAATAAGGTGAAAAAGAAAGTTTTTCTAGCAACATAGGTAAGTTTCATTCTCTCAGCCAATACTGCTTCAAAATACAAGTATCCTAGTTGTCCAATTATTTCTTGCATTATTGGGGATCATAAAATTGGACATGCTCTACTTGGGGTTTGACATATCACTCTTAAACGTGGCTTGATTAATTTAGCTCGGATAATTTACCATTTTGCACGATTTTACTTAACTGATTTGTGTGGGTGTGATTTTCTTTAGCCTGAAGATAATGCTTATATTTTTATTTGATTGTTGTCATTAATCCGATGAAAGAAGTAAACAAAAATTTCAAAAAAAAAAGATTCCAATTTAGCTTTGAAATTTTGCTAAATTTTTATCAATTAAATTGTTAGAGCCTAGTAATAAGCTGGTTTGTGGCTGTGATTGACAATGAAAAGTATACAATTAATAAGGATAAAATTATCAGTTTTTATTCCTAAATTATCTTAACACTCCCCAAATATATTTTTACGTTAAATTAATTTGTAGTATTTTAATTTTATATTGTAGATATAATTCAATAATAAAAAGGAGTTGGAACTGGAAGCAAGAAATAAAGAAGAATTGTTGGAGCCATTTGGAATGCATTATTAAGGAGATGTAATTAATTAAAAAATAAAGAAAATAAAGAAAAAAAAGGGCAATCATGCTGGTGATGGTCAGTTGGCCATCTGTTGTTTGTTTGTTTATGTGATAATAATAAGAAATAATAATAGAATAAGAGGAGTTGAAGATGATGGCTACCTATAAATAGAAGAAGTTTTTGCAAAGGTGGGAGAGAGAGAAGAGACTGAGCTGAGGCTGAAGACTAGAAAATTTTTTCATTTGTAGTTCATTCTCTTGCAATATATTTCAAAAGTTTGTTAAATAAAATGAGTGTTTTGTTTTTAATATGAGCGGCTAATTTTCTAAGCTGAGGTGAAACACGAGAATTCAAATTACTGATTAATTACTCTCTCAAGTGAGTCTTAAAGTTTATTTTGTTGTTGTATTTTTCTTCCTTACTAGTTTCTTTTATGTCATGTGAATTTATAGATCTAAATTTCTTTGGATTTATATGGTATTTTGACATATTATCGACCCTTCAATATAGTTGTGGCACATTAAGTACTTGGTCCTATATTTATCACACTAATGGTTAGTTAAGAATTAAATGACATAATTATTACCTGGTAAAATAAATACAAAATACAAATATGAGAGAGTGGATCTCGTAACCTTAGTATATTTTTAGATTGATTTCCATTAATTTCTTTTCCCACATTTAATTTTCTTCGTTTAATAAATTAACTACTAGATTTTAAATTTCATGTGGTTCGACCCCGGACTCACCAGGTTATATTACAACTAAATAGTCTTGTACTTGGAGTAAAAACACTTTTGAGTTGTGTCAGCTACTACTACTCTCGACTAGCCATTGTCACTATTCGTATCACTTCACCAATTTCATAGCCATTGTCGTCGTTGCTAAGTTTATTAGTGTTGGTAGAGCTATTGTTGTTTTTCTGTGTTTGTTATTTTAGTTTATTATTGTTATTTTGTTCTATTAGCAGACAATATGATGATATCCTTGTTTCGATTAGATGCAAATTTCTCCCACAAATCTGAGTTTGGTAGGTCATCCTATAAAATTCTGCCAACACCATATGAGAACTTAGTATGTTGAGTCTTTTTTTTTCCCCTTTCCTTTACAAAAGATTTGTAGTAAATGTCTTTGTGATTGCCATATTTTAAGGTTTAGTCTTAGATATGATATGGCTTTATTAAGCTCTTTTTGGTATTTTATTGTTGGCTTTTTTAGTTGTATTAATACAAATTATTATTATATAAGAAATGGCATTTTCTTATTCAAAAAGAGTTTTGACTATTGGCACCCCACTATTGTTCTTTTAAAGCCCCTTTTCTAAACACACTATTATATAATTTAAATCATCATATAATTTCTATCGATACACTCTTTTATTCCAAAAATACATACATTCTTAAAACTATTTAAATTAAAATTTCTTTGAGTTTCTATAATTAGCAACTGTCCATTATATAATCTAATAGCTAGAAACTTTTTTGGTTAGTTGTTATTTTAACTGAATTTTTGCTAGGATTCGATTTGAAAATTAGTAGTTATTATCATGGAATTCAAGTCAAATTAGATTTAAACAAGTAAATTCGTATTTAGGGAAAGATAGGGCTAATAAAGGTTTAGGTGTATTTTTCTGACATTTAGGATAAGAGATATAACTAACTTGATCTGGTAGGTGAATTATGAGGTGAATCGAGATGTTTTGGGCTTCAAATTACATAGAGAGCTTAATGGAGCTCATTAAAGTTAATACGGAGAGTTGATATAGGAAGGTTAAGAGAGGTTCAATCAGGATAACTCTAGAAAGCTTATTTGGAAAGCTTAATACAGCTCGTAGTGTACCTCAAGTAAGTTCATATATGAAATACAATCTAGACTAGAAATAAGCATAAACAATAAATACCTGGTTCGACCCTTTGGCCTGCATCTATAGTTGTAAATCATCTCCAATCTAGTATACAAATAAAGTATTACATGATTTACTTTGTAATATTGACAAAACCTTATGAAATGTTGTTTATGGTTAATAATAACATGAGGCAGATGTAGGTTTTTAATAGAAGAGGTTTGTATAAAGCAAAGAGAAAGAAAGCCTTTTAAAATTGAACACATATAGCTTATATAGGATTATTCTTGAGGATATTTTGATAATTTTGTACGGTTGACGAATTTTCATTGGTTTATCGTCCACAACTGAGGTTATTTTAGTATTTTACCTTTTCATCTTTTGTTGATGACACCCATGAGCTTGGGAGGTAACAAAAGCTTTAGCCTTCTTTTATCCTCTATAGTTGGGCATTCGGCTGGCTCTCTGCATTGTAGTCATGCTGCTTTTTAAAGGTTAGCTAACATGACTCCCTTTTATTGCTCTGCTTAAAGAATCTTTACTTTCATTAGCTATCTCTTTTTATGAGATATTTTATTCTTTTTCATAATAGCGTGCACTATTCATATGTTGACTCAAACCACCAAATTTGGGTTCCAATAATACCCCTCGGTATTGGACATATTTATTGAAAAAATCATTTTTCCTCAAAGAACTTACCTTCTAACCTTTGTCAACTATGTTGACATTTAGCCAAACAAACTAATTTTATTCGCCACATCTTATGAAGTCATTAGTCCATGTCCACATCCAAATTTTCGCCCAAACAGTTATAGTTTTTATTATAATTTGTTTATTTTTCTCAACTTCTCATACATTTTAACTACAAAAAAAAAATGAAATTTAATTGGATTGAATGAAGCTTATTTCAAAGTTTGGATTAAGTAAATACAAAAAGGTTATCGTTTAATAGTTTTTCATATTTAAGATTATTTATATCAACGAAAGTCATATTTTATAATGTTTACCTCGACTCTGCATTCTCAATGGTCTTCTAGTTTCTTAAGTCACTACTTGCTTTACTTGCATTTGAGAGGAATTATGTTTTGATTTGCCTCACTCCCAATTGGTTTCCTGTTCTTATTCTATTACGCCATACCCATTGTTTTCATATAATCTTCCATCATTGAAATCTTGAGGGTTTGGATTTGTCTCTTTCGGTTGTGTTTAGGGATGGCAAATCAATATTCCATCAATACATCATCAATTTAAATCATCAGCAGTCCATCATCCATTATCATCAAGAACAACGAACAAAACCAAGCTCCGCCGTCGTCAAATTCAATCTCGTCTAGTCGCTAACCTTTTCCCGTCGGTCACATTTCTCACTGCAATTAAACACCCATCGCCACCTTAGCTGCAACATGAACAATCAAAGTAAGTTTTTTTTTCCTTTTTATGTATTTCTTTTTTAATATCTTGATTTTACTTAGTTTGGTAATTATTAATTTTTTTGTTGTTGTGAATAGCCAAATGCAGCATTTTAACACATAATATCGATGTAATTGTTAACTTTTTTTTATTGAAATAAGCAAATTTAGTTGAGATCCCCTGAATTCGTCCTACTATTTTTCTAGTTCTGCAATTCCAAAAGAGCCCAAAAGTGACATCCATGAAGTCTATTGTTTCAGCCTTCATCCAATTACCAAGTTTAATACCCGCAATCCAGAAACTCATATTGTTTTTTGTTGAACCCCGATTGGACTTTGAGTGAAAAAATTTGTGTTTACATCCGGATCTGGTAAGATGATTTGTCATCCAAGTCCGGAATTGGGAAGGCCAAACTTGAACCTAGATCTGAATTTTACCATCCTTGTTTATGTTGTATTTGGCTGAGGATGTGGGTGTGGAGCAATAATTTTAGTTAGGGATAAAATTATAAACAAGAGTAAGTGGAGGTGTGATAGTAGCACCACTCAAACAAAAAGAAAATCATCATCATGACATGTTAGTAGTATATAGATGAGCTGGAACTTTGCTTTGAATAGGCCAATTCCATTTTTTGTTGCTGCCCACTAGGGTTGTCTTATTTTTGGTTGCTTGGTAATAAGAATAGTGATTTAATCCCTTCAGTTTATCCCATCAGCCTTTACCTTTCTCATTTTAATTTGAAATAACTATAATACCCATCAAGATAATTTGAATTTTCAAATGCACCATTCATTCTCTCTTCTTCTCTCTCATTATCCTCCACTTTTCTTTATTTTGTCCTCATATCGAACACCTATCATAACAATAGATTTTTTAACTCCATCCAGTGTCTTAAACTACCTGGCTAATTCTCAAATTCATTCTCTGCAAGAGAACCAACAATAGCCACATGAGACGTGAGTAAAGAGTAATTCATATGAGCAACAATCTTCATGATGTTAAAAAATGGAGTCATACCAAATCTTGCTACACTCTAACAAGCCAAGTACCTAAAATGGAAACAAAGCATGATTAATATCTTCAGGCTTATCATCACACCTGTAACATGAGAAATTAATGTAAACTCTTCTCTTACAAAGATTCAAGAATTTTTGGTGCGTGGCATTGTTATACCAGAGCAATGATAATAGAGTTATCCTTTAGACCAGTAGTCCGCATGCTCGGGTTTCCAACCGATATACCTAGAAAATGAGAATGACGTGGTTGCGAGATACCAAACATTTCGTATCTTACGATGAACTAAGAACCTAGACAACCCAAAAATATTTTCATCACCCATATTTATTGCTAGAAGATTAAAGGCCACAAATACCGAAAGAGCCAATTTCCAAATCTAGTTGCAATTAAGTTGTTGAGTTAAAAAGAGAAAAAAAAAAGGAAAAAAAGGGTAATTTGGGAAATAAATAAAATAATTTAAAAAGGAGACTATTGAAATAGAATAAGGGTCTAAATATCACTGCTCTAATAATAATTAGTGTAGATAGTCTTAGGCTTTTTGAATTTATCTTTGTTACATAGTCCACTTGACCCATATTCATTTTTAGTAATGATATTTCACCACTTTTAGTTATCTCAACAACCCTTGCCTTTCCATTAATCCCATGTGTTTTCAAGATTACCGTTCTTTAGAAAATAAGAGTTAATTTCAATTGGCGCCCATTAAAATGACCTTTATCAAATTAAATCCAAGAATTTCAACCTTAATCAAAATGCACCCATTTTGTTAAAAGTTATTGTTAAATACTTAAATTAACAGTGAATGGGATTATTGGCACCTCTCCAAATACCTCTTAACACCCCTTTAATTATTTTTCAATTTTAACTTTTATTAAAATTACATAATAGGACAATTTCGAATTAAACCCCACTCAAAAATTAAATAATTTTTTTGTCTTTAAAATTCTTTATATAGCATATTTTCATTTAAGAATTTCAAATTTAGAAGAAAATAACCATGCAAACTGATTAAACGAATGAATGAATAAAAGATCAAAATTTCATCATTAGCAAACCCAAATGGCTTTAGAGAAGAAACTTTCAAACCCCATGAGAGAAATTAAGTTTCAGATATCCGTCGATAAACCAAATAACATTTGGCCTTAGAATTGCATGCATGGTAGCCAAGTGTTTGCTAAGCGTCATCGTCAATTAGAATGATTTGTCATGCATTGGAGCAAAGTGTTTGTCATGTAGTGTGCCAATGATTTTCCACATCAAAGAAGAAGTTTCGTGGAAAAATAGTTTCTTTTCCTTCTCTCTCCCTCTCTCTCACTACTTTTTAATGGATGATTAATTGTCTCAAAAATCCACAACCAAGGGATCAATAAAATTATGAACTAAATAAGAATGTAACAATTAATTTTAAAAAATAAATAAAATGACTTAGAGAACCAACTGTTCTGGACTACGTCATAAAGGAAGATGCAATGAAGTGGTGCTAGTTTAAATACGAAAGTGTGTTCCTTAGCAAGTCCGAGAATATTGGTGTAGGAAAAAAATAAATAAGAATTAAAGAATGGGATTTATACTAATAGATCTTAATTAAGGGTATTTTTGTCATTAAAGGAGGTGTTAAAAGAATTTTTTAATATTTTAAAATATTTTAATAGGGTTAATAAAGAAAAGAGCCGTTAAGAGGTATTTAGAGGGGTGCCAATAGTCCCACTCATTTATGATTTCTCTTTATTTTCTCCTTATTTCATCTTCTTCAGGAGCCACAGCAGTTGCGGCCATGATCTGGACCAACGACAGCACGTCAACACCGGGACTATGGATTGTGGTAGGTGCTCAAGTGCAAGGATTTACCCCAAAATTGCAGCCACACAATCCTCCCATTCCCACCGTTCACAAAACCCTCTACCACCACTACATATTTATTCATTAGTATTTTGGTTGTTGTAGTATAATGATGTTCTTCATTACAAAGCAACTTCCCGGCCATTGTATTTGAATAATAGTTCTAAGATTTTCTTTGTATTTTTTGTATATCCATTAGAGATTTCTTTAATTTGCGTTTTTTTTTTTGAAAAATTATCATTTTCCCACCAAAGTTATTATGACATAACAAGTTAGTACCATGGTTTGCTAAAAAGTGCATTTTACCACCAAATGTTTACGCTTTTATAATTCTACCACCATTCTATTAGACCAGTTAAAAATTTGCTGATATCATAAGGGGATTTAAGACAATTCTCTTCGAAGTGAAAACACTGCGTTTGCAATGGTAAAATAAACAAAAAAACAAATTATTAGATAAATAATTTTAAAAACATAAGAAATTTGCAACCCTAAAATTTGACCTCTCTCGCTCCATCTCCGTCCTGTCTCTCTCACTTGTTGATCTATCTACCACAGTGCCATCACTGACTCATTGCTATCTCCACTGTTGTCTACTCTCTCAATCGTGAGTTATTGATTTTTTTTTTTTTTTGCTTATTGTCCAATACATTTTTCCCTAACTAAATTGTTTTGGGTTGTGATTAATACTTGAATTTAATATATTACCATTTTATGCTCCATGGGCAAAATTGACTTTTAACTCATTTTTTGTTAAATATTAACTTATTTTTAATGGAACGGTGGTAAAGCGATAAAAAAATAAATATTTGGTGGCAAAATATGCTTTTCAACAAACCATTGTACTGACTTGATATGTCAGAATAACTTTGGTGAGAAAATAATAATTTTCCTTTCTTTTATTTCAATCTACAATTCAAATTTTTTATTATATATATTGAAAAATTAAGCTTTGAACAGAGAGGGTTGTTGACTGGTTTGTGAAAGTAATGCAAAGTATTTGAGAAACATGAAGGGATTGAAGTTATTAGGAACGAGGTCAACTTCTATGATTTCTTTCAAAGCCCTGAAGATCTTGAGAACTCTACTCTAAAATTCGTCTCCTAAAAGAAAACATAAGAGCATTTTACCTTAGTAAAATTCTAGCCTTTTCCCCTTTTTCCTCATTCGAGTTTAATCTTTTTCTCTTTTTGTGGGTTAAAATTTACTTTTCTTTTTCTTGATTTAATTATAATTATTATCTAATTTAATTATTTACATTTTCTATTACAAAATTTATAAATCAGCTAGTGGGGGGCAAAATCATCTTTTTACATGTTAGGGAGATTTTTATTGAATGGGAAGGAGGGAAAGTCGAAATTCGTGGTTCAATATGATGAATGTTAGTTTTATTTTTGGCGTAAATTAGGGATTAGGTAAAAAAAATCTAGATCCTCATTATTCGTACATTAAAAAATACGGATAGAAATGCTAATATTAAAGATCCATGCGGATCAAGATACGAATATAAGTGCATCTAAAAAAGTCGAATATTCATATCCATATATCTTTTAGTTCAAATGTTATTTGTCTAAATAAGATAAATTATTTAAATAAAAAGAATAAAATCTCAAAAATCTAACCCAAACCTAAAACTAGAATGCACCAGCTTGGAATCTATTTGAAGTTGTAGTATTTTTATTTGTGGATTTGTAGTGTTGTTAGACTTAGATAGTTGGATTTATATTATTCTTGATGTTTGATTTTATGTTATGGTATTTTTATTTGTGGATTTGTGGTGTTATTGTATGTTATTCTAGATGTTAACTTGTTAATTTTTGAATTATAATTGTATTTTATTAGGTAAATTCGTTGAATTTTTTATATTTGAATTTAACATTATGCGGATTTGAATATCCGAAAAATCCACTTGCAATCCGCATAGTATTACCTGCATCCGGATCTACATACTTTTCTTAGAATGCGGATGCTAAAATATTAATGCGGATCCATATGTGGATGTATCTATATTCAGATTCTAATTTTGTCACCTCTAATGTAAATTGTGTAAATTGAAATTAACTCTTATTTTTTAAGAAATGATGCTTAGGAAAGGGTGTTTGGGGGTAAATTTGAAAGGATATTTATGAGCCAATAGGATGCTGACATGTGGTAAGAATGATAAAGAAGAAGTTTATTGGTATAAAAAGTGACACATCAGCTGCCCTACATGAGCCAATCAAAGATGAGTTCAATCTTTGGTGCCAAATGTGAGCATCAATAAGGACAAGTTCCTTGTTATTGTGCAAATTTTATTGAACTCACAAGTGCACGAATCTATTGTAGAATAGATTAATGGTGACGAGTGTCGATCCCACGAGGAGGTTGATTCTAATTGTGTGTAGAATTAATTTTTCTAAATGGATGTTTGGATTTATGGTGAAAGTGATTTAGATTATCTTAAAATTAGAATTGAAATGGCGAGAATAAATTGTAGAGAAATCTATTGAAATGAAACACTTGGGTATCTGGATCCGTATCAACATGCACCATGGGCTAAATATTCTTTATTAGTGCCAATTAAATCATGAGGGGGGAATCTACACCTCATGAACCACACTCTAATCAATATGGTGCTAAGGGCTTATTGTGCCAAATAATAATAATCTTATACTAGGGAGCCGGTGAAACCAAGGCGGTATCTAGACAAGATTATTATTATTTGTCTACGAGAAGTCAAAACATCCAAGATGACGATTAAATCACAAGAAGGTTAAATACATAAAAGTAAGGGTGTAAAATGATGATTTTCTCCTTTATAAATATACATTTTCTAACACTCAACACACCCCCCAACCAGCTTATTGCTAATCCCTAGGAAATAAAGCAAAAATAAAATTCAAATCCAAAATGATTTTTTTTTAAACAATCATGTTTATTCAATCAGACAAATGATAGTAATCAAATAAAAGTATAAGCATTATCTCCAGTCTAAAGAAACAACACACCCACATCAACCATCCACATGAATCAGCCCAGTAGACTTTGTCACAGCTACTTTCAAGAATGACATGTTAAACCCCAAAATCTCACTGGAAATAGTGGCACTCTCACAAAGAAATTAAACCCAATAAAAATAGTCACTCCAATGAATGGTAATTGAGAGAGAAAATAATAAAGAAGTGATATCACATGCTCTCACCAAGATGAAAGAAATATGCCCTCAGTTTAGAAATAATACGATCTCAAGTCAAACAAAAATGCTAGTCAACCCAATTTATTTATCTTTTTTTTTTATTTTTTTATCATGCACCACTACATCTTTTTAGCCCATATAACTAGCTTTTACTTCATACTATAGTTCCCTAAAATCAAGAAGGACTTTTATTAGGACGTAACGTAGGTTAGGGATATGGCTAACAAAGAAGGAAAATAAGGAAAACAAAGTGTATGTTTGAGAAAAATGCAGAGATTTTTTTTTTTAGAAGTTGCAAGGTGGATTTCACTTATTATTGTTATTTTTTCTTTTTGAAACAACAATTTTTGTTTTTTTTTTGTTTTTTTTTTTGGCACAACATCACTGAACAAAATAATTATTTACATTTTTCTCAAACATAAATAGGTGATGAAACTTATAAGACTTTGGGTAATACTCCAAATCGAAGTGGGTCAAGATGATAAGTTGACAATGAAAAAGTTTTTTTTTTAAAGGCTCAAAAGGGTTAACTATGGATATTTCACAAAAGGGATGGCTAGAAAGGCTCAAACGAATCAAAGATGGCATTTCCGTCATTTTTTAGGGCTCTAAATAATCTTCTATATTTATTAGTTAGATGGGCCTCCAGATGTAGCAACACACATTATTTTTTTTTCTCTTTTTTTTAAAATTTTACAACAATTTTGTTTTAAGGGTTAACTCAAAAGAAATCTAGAGATCGTGTATAAAATAATAAACTGCTAAGCTGTATGAAGAATGGGCAAAAGTGTTACTCTCCAAGAAAAATGATAGGCTCAAAAACTCACTTGGTACTTATTATAACATGTTCATTCCTTCAAACAACTCATATTTGTCTCTGACATCAACATGTAGAGTAGCAAATATGGCATAACATCATTTAAGACCAAAGATAATACAAATACTAAAATTTGAAATTCATCATGTCATCCAATGTTAAAACAAATCACACAATTTTTTTTTGTTTTTTTTTCAAACAACATTCTACCCCCCAACCTATTCTAAACATGAAAGGAAAATATGCATGCAGAAATGTGAAAATGATGCAGAAAAACTAATTAGAAAAGTTACACTTAAAATGATAGAAAAAGAAAATGGTTTTTTTTTAACTAAGAAAATGCGTTTCTAGAGGCACTACACTCCATATTCAGCCATCTTCAACTCAAAAATTTGAAAATGTATATTTATAAAGGAGAAATTAAAAAGAAGAAGAAAAATGGACATCAAAACTTAATAAAGAAAAAGAAAATGTCTGAATTTTCTTTTTGTTTTTTTTTATAATTTTTTTTTGTTTTTGTTTTTGTTTTTTTTTCAAACGATGAAAATGCGTTTCTAGAATCACTACACTCCATATTCAGTCATCTTCAACACAAAAAGTTAGCAACAGTTAGTTTCTATAACAAAAAAATCAGTAAAAACTTAACCAAGATTCCACAATTGTCGACTATTCCCTCCCCCCAACCAAAACGAAACATTTTCCTCAATATTTTAAAGGAAAGAAGTAGAGTTTAGAAGACATCACCTGGGTGGTGCAACACAGAAGAAAATATTTACAGGCGGAGAGTTGAATCTAATTTGTACTTCTTACTGCGGCTACTGTTACCATCATTATTTGGACGCTCCAACACAAAGGTCCAGGGGTTTGGCTCGATCTATAAGCTTGTAACAGATCAAGTAGCTCATTAGTAGTGTAAGTACAAATAAAAAGCTTTTTCGCTATGGAAGGAATGAAATAGTTTTTTATTGCGTGGTTAAGAAATGTGATCAAGCCATCATAAAAGTTATTGACATTTAACAAACCAATGGGTTTCTGGTGAATGTGCAGATGGGCCTAGGATGCTAGTGTGATAAGTGCCTCTAGAGTTGCATTTCAGTTATTCTTTCTTGCATACCTGAGACGACTAACACTTCTCCAGTCGATGAGTCAGACAAACTGCCCAAAGTTTTTAGGGCCCTTGGAATGATGCCTAACACTTGGCTTCCTCGGACAAAAGCAGCTTCTGAGACCAATTTTGATAACTCTCGATTACCTCCTCCATACACCAAGTGTAATTTTCTCTCTGCTATACTTCGACCAAGATCTTTGGCTGCCTCAACGAACTCTTTATGTTTGCCATAGTTAAATCCAAAAAGTACACAAATATTTTTGAATTGTCTATTGGGAGTAGCTGCCATTGGGATACTTTTCAAAAATAATTTATGAGTGCGTAAAAAAAAATCATATTTAAAAATCTTGGTGACAGTGGGTCATAGCTGCGTATGAGGTAGCATGTTAGTGTCAAATAACGCGTAAAGCACATGACTTGCTGTTGTGCAAATTTTAATGTACTCGCAAGCGCACGAATCTGTTGTAGTATAGATTAATGGTGACGAGTGTCGATCCCACGAGGAGGTGGATTTTAATTGTGTAGAATTAATTTTGTGAATGGGTGATTGGATTTGTGGTGGAAATGATTTGGAATATGCTAAAACTTAAATTAAAATGGCGAGAATAAATTCTAAAATTGGTATTGAAATGGTGAGAATAAATTGAAGAGAATTCTATTGAAATGACGTACTTGGGTATCTGGATCCGTATCAACATGCATCATGGGGTAAATAATCCGTATTAATGCCAATTAAATCATGAGGGGGGAATCCACACCTCATGAACCACGCTCTAATCAATATGGTGCTAAGGGCTTATCGTGCCAAATAATAATAACCTTGTACTAGAGGGCCGGTGAAACCAAGACGGTACTAGACAAGATTAGTATTATTTGTCGATGAGAAGTCAAAACATCCACAAAAACTAGAAGGGAAGAGAAAATAAATTTACCAAATAAAGCCCATGACACATGTTGAGACTTCACCTTCAACCCAAGCTTGAAAGAAAATTAGCCACTCATAATTGAACTAGGGGTAAAATAGGAATTTATTAAAATACAAAGAAAATACAAGATGGAGAAGGAATTACAGAAAATGGATCCCAAAAATGGATTCAAAGATATCCAATTAGGGGGGAGAGGCCCCCATTTTATAGATACATGGAGTAAATCATGGCCATCGGATTAAAAACAGTTTGGACGCTCAGGATTGCGCCATGTCATCAGTCAACAGTCCACGGTTTGACCACGCGGATGAACAGTAACACAGTTTGACCCGACTTTGAACAGTAACGCAATTTGGTTGAAAATAATCCTGTGTGATGCATGCACCGTATGCGAGATTTTTCGTCCACTGATATGCTGCCACGTCACCATCAACAGTATATAAGAATTTTAGTCCAACAGGATCGTGACACCTCATCAGTCAATGCCACGTCATCGGTCCGTCTATGTGAACAGTGTCGTGAACAGTAACGTATACAGTACCGTACATGTGAACAGTGCCATTTTTCCTTTTATGCTCCTCCTAAGGTTTTCGACCGTCCTGAGTTCAAAAGTGATGTCCATTTTGCCATCTGATTTCTCGTTTATTGTGAAATGACTATGATGCCCCTAAAATACATAAAATACTTAATTAAAATAAAACACATGTAATTAAATCACAAGAAGGTTAAATACATAAAAGTAAGGGTTGTTAGTAAGACTTGAAATGTAAAATGACGGTTTTCTCCTTTATAAATATGCATTTTCTAACACTCAACACACCCCCCAACCAGCTTATTGCTAGTCCCTAGCAAATGAAGCGAAAATAAAATTCAAATTCAAAATGATTTTTTAAAAAAAAAAAAAATTAGAAACACTCGTGTTTATTCAATCAGATTAATGATAGCAATCAAATAAAAGTATAAGCATTATCTCCAGTCTAAAGTAACATCACACCCACATCAACCATCCACATGAATCAGCCCAGTAGACTTTGTTATAGCTACTTTCAAGAATGACATGTCAAACCCCAAAATCTCACTGGAAGTAGTGACACTCTCACAAAGAAATTAAACCCAATAAAAATAGTCACTCCAATGAATGATAATTGAGAGAAAATAATGAAGAAGTGATATCACATGCTCTCACCAAGATGAAATAAATATGCCCTCAGCTTAAAAATAATACGATCTCAAGTCAAATAAAAACTGTTAGTCAACCCAATTTATTTATTTATTTTTTTTTATATGCACCACTACATCTTTTTAGCCCATATAACTAGCTTCTACTTCATATTATAGTTCCCTAAAATCGGGAAGGACTTTTATTAGGATGTAACGTAGGCTAGGGACATGGTTAACAAAGCAAGGAAATACGGAAAACAAAGTGTATGTTTGAGAAAAATGGAGAGAATTTTTTTTTTTTTTTGGAAGTTGCAAGGTGGATTTCACCTATTATTGTTATTTTTATTCTTTTGAAACAACAACTTTTGTTTTGTTATTTTTTTTTTTTGGTATAACTTCACTGAACAACATAATTATTTACATTTTCTCAAACATAAATAGGTGATGGAACTTATAAGATATCGGGTAATACTCCAAATCGGAGTGGGTCAAGATGATAAGTTAACAAAGAAAATGTTTTTTTTCTTAAAGGCTCAAAAGGGTTAACTATGGATATTTAATAAAAGGGATGGCTAGAAAGGCTCAAACGGATCAAAGATGGCCTTTCCATCGCCTTTTAGGGCTCTAAATAACCTTCCATATCTACTAGTTAGATGGGCCTCCAAATGTAGCAACACACTTTTTTTTTTTATTAAGGATTAACTCAAAAGAAATCTAGAGATCGTGTATACAATAATAAACTGTTAAGCTGTATAAAGAATGGGCAAAAGGGTTACTCTCCAAGAAAAATGATAGGCTCAAAAACTCACTTGGTACTTATTATGACATGTTCATTCCTTCAAGCAACTCATATATGTCTCCGACATCAACATGTAGAGTAGCAAACTTATTGTAACATCACTTAAGACCAAAGATAATACAAATACTAAAATTTAAAATTAATCATGTCACCCAATGTTAAAACAAATCACACAAATTTTTTTTTTTTTAAACAACATTCTACCCCCCAACCTATTCTAAACATGAAAGGAAAATATACATGCAGAAATGTGAAAATGATGCATAAAAACTAATTAGAAAAGTTACACGTAAAATGATAGAAAACGAAAATGATTTTTTTTTTAAAGAAGATGCGTTTCTAGAGGAACTACACTCCATATTCAGCCATCTTCGACTCAAAAGTTGGAAAATGTATATTTATAGAGGAGAAATTAAAAAGAAGAAAAATAAACATAAACACATAATAAAGAAAAAGAAAATGTCTGAATTTTTTTTTAAGTTTTTTTTTAATTAATTTTTTTTAAACGATGAAGATGCGTTTCTAGAGTCACTACACTCCATATTCAGCCATCTTCAACACAAAAAGTTAGCAACAGTTAGTTTCTACAACAAAAAATTAGTAAAAACTTAACCAAAATTCCACAATTGTCGACTATTCCCTCCCCCCAACCAGAACGAAACATTGTCCTCAATGTTTGAAAGGAAAGAAGTAGAGTTTAGAAGACATCACCTGGGTGGTGCAACACAGAAAACAATATTTACAAGCGGAGAGTTAAATCTAATTTGTAATTCTTACTGCGGCTACTGTTACCTCATTATTTGGGCGCTCCAACACAAAGGTCCAGGGGTCTGGCTCCGGTTTATAAGCTTGTAACATATCAAGTAGCTCATTAGCAGTGTGAGCACAAATAAAAAGTTTTTTCACATTAGAAGGAATGAAATAGTTTTTTATTGCATGGTTAAGAAATGCGATAAAGCCATCATAAAAGTTATTGACATTTAACAAACCGATTGGTTTTTGGTGGATGTGCAGATGGGCCCAAGATGCTAGCGTGATAAGTGCCTCTAGTGTTGCAAGATCTCCTGGAAGGAAAATAAAAGCATCAGCATGATTAAGCATTTCAGTTATTCTTTCTTGCATACCTGAGACGACTAACTCTTCTCCAGTTGATGAGTCAGACGAACTGCCCAATGGTTTTAAGACTCTTGGGATGATGCCTAACACTTGACTTCCTCTGATAAAAGCTGCTTCTGAGACCATTTTTGATAACTCTCGATTACCTCCTCCATACACCAAGTGTAATTTTCTCGCTGCTATGCTTCGACCAAGATCTATGGCTGCCTCAACGAACTCTTTATGTTTGCCATATGTAAATCCAGAAAGCACACAAATGTTCTTGAATTGTCTATTGGGAGTAGCTGACATTGTGATACTTCTCAAAAATAATTTGTGAGTGCTTGAAAAAAAAGAAATCACATTTAAGAGTCTCGGTGATAGTGGGTCATGGTTGTGTATAAGGTAATATGTCAGTGTCAAATAACGCGTAAAGCACGTGGCTCGCAAGTCAAAAAGAAAACAGTAAAAAGGAAAAAGCAAACAGTAATAAGGAAAAAGAAAACAGTAATAAAATTATTAAAGACAATAATGCAAACAATAAAACAACAATGAAGTGAAATAAAATAACAGTAAAGTAAAAAGGATATTTACAGGTAGTTGCGACTGTGGCTCACATCTTCCTCTGGTTTTACGTCCAGAAACGGCTTGAACGCCCTCTATGGGTCGAGGATAGGCTTCCTATCCAGTTTTCTTATAAACTGGCAAATAGGGTCGTTTATAGTCAGATTCCCGAGACTATATCGTGCATGCTCTTTTTGGAATAATGGCCATAACTGGAGAATCGCTCCTTGCACATATCCACTGGGATGCGTTTCAAGAGACAAAAGGATATCATCCAATGACTCCTTATTCAAGCCATCCCTAATGAATTGAATCTTATCTTCCCTGTTATCAGACATCATTCCTAAAGAACATGGGTTTTTATTGCAACTCATTCTGGCACACTTATGACAAGCAACAGAAATTCTTCGAGCTCGTCGTTTTCTTGCATAATTTCCTTTACCACAACCAGGCATGTATGCAATAAATTTTTGAGGTAACTCACCTGCCAATCGTACTTTCGCCTCGATTAACCAACGGATGTCAGCAGGTATGTTATTCCTCATGAATAATCGCATGCGTTCGGACCGAGCTTTATAGATCGTAAGGAGGGCATTCTGAGGAAGTGAAGGGAATCGCTTGTGAAGCTTCGCTAGAGTCTCATTTTTGTCCATACTTTTGCCTCAGAATATCAGTTATTATGGGAAACTGAAGTAACCGACTTGATTGTCACGGAGTACCGTTATCCGCCACTTCACCGGGGTAACAAACTAAAGCACACAAACAAAAAAATAAATTAAAACACACAAAGAAAATTAAAATCGTCCTCTTATTGAATTTACCTCAAGCTCCAACTGGATGTCATAAACACTTCTCTCAATGTCTCGGAGTTGGCGTTCTAAACCCTCAACATAGGCTACTAACTCTGGTGGTTGTAGAGCCCAAATGCGTTGTGTTTTACAAAATTGAATCTGCCTTTTGAGATGAGTTTTGACACGTTGAAGTGGTTTAAGAATGTTCAGGAGGAACGGTCTAAGTATGAGACCCATGATTAAAAATGATAAGAGAAAACTTAATGGTAAAATAAACACACTTATGCAAAAACAATTTCAATTAGCAAAATAATAATAATAAAAAGAAAGAAAGAAAAAATCAAATCAACGAAAAGAAAAAAAAATCAATTCAAATTTGGTGGGTCACTCAAATTTATTTCGGTGTCTTCTTCATGTGGTTGGTACTCTAGATATGGCTTTAATCTTTGACCATTAACTTTAAACGTGACACCGTTCTTTGGGTCCTTAATTTCAATTGCCTCATGTGGAAAAACAGTATGAACAATAAAGGGACCAGACCAACGAGAGCGTAACTTACCCGGGAATAGGTGCAAGCGAGAATTGAGTAAAAGCACTTTCTCACCTGGAGTGAACGATTTTCTCATAATTTGCTTATCATGGAAGACTTTCATTCGTTGCTTGTAAATCTTGGCATTTTCGTATACATCATTGCGAATTTCTTCAAGTTCTGCCAGCTGTAATCTTCTTTCTGAGCTGGCTTGCTGCATGTCAAAATTGAATTTCTTGATGGCCCAATATGCACGATGCTCGAGTTCCACAGGTAGGTGGCAAGCTTTTCCATACACTAGCCTGTAGGGTGACATCCCAATCGGGGTCTTGAAAGCCGTTCTATATGCCCATAAGGCATCATCAAGTCTTAATGACCAATCTTTTCTGTCCGGCCTCACCGTCTTTTCTAATATGTGCTTTATTTCTCGATTGGAGATCTCAACTTGGCCACTGGTTTGCGGATGATACGGGGTCGCCACTTTGTCTGTGATTGAATACTTTGTCAAAAGAGCTTTGAATGCTTTGTTACAAAAGTGGGCACCACCATCACTAATTATTGCTCGAGGGAATCCAAAGCGTGAAACAATGCTGCTTTTCAAAAATGCTATCACCACCTTGTGATCATTAGTCCTAAATGGAATTGCTTCTACCCATTTTGATACATAGTCAACAGCAACCAATATGTATTGGTGGCCAAAAGAAGAGGGAAATGGTCCCATGAAGTCGATACCCCATACATCAAAAATCTCAACCACTAAAATTGGATTTAGTGGCATCATATTCCTTCGCGTAATGCTCCCCATTCGTTGACACCTATCACATGAAGAACAGAAAGTGTAAGCGTCTCGAAATATAGTTGGCCAATAGAAACCACATTGTAAAACTTTAGTTGCGGTTTTCTTCACACTGAAATGGCCTCCACAAGCTTGTTCATGGCAGAATGAAAGAATATTCTGAATTTCACTTTCTAGGACACATCGTCTAACAATTTGATATGCACAATACTTGAACAAATACGGGTCATCCGAAAAGAAATTTTTTATTTCTGCAAAGAATTTAGCCTTGTCTTGCTTGGTCCAATGCTCTGGAAGTTTACCTGTAACAAGATAATTAACTATATCAGCATACCAAGGTAATACTTCCACACTCATTAATTGTTCATCTGGAAATGACTCATTTAATGGTAATGGTTCTATAATTGTGTCAAAATGGAGACGAGAGAGATGGTCCGCCACAACATTTTCTGTCCCTTTCTTATCTTTGAATTCCAAGTCAAATTCCTACAAAAGTAACACCCAACGAATTAGTCTAGCTTTTGCATCTTTCTTTGTGAGAAGATATTTAAGAGCAGCATGATCTGTGAATATAATTATTTTATAACCAATGAGATAAGATCGAAATTTCTCCAATGCAAACACTACTGCTAGCATTTCTTTTTCAGTAGTTGAATAGTTCAACTGTGCATAATTCAATGTCATACTAACATAGTAAATAACATGCGGAATTCGATCAACTCTTTGTCCTAATACTGCTCCTACTGCATAGTCAGATGCATCACACATGAGCTCAAATGGTAAGCTCCAGTTTGGGGGCTGAATGATGGGTGATGATGTCAACGAATGCTTTAATTTTTCAAACGCAACAAGACATGAATCATTAAAGACAAAAGGTACATCCTTAGCAAGTAGATTGCATAAGGGTCTAGAAACTTTGTTAAAATCTTTAATGAAACGTCTATAAAAACCAGCATGCCCAAGGAAAGATCTTACTTCTCTGATTGTTTTAGGTGGAGGAAGATTAGAAATGAGATCCACCTTGGCTTTGTCAACCTCAATACCTTTGCTCGAAATGATGTGACCGAGAACAATACCTTGTTTTACCATAAAATGACATTTCTCCCAATTTAAGACCAAGTTATTCTCGATACATCTCTGCAGAACTAGTGTTAGATGATGTAAACATTGATCAAATGAATCACCAAAGACAGAAAAGTCATCCATAAAGACTTCAAGGAATCGTTCAACCATATCAGAAAAAATGCTTAACATGCATCGTTGAAATGTAGCGGGTGCATTACATAATCCAAATGGCATTCTCCTATATGCAAATGTGCCAAAAGGGCAAGTGAAAGTAGTTTTCTCTTGATCTTTTGGTGCTATGGGAATCTGATTATATCCTGAGTAGCCATCTAAAAAGCAATAAAATTCATGGCCTGCTAATCTATCAAGCATTTGATCGATAAATGGTAAAGGAAAATGGTCTTTACGTGTGACAGAATTCAACTTTCTATAATCAATGCATACACGCCATCCTGTAGTTACTCTAGTGGGTACCAATTCATTATCAGCATTCGTAACTACTGTAACTCCTGACTTTTTGGGGACAACTTGTACAGGACTGACCCATGAACTATCAGAAATTGGGTAAATGATACCTGCATCTAATAGCTTAAGGACTTCTGTTCTAACAACTTCTTTCATATTAGGATTTAACCGACGTTGCATTTCCCTAGTAGATTTAGCATTTTCATCAAGGTGAATGTAATGCATGCAGTCTATTGGGTTTATACCTTTTATGTCTGCTATGGTCCATCCTAATGCTTCTTTGTGCTCTTTTAAAACATCCAACAACTTACCTTTCTGTTTGTCATTGAGGGATGATGAGATGATTACCGGCAGAATACTTTCTTCTCCCAAAAATGCATATTCCAGAGTGTTGGGTAATGGTTTGAGCTCGAGTTTCGGTGGTGATTCTGATGATGGGATGAGTTTCTTCTCTGATGGTGCTAGTTGTTCAACTCTTGACTTCCATTTATTAGTGTCCATGGATGGTGCTGAGTCAAGCAGGGCGTTGACCTCATCGACCGATCTGTCAATATCAAAATCCAAACCAAAGTGAGTTAAACATGTTTGTAAAGGATCATCACTAAGGTTTGAAACAAAAGTATCATCAACTAATGCTTCAATTAAATCCACATCAACAATTCCATCATCTGCACTGTGACGTTGTTTGGCGATGTTGAAGATGTTCAGCTCCATAGTCATGTTGCCGAAAGACAACTGCATATTTTCGGTCCTGCATTGAATGTGAGCATCCGCAGTTGCCAAGAAAGGTCGACCTAGAATAATGGGGATGTGCTTCCTTGAATCCTGTATTGGTTGAGTGTCAATTATAATGAAATCAACAGGAAAATAAAATTTGTCTACCTGGATAAGCACGTCCTCCACAATACCACGAGGTATTTTCGTGGACCGATCTGCAAGCTGTAACACCACTGGAGTTGGGTGTAATTCTCCTAGTTCAAGTTTCACGAATACAGAGTAAGGCAAAAGATTTACACTAGCTCCTAAATCCAACAAAGCATTCTCAATTGTGTGGTTCCCTATACTACATGAGATAGTGGGGGAGCCTGGGTCTTTGCATTTTAAAGGAATTTTATGTTGGAGTATAGAACTAACGTTTTCTGTTAAAAATGCCTTCTTTTGAACATGCATATTTCTCTTTTTAGTACAAAGGTCTTTAAGAAACTTGGCATAAGATGGAACTTGTTTAATCGCATCAAGTAAAGGGATGTTAATACTTACCTGTTTGAAGATTTCAAGAATCTCACCTGTGGATTTTCCCTTTTTTCCTTTAGCTAACCTCTGAGGAAATGGAGCTTTCGGAACATATTCTCGTGGGTTGGTTTCTTTTTTCTCCTCCGGTGATGAGTCATTAACATTCACAGGTACAATTTGATTTTCTTTTGTCACCGGCATCTCCACTTTGTTGTCGACTTCTTTTCCTTTTCGCAAGGTCATTACTGCTTTGACTTCTCCATGCTGTTGTGGTGAACTGGTACTTGCTTCATGTACTCCTTTAGGGTTAGGCACTGGTTGACTTGGAAATTTGCCTTTCTCAACAGTCATTGCCAAGGTATGAACTGAAGAAGCAAGTTGTCCCACCATCTTTTCGAGGCTTGAAACTAATTGGGCTTGTGAATTAAAGCCTGCTCTCAACTCATTTCGTAGTCCATCAATGGTGCGGTTCTGTTGCTCAATCGTGGAGTGAGTAACATTTTTGAAATTCTGGAATGCATCCTCCCATGGTCTGGGCTGAGAGTAGTTCTGGTTCTGATTGTATGGTCTAAATGGTGGCTGAGAGGCTTGAGGATTTTGAGGAATTGGTGGAGCTGGAGCTGCTGGTCCATTCTGTTGGAATCCTTGAGACCATGAAAAATTTGGGTGGTCTCTCCATCCAGGGTTATATGTGTTGGAGTATGGGTTGTAATTTGATGGCTTTCTCATTACACCTATGGCATTGGCTTGATCTGGATATGAGTCATGGTCATGTGGCTCTGTTGATTTAGTAGTCGATAACGATGCTATTTGTCGAGAGAGACCTTTAATTATTGCTTTGACTTTAATTTCTGAACTAGATTCGCCAATGTGAACCTCATTCACTCCCTTAATTCTTCTAGTATTCCTGAGTGATCGACTCCGTTGTTGGGAATTATCTGCTTGTCGCTGGAAGAATTCCCAAATCTCTTATGCACTTTTTGATATTAGTTCTCCTCCACTTGTTGCCATTAGTCATTCTTGCACATTCGGAAATAATCCCTCCAAAAAGTATTGGCATTGATGCCATTTCTCGTACCCATGATGTGGACACTTCAAGAGTAGCCCATTGAATCGCTCCCATGTCTCGAAAAACTGCTCGTCCTCTCTCTGAGTAAACTCTGAGATTTCCCTGCGAATAGCATTGGTTTTATGCACTGGGAAATATTTATTCAAAAATTTAGTTACCATTTGTTCCCATGATGAAATGCTATTAGCAGGCAACGTATTTAACCATGAACGAGCTCTATCCTTTAAAGAAAATGGGAATAGTCTAAGTTTAACATCATCATCTGAAAAATTCTCATATTTGAATGTTTGACAAATGGCATGAAAATCATTCAAATGATTATATGGATCCTCATTTTCTAGGCCATAAAATGTGGGGAGACAATTTAACACACTAGGTTTTAATTCAAAACTCCTAGCAGCTACATTTGGGTATCTTATGCATGACGTGCTCAAATTAGCTAAGGGACTAAAATAGTCCTTAAATGGCCTCTCCTGTGGTGCTTGTAAATCCATTTTATTTTTAACGTGTTTGTGTGTGCGAAGTGTTTTTTCTAATTCAAAGTCTATAGGTTCAAGATTAGGTAATAATGACCTACGACCATGCATGCAAAATAAATAAAATAAAAATAAAGATGCAAACAAAACAAAAAATAAAGATGGGAACAAAACAAATAAAAAATAAAGATGAGAACAAAACAAATAAAAAATAAAGATGAGAACAAAACAAATAAAAATAAAGAAGAGGGAGAAATTAAGATACTAACCTTATTACGCTATTACAACATTTCTATAAAAATACACAAAAACAAATACGTGAAATAAATTAACTAAAAATTAAATTAATAAAATAAACAAAAAATTACAAAGAAAGAAAAAAATAAATTGAAAATTAAATTACAAAATTTTAAAGAAGAGAAAAAGAAAAGAAATACTAACCTTTAATTTTATATTCACTTTTTTTTCTTTTTTTTAAAGAAAAAAAATACAAGAAAACAATTAAAATGGAATTATTCACAAAAATTAATTCTATGAATTAAAATTACTTACCTCCCCGGCAACGGCGCCAAAAACTTGTTGTGCAAATTTTAATGTACTCGCAAGCGCACGAATCTGTTGTAGTATAGATTAATGGTGACGAGTGTCGATCCCACGAGGAGGTGGATTTTAATTGTGTAGAATTAATTTTGTGAATGGGTGATTGGATTTGTGGTGGAAATGATTTGGAATATGCTAAAACTTAAATTAAAATGGCGAGAATAAATTCTAAAATTGGTATTGAAATGGTGAGAATAAATTGAAGAGAATTCTATTGAAATGACGTACTTGGGTATCTGGATCCGTATCAACATGCATCATGGGCTAAATAATCCGTATTAATGCCAATTAAATCATGAGGGGGGAATCCACACCTCATGAACCACGCTCTAATCAATATGGTGCTAAGGGCTTATCGTGCCAAATAATAATAACCTTGTACTAGAGGGCCGGTGAAACCAAGACGGTACTAGACAAGATTAGTATTATTTGTCGATGAGAAGTCAAAACATCCACAAAAACTAGAAGGGAAGAGAAAATAAATTTACCAAATAAAGCCCATGACACATGTTGAGACTTCACCTTCAACCCAAGCTTGAAAGAAAATTAGCCACTCATAATTAAACTAGGGGTAAAATAGGAATTTATTAAAATACAAAGAAAATACAAGATTGAGAAGGAATTACAGAAAATGGATCCCAAAAATGGATTCAGAGATATCCAATTAGGGGGGAGAGGCCCCCTTTTTATAGATACATGGAGTAAATCATGGCCATCGGATTAAAAACAGTTTGGACGCTCAGGATTGCGCCATGTCATCAGTCAACAGTCCACGGTTTGACCACGCGGATGAACAGTAACACAGTTTGACCCGACTTTGAACAGTAACGCAGTTTGGTTGAAAATAATCCTGTGTGATGCATGCACCGTATGCGAGATTTTTCGTCCACTGATATGCTGCCACGTCACCATCAACAGTATATAAGAATTTTAGTCCAACAGGATCGTGACACCTCATCAGTCAATGCCACGTCATCGGTCCGTCTATGTGAACAGCGTCGTGAACAGTAACGTATACAGTACCGTACACGTGAATAGTACCGTACATGTGAACAGTGCCATTTTTCCTTTTATGCTCCTCCTAAGGTTTTCGACCGTCCTGAGTTCAAAAGTGATGTCCATTTTGCCATCTGATTTCTCGTTTATTGTGAAATGACTATGATGCCCCTAAAATACATAAAATACTTAATTAAAATAAAACACATGTAATTAAATCACAAGAAGGTTAAATACATAAAAGTAAGGGTTGTTAGTAAGACTTGAAATGTAAAATGACGGTTTTCTCCTTTATAAATATGCATTTTCTAACACTCAACACTTGCGAGTCAAAAAGAAAATAGTAAAAAGAAAAAGAAACAATGATAAAATAAAATTATTAAAGACAATAATGCAAATGATAAAACAACAGTGAAATAAAATGACAATAAAGCAAAATGATATTTACAAGTAGTTGCGACTGTGACTCACATCTTCTTCTGATTTTACGTTCAGAAACGGTTTGAATGCCCTCTATGGGTCGAGGATAGGCTTCCCATCCAGTTTTCTTATAAACTGGCAAACATGGTCATTTATAGTCAAATTTCTGAGATTATATCGTGCATGCTCTTTCTGGAATAATGGCCATAACTGGAGAATCGCGCCTTGCACATATCCACTGGGATGCGTTTTAAGAGACAAAAGGATATCATCCAATGACTCCTTACTCAAGCCATCCCTAATGAATTGAATCTTATCTTTCCTGTTATCAGACATCATTCCTAAAGAACATAGTTTTTTATCGCAACTCATTCTAGCACACTTATGACAAGCAACAGAAATTTTTCAAGCTTTTCATTTTTTTGCATAATTTCTTTTACCACAACCAGACATGTATGAAATAAATTTTGGAGGTAACTCACCTGCTAATTGTACTTTAGCCGATTAACCAATGGATGTCAGCAGATATGTTATTCCTCATGAGTAATCGCATGCGTTCGGATCGAGCTTTATACATTGTAAGGAGGACATTCTGAGGAAGTGAAGGGAATTGATTGTGAAGCTTTGCTAGAATCTCATTTCTGTCCATACCTTCGCCTCAGAATATCAGTTATTATGGGAAACTGAAGTAACCGACTTGATTGTCACGGAGTACCGTTATCCGCTACTTCACCGGAGTAACAAACTAAAGCACACAAACAAAGAAAAACAAACTAAAATACATAAAGAAAATTACAATCATCCTCTTATTGAATTTACCTCAAGCTCCAACTGGATGTTGTACACGCTTCTCTCAATATCTCTAAGTTGGCTTTCTAAATCCTCAACAAAGGATACTAACTCTGGTGGTTGCAGAGCCCAAATACGATGTGTTTTACAAAATCGAATCTGCCTTTTGAGATGAGATTTTACACGTTGAAGTGGTTTAAGAATGTTCAGGAGAAACTGTTTAGCTATGGCATTCATGATTAATAATGATAAGAGAAAATTTAATGGTTAAGAAAACACACTTATGTAAAAATAATTTCAATTAGCAAAAGAATAATAAAAAGAAAGAAAAAAATCAAATCACCGAAGAGAAAAAACAATCAATTCAAATCTGGTGGGTCACTCAAATTTATTTCGGTGTCTTCTGCATGTGGTTGGTACTCTAGATATAGCTTTAATCTTTGATCATTAACTTTAAACGTGACACCGTTCTTTGGGTCTTTAATTGCAATTGCCCCATGTGGAAAAACAGTGTGAATAATAAAAGGGCCAGACCATCGAGAGCGTAACTTACCTGGAAATAGGTGCAAGCGAGAATTGAATAAAAGCACTTTCTGACCTCGAGTGAACGATTTTCTCATAATTTGCTTGTCATGAAAGACTTTCATTCGATGCTTGTAAAATTTGTATGCATCATTGGGAATTTCTTCAAATTCTGCCAATTGTAATCTTCTTTCTGAGTTAGCTTGCCGCATGTCAAAGTTGAATTTCTTGATGGCCCAATATGCACGATGCTCGAGTTCCACAGGTAGGTGGCAAGCTTTTCCATACACTAGCTTGTAGGGTGACATCCCAATCGGGGTCTTGAAAGCCATTGTATATGCCCATAATGCATCATCAAGTCTTAATGACCAATCTTTTCTGTCTGGCCTCACCGTCTTTTCTAATATGTACTTCATTTCTCGATTGGAGATCTCAACTTCGCCACTGGTTTGCGGATGATATGGGATCATCACTTTGTGAGTGATTAAATTCTTTGTCAAAAGAGTTTTGAACGCTTTGTTACAAAAGTGGGCACCAACATCATTGATTATTGCTAGAGGGAATCCAAAGCGTGAAACAATGTTGCTTTTCAAAAATCCTATCACCACCTTATGATCATTGGTTCTACATGGAATTGCTTCTACCTATTTCGATACGTAGTCAACAGCAATCAATATGTATTGATGGCCAAAAGAAAGGGGAAAGGGTCCCATGAAGTTGATACCCCATACATCAAAAATCTCAACCACTAAAATTGGATTTAGTGGCATCATATTCCTTCGTGTAATGCTCCCCATTCGTTGACACCTATCACATGAAGAATAGAAAGTGTAAGCGTCTCGAAATATAGTTGACCAATAGAAACCACATTGTAAAACTTTAGTAGCTATTTTCTTAGCACTGAAATGGCCTCCACAAGCTTGTTCATGGCAGAATGAAAGGATATTCTGAATTTCACTTTCTAGGTCACATCGTCTAACAATTTGATCTGCACAATACTTGAACAAATACGGGTCATCCCAAAAAAAATTCTTTATTTCCGCAAAAAAATTGGTCTTGTCTTGTTTGGTCCAATGCTCTGGAAGTTGACCTGTAACAAGATAATTAACTATATCAGCGTACCACGGTAATACTTCCACACTCATTAATTGTTCATCTGGAAATGACTCATTCAATGTTAGTGGCTCTATAATTGTGTTAAAATTGAGACGAGAGAGATGGTCTGCCACAACATTTTCTGTGCCTTTCTTATCTTTGAATTCCAAATCAAATTCCTGCAAAAGTAACACCCAACAAATTAGTCTAGCTTTTGCACCTTTCTTTGTGAGAAGATATTTAAGAGTAGCATGATCTGTGAATATAATTATTTTATAACCAATAAGATAAGATCAAAATTTTTCCAATGCAAACACTGCTGCTATCATTTCTTTTTCCGTAATTGAATAATTCAACTGTGTATCATTCAATGTCATACTAGCATAGTAAATAACATGAGGAATTCGATCAACTTTTTGTCCTAATACTGCTCTTATTGCATAATTAGATGCATCACACATGAGCTCGAATGGTAAGCTCCAGTTTGAGGGCTGAATGATGGGTGATGATGTCAACAACTGCTTTAATTTTCAAATGCCACAAAACATAAATCATCAAAGATAAAAGGTACATCCTTAGCAAGTACATTGCATAAGGGTCTAGAAACTTTGCTAAAATCTTTAATGAAACGTCTATAAAAATCAGCATGCCCAAGGAAAGATCGTACTTCTCTGACTATTTTAGGTGGAGGAAGATTAGAAATGAGATCCACCTTTGCTTTATCAACCTCAATACCTTTGCTCGAAATGATGCGACCGAGAACAATACATTGTTTTACCATAAAATGACACTTCTCCTAATTTAAGACTAAGTTCTTCTCGATACATCTCTGCAGAACTAATGTTAGATTATGTAAACATTGATCAAATGAGCCACCAAAGATCGTACTTCTCTGACTATTTTAGGTGGAGGAAGATTAGAAATGAGATCCACCTTTGCTTTATCAACCTCAATACCTTTGCTCGAAATGATGCGACCGAGAACAATACATTGTTTTACCATAAAATGACACTTCTCCTAATTTAAGACTAAGTTCTTCTCGATACATCTCTGCAGAACTAATGTTAGATTATGTAAACATTGATCAAATGAGCCACCAAAGACAGAAAAGCCATCCATAAAACTTCAAGGAATTGTTCAACCATATCAGAAAAAATGCTTAACATGCATCGTTGAAATGTAGCAGGTGCATTACATAATCCAAATGGCATCCTCTTATATGCAAAAGTGCCAAAAGGGCAAGTGAAAGTAGTTTTCTCTTGATCTTTTGGTGCTATAGGAATCTGATTGTATCCTGAGTAGCCATCTAGAAAGCAATAAAATTCATGGCCTGCTAATCTATCAAGCATTTAATCGATAAATGGCAAAGGAAAATGGTCTTTACGTGTGACAGAATTCAACTTTCTATAATCAATGCATAAACGTCATCTTGTAGTCACTCTAGTGGGTATCAATTCATTATCAGCATTGGTAACTACTGTGACTCCTGACTTTTTGAGGACAACTTGCACAGGACTAACCCATGAACTATCAGAAATTAGGTAAATGATACCTGCGTCTAATACTTTAAGGACTTCAGTTCTAACAACTTCTTTCATATTAGGATTTAACCGACGTTGCATTTCCCTAGTAGGTTTAGCATTTTTATCAAGGTGAATGTAATGCATGCAGTCTACTAGGTTTATACCTTTTATGTCCGCTATGCTCCATCCTAATGCTCCTTTGTGCTCTTTTAAAACATCCAACAACTTACCTTTTTGTTCGTCATTTAGGGATAATGAGATGATTACCGGTAGAGTACTTTCTTCTCCTAAAAATGCATATTCCAAAGTGTTAGGTAATGATTTGAGCTTGAGTTTCGGTGATGATTCTGATGATGGGACGAGTTTCTTTTCTGATGGTGCTAGTTGTTCAACTCTTGACTTCCATTTATTAGTGTCCATGGATGGTGCTGAGTCAAGCAGGGCGTTGACCTCATCAACTGATCTGTCAATATCAAACTCAAAATCAAAGTGAGTTAAACATGTTTGTAAAGGATCATCACTAAGGTTTGAAAGAAAAGTGTTATCAACTATTTCTTCTATTAAATCCACATCAACAATTCCATCATCTGGATTGTCAGGTTGTTTGGCAATGTTGAAAATGTTTAGCTCCATAGTCATGTTGCCAAAGGACAACTGCATATTTTCAGTCCTGCATTGAATGTGAGCATTCGCAGTTACCAAGAAAGGTCGACCTAGGATAATGGGGATGTGCTTCCTTGAATCATGTATTGGTTGAGTGTAAATTACAATGAAATCAACATGAAAAATAAAACTTGTCTACCTGGATAAGCATGTCCTCCACAATACCACGAGGTATTTTTGTGAATCAATCTGCAAGTTGTAGCACCACTGGAGTTGGGTGTAATTCTCCCACTCCAAGTTTCACAAATACTGAATAAGGCAACAGATTTACACTAGCTCCTAAATCTAACAAAGCATTCTCAATTGTGTGGTTCCCTATACTACATGAGATAGTGGGGGAGCCTAGGTCTTTGCATTTTAAAGGAATTTTATGTTGGAGTATAGAACTAACTTTTTCTGTTAAAAATGTCTTCTTTTGAATGTGAATGTTTCTCTTTTTAGTACAAAGGTCTTTAAAAAACTTGGCATAAGATGGAACTTGTTTTATAGCATCAAGTAAAGGGATGTTAACACTTGTTTGAAGATTTCAAGAATCTCACCTGTGGATTTTTCTTTCTTTCCTTTAGCTAACCTCTAAGGAAATGGAGCTTTGGGAACATATTCTTGTGGGTTGGTTTCTTCTTTCTCCTCCGGTGATGAGTTCTTAGCATTTATAGGCACAATTTGATTTTCTTTTGTCACCGGCATCTCCACTTTGTTGTCGACTTCTTTTCCTTTTCGCAAGGTCATGACTATTTTGACCTCTCTATGCTGTTGTGGTGAACTGGTACTTGCTTCATGTACTCCTTTAGGATTAGGCACTGGTTGGCTTGGAAATTTACCTTTCTCAACAGTCATTGCCAAGGTCTGAACTGAAGAAGCAAGTTGTCCCACCATTTTCTCGAGCCTTGAAACTGATTGGGCTTGTGAGTTGAAGCCTGCTCTCATCTCATTTCGTAGTCCATCAATGGTGCGGTTCTGTTGCTCAATCGTAGAGTAACATTCTTGAAATTCTGGGATACATCCTCCCATAGTCTGGGCTGAGAATAGTTCTAGTTCTGATTGTATGGTCTAAATGGTGGCTGAGAGGCTTGAGAAATTTGAGGAATTGGTTGCATTGGTGGAGTTGGAGCTGCTGATCCATTCTGTTGGAATCCTTGAGACCATGAAAAATTGGGGTGGTCTCTCCATCCAGGGTTATATGTGTTGGAGTATGGGTTGTAATTTGATGGTTTTTTCATTACACCTATGGCATTGGCTTGATCTGAGTATGAGTCATGGTCATGTGGTTCTGTTGATTTAGCAGTCATTAACGATGCTATTTGTCGAGAAAGACCTTCAACCATTTCCTTGACTTCTTTGACTCCCGAAGTTGACTCACCAATGTGAACCTCATTCACTCCTTTAATTCTTTTAGTATTCCTCAGTGATTGACTCCGTTGTTGGGAATTCTTCCAGCGATTATCCGCTTGTCGCTGGAAGAATTCCCAAATCTCTTATGCACTTTTTGACATTAGCTCTTTTCCACTTGTTGCCATTAGCCATTCTTGCACATTCGGCAATAATCTCTCCAAAAAATATTGGCATTGGTGTCATTTCTTGTACCCATGATGTGGACACTTCAAGAGTAGCCCATTGAATCGTTCCCATATTTCGAAAAACAGCTCGTCTTCTCTCTGGGTAAACTTTGAAATTTCCCAGCGAATAGCATTGGTTTATGCACTGGGAAATATTTATTCAAAAATTTAGTTACCATTTGTTCCCATGATGTAATGCTATTAGCAGGCAAAATATTTAACCATGAACGAGCTCTATCCTTTAAAGAAAATGGGAATAATTTAAGTTTAACATCATCGTCTGAAAAATTCTCATATTTAAAAGTTTGACAATCAGCATGAAAATCATTCAGATGATTATATGGGTCCTCATTTTTTAAGCCATAGAATGTTGGGAGACAATTTAGCACACTAGGTTTTAATTCAAAACTCCTAGCAGCTACGTTTGGGTATCTTATGCATAATGTGCTAAAATTAGCTAAGGGACATAAATAGTCCTTTAATGTGTTTGTGTGTGCGCAATGTTTTTTCTAATTCAAGGTCTATATGTTCAAGATTAGGTAATAATGACCTTCGACCATGCATGCAATGAATACAAAAGAATGAGAACAAAATTAATAAAAATAAACAAGAAGGAAAAGTTACGGTACTAACCTTATCACGCTGTTAAAACCTTTCTATAAAAACACACTAAAAAAATATGTGAAATAAATTAACTAAAAATAAATTAATAAAATAAAATAATTTCAAAGAAAAATAACTTAAAAATTAAATTGCAAAATTGTAAAGAACTAAGAAAGAAAAGAAATTATTACCTCTAAATGCAGATTTACTTTTTTTTCCTTTTTTTTAGTAAGAAAAAAAATACAAGAAAACAAATAAAAGAAATTATTCACAAAAATTAATTCTACGAATTAAAATAACTGACCTCCCCAGTAACTGCGCCAAAAACTTATTGTGCAAATTTTATTGAACTCGCAAGTGCACGAATCTATTATAGAATAGATTAATGGTGACGAGTGTCGATCCTACGAGGAGGTTGATTCTAATTGTGTGTAGAATTAATTTTTCTAAATGGATGTTTGGATTTGTGGTGAAAGTGACTTAGATTATCTTAAAATTGGAATTGAAATGGTGAGAATAAATTGAAGAGAAATCTATTTAAATGAAACACTTGGGTATCTGGATCCGTATCAACATGCACCATGGGCTAAATATTCATTATTAGTGTCAATTAAATCATGAGGGGGAAATCCACACCTCATGAACCACACTCTAATCAATATGGTGCTAAAGGCTTATCGTGCCAAATAATAATAATCTTGTATTAGGGAGTCAGTGAAACCAGGGCGGTATCTAGACAAGATTATTATTATTTGTCTACGAGAAGTCAAAACATCCACGAAAACTAGAGGGGAAGAGAAAATAAATTTACAAAATAAAGCCCATGACACATGTTGAGACTTCACCTTCAATCCAAGCTTGAAAGAAAATTAGCTACTCATAATTGAACTAGGGGCAAAATAGAAATTTATTAAAATACGTAGAAAATACAAGATGGGGAAGGAATTACAGAAAATGAAGTCCAAAAATGGATTCAAAGATGTCAAATTAGGAGGGAGAGGTCCCCTTTTTATAGATACATTGAGTAAATCATGGCCATCGGATTAAAAACAGTTTGGACGCTCAGGATTGCGCCACATCATCAGTCAACAATACGCGTCAACAGTACTCGATTTGACCACGCTGTTTGAATAGTGATACGGTTTGACCACGCGGTTTGAACAGTCAACTGGTTTGAATAGTGACGCGGTTTGGTTGAAAATAATCCTGTGTAATGCATGTATCGTACGCGAGATTTTTGGTCCACTGATATGCTGCCACATCATCGATCAAACAGTACATAAGAATTTTAGTCCAACAGGATCGTGACGCCTCATCAGTCAATGCCACATCGTTCCGTCTATATGAACAATGTCATGAACAGTAACGTAGACAATACCGTACATGTGAATAGTACTATACATGTGAACAGTGATATTTTTTCTTTTATGCTCTTCCTAAGGTTTTCGACTGTCCTGAGTTCAAAAGTGATGTCCGTTTTTCCGTCTGATTTCTCGTTCATTGTGAAATGACCATGATGCCCCTAAAATATATAAAATAGTTAATTAAAATAAAACATACGTAATTAATCACAAGAAGGTTAAATACATAAAAGTAAGGGTATTAGTAAGACTTGAAATATAAAATGATGATTTTCTCCTTTATAAATATACATTTTTTAACACTCAACACTTGTCTTTTAACTTAAGAATAAGGAATCAATAAGAAATTAGATTTGCAGAGGTACCTAGTTAGTAGATAACAGCTCAACAACTCTATAATTACCTTCACAGGGGCGGCAAGGTTGTGCAATCAATAAGCACAATGTGGACAAGGATCAAATGATAAAATGCGACTTATAACTTGGGCCAACAAGCTCATTTGAATGGATCTAGTCAGTAAAGAGGTGTCACGTGACAAAAATGATGAAAGTGCCCCTACGACACTCATTTAAAGGCCTATTGGTTCTATCTCTAGCTCTCTTGAGACTCTTGATTAGCTTCTTCTACCACCATTTCTATGATTTTTTTTCCTCTATTTTTACACCTCCACGAAAGATATTCATCACCTTATCTCCCAAAGGGTTTGTCCCTTATTCTTCTCTTAAGCAGAGGTTGGCTGCAAGAAATAAGAGGAGAAGAGAGAAAATGAAAAGATAAAAGGGTAGAGAAAATGAGGGAAGAGGGATGGAGAATTCAATTTCTATTTTTCAGTTTGATATGGAATTCTAAGTAGAAAGGAATTATATGTTTTTTTATAATTTTTAATATTTAATCTAATATATTAGTTTTAAATTTATTTTAAATAAACCATTATATACAAATAATTTATTTATCAATTTTATTATTTTTTTAATTTGAAATTTTATTTATAAAAAATTTCAAAAGGATCGTAAGAGAAAAAATCAGAGCCTCTACCCGTGCAATTTAGCATTCTTGCTAGATTTTTAGATTTTTATTTTTTAAAATTAAGTAAATTATAACATAAATCAATTAAGATATTTGACCAAAAAAGTTATAAATATTGATTATTTAGAAATATAAATTATCTAATTAAAAATTCTAAAAATAATATATTTCAAATTTTTTATTTTTGGTTGGGGAAACATTTCCCTCAATGTGATGGAATTTAAAATTATATGGAACTTGAATTCCATCATTTTGTTACTACCCAAACAATGGAAATGAAAAAGAATTTCAATTCCTTTTTTTCTCCCCACACCTCTACCTTCAATCAAACATCACGTTAGAGAACTTTCTCATCTCCAATCAACCTATATGCTCCCTCATGTTATTATTCATCATAAACAACGTTTAGCAAGATTTTGCTCATATTGTAAAAAGAATTAGATAATACTTTATTTTATATGGTGGATTGGAGATAAGATGCTCTTATGGAGGTAAGCCAAAAGGTCGAACCACATTCCTATGTGATCTTTTTGTTTATGGTTATTTCTACTTATTATGATGATTTTGAGGCACAGATTGTATTTTATATATGAGCTCACTTGAGCCATTCCAACTAAATTAAATATCCCTGAGCTCACCTTCAGCTCACTTCAAGTCCTCATATCAACTCTCTAAATTAACACCCACGAACTCCACTAAACTCTATAAATTATTCCTTATTTAACCGCCTATGCTCATCACTTAGATTATCTCAGTTATACCACCTACCCAAACATTAGAAAAATATACCTAAACCCAAATTTAGCACAAGCTCCCTTTAAACATAAATTTATTTGTTCGAATTGAGTAGATCTAACAAGAACTATCCAATTGGTTTAAATCAGGTTCTAGCGAAAATTCAATGAAAAGAAAGGGTAATTCTATAAATAAGTAAAATTTATTAAAATGAAAGCTAATGAGATATATTGTAGGGTTAAATGTCATTCCTCATTCTTTTTTTTTGGAATTTTGACCTATATTCTTTTTTTAAAAAAAATTTGATCCATATTCTTTTACTACTTAGTCTTTTCTGTTTATCATACATTGTTATAGGTATTTATTCTCTTATACATGGATTCTTTGAGAAAAAGAAAAATTCGAAAATTACATTAAATATGTTATATCCATGTTTTTATCAAACTTGAGCTCAAGAATTCACATCCAATAACATATCCTAATCTAAATAGAATAAAACAATACAAGTTTTAATCCTCAAACTTGAGTCCTATAAGATAGGAGATAAGTTTTTCTAATTCAATTATACTTTTGACTATTATCTCTTATATAAAGAGGTCACTGCTCGAAAGTACATGTAACAAAGGTAGGACATGAGAAATAAGTATACTAAAGGAGGAGGTACAATATCCTCCAGGGTTTTCTCTTACTCTTTTTTTTCTTATTATTTATTTGTTATCGTGCTACTCTCGATCTTTGACTTAAGCATCGGAGGGTCTATGCCGGTAATACCCCAGTGACCCCTGATAGGTTAGTATTTTGTAGGATTCCGACTACCAAACTCTTTATTCTGAGGACATCAAGCTCCTTCATAACATGTTCCCCAAGTAAACAAACTCTTTCTCAACTTATTGCTGATCCAAATTTTGGTATCAACAGTTGGCACCGTATGTGCGGAATGGCCAAAACATTTAAATAGCTCAATCAATAAAGTCAAAAAAAGAAACAAAAACAATTATCACAGATCAAGAGAGAGAGAAAATGGGTCGGGTACAAATCCCCAAACTCGAACGCAATTAGGCCACCGTTCACGGTAACCACAATACCACCAATTCAATCTCTGGTGATGACTATTGAAACCCCCGAGAACCACCGAGCCAGACATCACTTTCGCTGCCGTCGAAAAACGCCCAATCATAAGAAGCCACAATGTTCATAAAATTATTGTCACAACCTAGTACAGATTCGCCAGAATCTTGATCCATCACCACTGGATTTTGTTTCTCATGAAAGCCCTTTCAAATTCTAGCCATATCCTCCATCCATAAGCCGCTAAATTTGCTGCTTATAGCCATCAAAATATGTGTGGCTGTAATTCTTCTTCCACCATTATCGACTGCGCATTGTGCTTACCACCACTTGGGTTTGTTCGTTGCTACATCCCCTTTAATTCCCAATCGTCACCACCAACCAGAAGCCACTGGATTTGTCTTACACAAGCATCTTTATTCATTGTCGTCAACTGTATGTAAACACAAGCCACCACCGCTGTCGGGCTTTGCACAAGTTGAAGCTTTTATCCCGACCCCAATTGCCTAATTTTCGGCCACCAAAGGCCTGCAAGTTAAAACCTTAAAGTCCCGTAAATATAATTGTGCCCCTTTATTGTTTTAATTTATGTTTTTATAATGATTGCCTTATCTTTATGATTAATTACATGATTTTGCTTCGCCTTATACTCATAAGCCTTAATCTCATTGTACAAACCTTAGCCACATGCTCTTGGGCCTCGATCTTACGATACTCAATTCAGCCTTATCTTTTTTGCCTCACCTTAACCTCATGACCTCATAAAATTCAAGTACTCCTTCTATTATTCAAGTTATCTTCATGACATTCTGAGTGCTTCTAATATCAAGACCTAATGATAATTATTTTGGCCTTTACCGGGGCTCGAAGTTCAATTATTTCAGCCCTCATCTGCGGCCTGATCTTCATTATTTTGGCCTTTAATTACACGATTTTAATCACATTGACCTTCAACTATGTGAAATACTAATGCAATTTAAACAAAGCAATCAAATTTGAAATAACAAATTAATATGCAATGAAAAATAAAGAGATAGGGTAAGAGAGAGCAAACGCGTGATTTTTATGTGGTTTGGCCAACCGTGCCAACGACCACGCTTCTAAGCTCACCGGGCTTAAGGATTTCACTTAGAGAGCCTCCAAGCTCACTGGACTTGAGAATTTTACTAAAAGAGCCTCCAAGGCTCCAACAACTCTTACAATTGACTTATAAGGTGTCAATAGACCTTTATAATAAGAGATTATTCCAATCTCTTACCCAATTGTATCTCAACACTTACAATCACTCAAAAGTAAAGATTACAAATGAATTTTTCCCTCAAACAATGTATATGGTTACAAATGAGAGCTCAAAGTGTGAATCAATGAAACAAAAACAAGTTTAAAGCTCAATAAGAATTATATACTCAGTAGCAAGCTCAATGATAACTGTTGGATCTCTCTTTGTTTGAATTTGATTGAGTTATTTTATAATTGGAGCTGAAAACTAGCCGTTGTTGACTTTCTGCACACAATTGGATCACTGTTAACTATTGTCGGTTTACCATTTTGACTTGTCTAAATGACCATTGTGCTGAGATTTTTAAATAGTTGGCTAACTGTTTATTTCCAGAAACCTACAAAACTAATTTGGCTAATTGTTCTTGCTAAATGATTCATGGTTAGAATCTAATTCTTTTATGGAAATTATCGGTTCACCGTTTTCAGTAAACAAATCATCGTTATTTTCCAGAATCAGCATTTTAACAACCTTTTGTAGAAAATGATTTTCCAATTAAAGTTTAACGGTTATCCAAATTCTTAGACATGTCTAAAATATTATATAGCTTTAAGAGTTTGTTTAATATTAATAACTCCAACATGTTTAATTAAAACATATAAAGTTTTTTATCATTAAAATCAATATAATATAATTATTTATGTCAACACTATGGCCCGATCAAACAATGTATACGCAGCTAACCATCCAGAATTACTGCTGTTAATCAAGAATCTACTGATGTTGAAGCTGAAACGTAGCAAACAGGGCTTGAAGTTGCTACTGCTGCTCGGAAAGACTCTAAACATCTCCAACTAATTTCTGCATGAGGTCATCCGAAGCTAGTGAAGCCTCTGGAGCTGGGGGCTGATCAATATCCATCTCTTGCTCCTTAGAATTGGATTCTACTAGAAATTGTGATACTGATCCTCGACGTGGAGGTGGAGTCTAGCTCCTAGCCCAAAATCAGGTAGCTGGTTAGGAGGATAAATATTGTTAAGCACGCGATCATCTTCTGGAGCTACAAGGGTGTCTTGGTTCTTAGACGTCGGTGTCTTGATCCACTCCATATTCTTCCTATAAAATCTTATACATGTTATAATACTACCATGTGGAAGCAACCCATTGTTAACCTCAGGAGTGCTCAGCATATTGTCAAAATAATATAACCTAGGTTAATAGGTCGCCTCTCAAGAAGATTGTCTAGTACCCCAACATTCATCCTCGTCACTTCATCCGAATGTCCCTTTCTAGGAGTGACAATATGTTATAAAATAGTGTGAAGGATCTTAACTTGTAAAAGTAACAGTTGTGACCGAAAGGGAAGAGAACAAATAGCATTTTCGACACCTACAAATATTCTTAACTCCATGATGATGAACAAAATCGACAAATGAGAAGGCCTTCCTAGATGTATAAATTTGATGACCAGAATTTGGAGTTCCCAGAATGTTGTTTAGATCCTCAACATCGAATTCTATGGGGACACCTCCTAAATCGGTGATTATTCTATCTAGCCTATTTACAGAAATTTTCATATTCGAGTAAAAGACATGAACTAGATTAAGATAAACCCGTTTATTAATATCTAGTGCTGACTCACAAGGCAGTAACATATCTTTCACACTTATACCATATACAATCAACTCCTCAAAGTTATCCAAATCTACATAGTAAGAGTCAATTACCGTGCGACTCATAAAGCAAGTTTCGAAGCATTTGGCCAGAGTAGCTGTGGGAAAGTGAATCTTCTCGAATTCTTAAGTCTCCTTTGGTATTGGATTCATACTGAGGACAGATTTTCTCTTGCAAGCAGCCCTTGAAGATTCAACCATGGATGCAACTATGTAAATTGGGATTTTTCAGAAATGATGAAAATGGAAGAAATTGAATCGATTAAAAAGAGAGTGGAAGATAAAGGAAGTGATTATGATGCTCAATTTGGTCAAAAAGGGACAAGAATCTAGCCAAAATTAGAGAAGACTGTTTGGCTAACTTTAGGGTTTTGATTTGTGATTTCTTAATTTGAGGCTTGATTTGGTGTTTTGGCTTGATAAATCTATTCTAAAGATGTTTAGAGAGGTTTCTATAGGTTCAATTTGACAAGTAATTGTAGGAAAAATGAGTTATTTTGGAGAGAGAAAGCTTGGGTACGCAGTTTGAGAGAAAACGGTAAAAGGGCAACTGAAAATGAAGAAGAAAACCTAGGAACAGTTTTTATCGCACGAAAATGGTAGCTATTTTCTGCAACCAGTGCGCCGATAATTTTCAAAGAGCTCTAAATTGTAAAATTGTTATCCGTTTCTCACAAACGGTGATAGGTTATCAAAGCGACCTCTCTGTTTTTAATTGATTAACTGTTATGGACAAACGGTTAGCCGATAATTTTCAGCTATCATTTCTTTAGTTTCTGTAATTAAATCTGTTTATTTTAACTATGATTTCGCACATTTGTTTTAATCTTTTGCCAGCATTTAATCTATTTTGAGATCATTTAATTGATCTGAAATGTCTTAAAAGTCGATTTAATGCATGATTCATGAATTCACACACTTCAAACATCCAATTCAAACAAGGAATCACATCATGAAAACCAAAATAGACTTAATATCACATAAAGCAATGTTGTTGTGCAATGTTTATCATTCTAAGCTCATGCTTAATTTTAGTTAATTGTTCTTCGCTAAGGGGTTTAGTAAAAATATCAGCAAGTTGTTTTTCAGTTGCTATAAAATTTAATGAAATATCCCCTTTTTGAACATAATCTCTTAAGAAATGATGTTTAATCTCTATATGCTTGGTTCTTAAATATTGGATAAGGTTAGGTATTTTATCAAGATAAATGTGATAGTCTTTAAGATTTTGTTTCATCCATAAAGCTCGAGCACAACAACTTCCGACTGCAATATACTCAGCCTCGGTAGTTGATAGTGCAACTGAATTTTGTTTCTTACTAAACCAAGAGACTAGAGAGTAACCTAGAAAGTGACATGTTCCATTAGTATTTTTCTTATCAACCTTATATCTGGCAAAGTCGGCATCCGAATAACATGTTAAGTCTATATGTGTTCCCTTAGGATACCAAAGGCCAAAATCTATGGTTCCACTCAAGTAACGAAAAATCCTTTTCACTGCAAGCAAATGAGATTCTTTAGGACATGATTGAAATCTTGCACATAAGTATACACTAAACACAAAATCAAGCCTACTAGCAGTCAAGTAGAGTAAGGATCGAATCATACCTCTATATGTTTTGATATCAACTTCCTTACCTTTTTCATCTTTGTCATGCTTGGTTGTTAAGCTCATTGGAGTACTTTTTATCTTTCCATCTTCAAGTCCGAATCTCTTGAGTAAATCTCTCAAATATTTGGCTTGATTAATGAAAATTCCTTTTTCAATTTGTTTTATTTGAAGTTTAAGAAAGTACTTCAATTCTCTCATCATGCTCATCTTAAATTCCTTTCTCATACAAGATGAAAATTCCTTGCATAAAAACTAATTAGTAGATCCAAATATAATATCATCAACATAATTTTGGACAATGAGAATATCTTGATTCTTATGCTTAATAAAGAGAGTTATATCAGTCTTACCCATTGAAAAACCATTATCCAACAAGAAATTCTTAAGCCTATCATACCATGTTCTGGGTGCTTGCTTTGAACCATACAATACTTTTGTTAACTTATAAACGTGGTCTAGAAATTTCTCATTTTCAAAACCAACAGGCACATAAACTTCTTCCATAATGTAACCATTTAAAAATGCACTCTTGACATCCATTTGATATAAAATGAAATCTTTATGACATGCAAATGTTAATAGCATTCTAATAGATTCCAATCTAGCTACTGGTGCAAAAGTTTCATCAAAATCATTTCCTTCTTCTTGGTTGTATCATTGAACCACTAATTTAACTTTATTTCTTACAACCATACCGGATTCATCCATTTTATTCCTAAATACCCACTTAGTGCTAATGACGGATTGATGTTCAAGTTTAGGAAGTAACTCCCATATATTGTTTCTCTCAAATTGGTTTAACTCCCCTTGCATTGTCATAATCTAAGATTCATCGTTTTCCGCATCCGAAAAGGATTTTGGTTCAATTTGAGTTATGAATGCAACATATTGAGAAGTATTTCTAAATGATGACCTAGTAGTTGCTCCTTTTGAAGGATCGCCTAAAATTAAATCCTTAGAGTGAGAGAAAACATATCTCCACTCTTTGGAGAATGTATAAGAAGTACCTTCTTGTTGCTCCATATTTGTTTGTTCTTCTTGTCTATCTTTTTAATTTTCATGTGGTGCATCCTTTTGTTTATCTTTTGATTATTATTCTTCTAACACTTCATCAGTATTATCATTAACAACAACTTTCTCCACAAAGGAGGGGTTAGATTAATCAAACGTGACATGTATTGACTCTTCAACAACCATAGTTTTTTTATTATAAACTCTATAAGCTTTTGCTTGTATTTGAATAACCAAAAAAGATGCCAACATCAGATTTTAGGTCAAATTTACCAAGGTTGTCTTTTGTATTTAATATAAAACATTTGCATCAAAAGACTTTGAAATAACCAATGTTGGGTTTTCTATCTTTTCAAAGTTCATAGGGAGTTTTATTAAGATAAGGTCTAATTAACACATGATTTAAAACATAATAAGCAGTGTTGACGGCTTCGACCCAAAAATACTTAGGCAATGCATTTTCATTCAATATGGTCCTAGCCATTTCTTGAATAGACCTATTTTTTCTCTCAACAACTCCATTTTGTTGTGGAGTTCTTGGTGAAAAGAATTGGCGCACAATGTCCAAATTACTGTAAAATGTTTCATATGCATGATTTTCAAATTCTCCTCCATAATCACTCCTAATGCATGCAATAATATAGCATCAAGAGCATCATCCTTATTGGTTAAGAATAATACCCATGTGAATCTAGAAAAATCATCAGCAATTACAAAAATACTTACTACTCAAGCTAGCATATCTAGAAGGTCCAAATAAGTCTATATAAAGTAGTTGAAGTAAAAACATGATTTTTGCTTTTAAAAGAGGTTTTTATTTGTTTACCAAATTGGCATACTTCACAAATTTTATCTTTTTGAAAATTAATTTTTGGAAGACCTTTAATTAAATCATTTTTGGAAATCTTTGAAATTAAATCCATACTTGCATGTCCTAGTCTACTATGCCATAATCAACCATCATCATGCAATGCGGAAAAACATTTATCATGGGTAAATGCAAATTCCATGTCAATGGTGTAAACATTACCATATCTATTTCCAACAAACAAAATTTTGTTGTCACATGCATTCTTAGTGACATATCTAGTTTTATCGAAAATAACTTTATAACTCTTATCATATAATTGACTAATAATCAAGTTGTGTTTCAAATTTTCAACTAAACATGTATTTTCATTGAGAGTTTGACGAAACTTTACCGACATTACCAATTCAGAGAATCTTTCCCTTTGAATTGTCTCCAAAGGAAACATCTCTACCATTTTCAATCTTGTTAAACTTGAGAACCATGTATAATCTCCCTTCATATGCCTTGAGCACCCACTATCCAAGTACCATTTATTCTTCCTCTTCTTCAAACCCTGCAGAGGAAATCTCAAATCTTAGATACCCAAACCTTTTTGGGTCCTTGAGTGTTAGCAATGGTTCCTTTTGGAACCCAAACACATTTTACTCCATAATATGCATTTCTTTAACCTAGCATCTATAATTCATGTGACCATTTCTATTGCAATAGTGATAATTAATTTTATGATCACTAGTGGGGGTAGCCGTAACAAAGTAATTTTTATAGTTTTTTTGTTTCAAGTTAGGCTTATACCCAAGCCCTCTTTTATCAAACACACATTTTTGATAACTGAGTAATTTTTCTAAGTTTTTTTTACCATTTATTAAATTTAACACAATTTCATTGAGCTCATTATTCTTCTTCTCAAGCTCTTCATTTTCTTTGATCAAATTATCAACATTTGATTTTTCATGTCCATATGAGGTACTTTGTTTACCTTTTAAAGAAGCAATCCTATCATACAATATTTCATTATCTAATTCTAGTTCTTTGATCTTTTTATTTAGTAAATCATTACATTTATGCAAGGCATCCTTTTCATTTGAAAGTTCTAGCATTTTCTTCTTAAGACATGCATTTTTCTTACCAATTTTCATCATATCATTATACAATTCTTTAAAAGCATCATACAATTAATCATAAATAGAAAGATCATTTACCTCATTAAGTTCACCATCTCCTATTGTCATAAGTGCTAGGTTTGACATTTCTTGTGAATCTTCTTCATTACTCGATTCTTCATCACTATTATCCCAAGTAGCCACCATGGCTTTCTTCTTGAGTTTTTTGAGAAGTGGGCACTTCGATCTTATATGGCCAGACTTCTTACATTCATAACATATAATTACTTCTTTCTTCTCCTTTTGGTTCTTGATTTTTCTGAATTTTTTTCACTCACCAGATTTCTTGAAAATTTTCCTGAATTTTCTGGCCATCATAGCCATTTCTTCATCCTCAAAATCGTTTTCCTCATCACTTTTAGGTTTTCCTCATCAAGGTAATGTTTTTCTTCTTTTTATCTTCATCTCCTCTTTCGGCTGCTAAATCCTCTTCATAAGAAATAAGAGAGCCAATTAAATCATCAATAAGTAAAGTATTTAAATCTTTGGCTTCTTCAATGGCAGTTCTCTTAGGTCTCCATTCCTCTGGTAATAACCTAATGATTTTCTTTACATTCTCTCTATTTGAAAAAGTCTTACCAAGTGCTCCTAGAGTGTTTACAATATCCGTAAATCTAGTATACATGGAATAAACACTCTCATTTTGTTCCATTTGGAACAACTCATATTACCTAGTATACCTACTGATTTTAGACTCTTTCACTTGGTTTGTACTCTCATAAACAACTTCAAGTTTATTCCAAATCTCATGAGCATTTTCACAACCGGAAACTATATAAAACTATTTCTTATCTAAGACAAAAAAATAAGGCATTCATAACTTTGGAATTTAAAGACATTTTTTTTTCTATTTCGCTCCATTGACTAGAAACTTTTGGAATTTCTTCCCCTTCTTCAATTTTAGTATTTGGAATGAAAGGACCGCCATTAACGATTTCTCAAATCTCATAATCTAAAGCTTGTAAGTAAATTCTCATCCTAGTTTTTTAATATGGGTAATTGTTTTCATCAAAATAAGGTAGTCTAGTGGTTGATTGACCTTCTCTAAATGTGGAATCATTTTAAGTTGCTATTGATCTTTGACTCTAGACGGTTAAGTCTAAACAAGAGCACCTCCCTCTGATATCAAATGAAATATTAACTAGGCAACCCAAGAGAGGGGGTGAATTGAGTTTCTAAAAATTTAAGCAACTAAAAACTTAATGCAATTTAAACAAAACAATCAAATTTGAAATAAAAAAATTAATATACAATGAAAAATAAAGAGATAGGGTAAAAGAGAGCAAATACATCATTTTTATGTGGTTTGGCCAATTGTGTCTACGTCTATGCCTCCAAGCTCACCGGGCTTGAGGATTTCACTAAGAGAGCCTCCAAAGTTTCAACAATCTTACAATTGACTTCTAAGGTGTCAATAGACTTTTACAACAAGAGATTATTTCAATCTCTTAACCTAAATGTATCTCAACACTTACAATCACTCAAAACTAAATATTACAAATGAATTTTTCTCTCACACAATGTATATGGTTACAAATGAGAGCTCAAAGTGTGAATCAATGAAACAAAAACAAGTTTAAAGCTCCATAAGAATTGTATACTCAGTAGCAAGCTCAATGATAACTGTTCGATCTCTCTTTATTTGAATTTGATTGAGTCATTTTATAGTTGGAGCTGAAAACTAGCCGTTGTTGATTTTCTGCACACAATTAGATCACCGTTAACTGTTGTCAGTTCACCATTTTGACTTGTCCAAATGATCGTTGTGTTGAGATTTTTAAATAGTCGATTCATCGTTTGGAGTTATCGGCTAGTTATTTATATCCAGAAACCTGCAAAACAAATTTGGCCAATCGTTCTTGCTAAACGGTTCACGGTTAGAATCCAATTCTTCTCTGAAAATTATCGGTTCACCGTTTTCAGTAAACGGTTTACATTTATTTTCCAGAATCAGCAATTTAACAACCTTTTGTAGAAAATGATTTTCCAATTAAAGTTTAACGGTTATCCATATTCTTAAACATGTCCTAAAATATTATACGGCTTTAAGAGTTTGTTTAATATTAATAGCTCCAACATGTTTAATTAATACATATAAAGTTTGTTATCATCAAAATCAATATAATAGAATTATTTATGTCAACGCTATAGCTTGATCTTAATTATTTTGGCCCTTGTTGCGACCCGATCTTAATTCTTTTGGCTCTCAACTATAACCTGATCTTAATTATTTTGGCCCTCAACTATGGCCCAATCTTAATTATTTTGGCCCTCTATTAATTACCGTCCGTGTTTAGTTACTATGGCCCTTATTGCAGCCTGAGTTCAAGATTATCCTCATGACATTAGAGATTTCCTCATATCAATCATATTTTTCTCATCTCATTCAAGTTGTGCTCATGTCATTCAAGATTTCCTCATGTCATACAACAAGGGATGATAAGAAAATCTAACTTTCTATAAACCATATCAGTTTACAGCATTCACAATTATACCCATATTTTTAACAAACCTGAGCTCAAGGACACATGTCTAGTAACATGTCCTAATCTAAATAGGATAAAACAATAAAGATTTTAATCATTATCAAACTTGAATCTTACAAGATAGGAGATCAGTTTTTATAATTCAATTATGCTTCTAACTATTTTCTCTTTTATATAAAGAGGTCGTTACTCAAAAGTACATATATCAAAGGTAGAACATGAGAAATAGGTATATTGGAGGAGGGGGTATAATATCCTCCAAGCCTTTTTTCTTATACTTTTTTCTCTCTTATTATTTATTTGTCATCATGCTACTCTTGATCCTTAACTTAAGTATCGAAAGGTCTATGTCGATAACACTTCGGCAACCCCTGATGGGTTATTATTTTGCAAGATTCCACCTATTGAACTCTTTATTCCAAGAACATTAAGCTCTCTCATAACCCATTCCTCAAGTAAACGAGCTCTTTCTCAATTCTTATTGTCGATCCAGATTTTAGTATCAACAAAACATTAAGTAAGTCACATACTAGAATCTTGGCTGCCAAGTTCATGAAACAGTGATCATAACAAAGGATCTTCAACGATGTCTCTTTTGATTCAAAAGATGCATAAACAACCAATAATTTTTACTAAGATTACAATAAAGGAAATAAAGATCATCTTAGAAAATGAAACCTCCCTTGAATCTAAACTTTTATACTATAAAATGATAAGAAGCAATGACGGGAAAAATGTATGGATTGAGTAAATATAAGAAAGCGATAGATATGAGTTCAAAAACAATATCTCAATATCGTAATCCATAACTTAAGTGTCATCATATAGTTAGAAAATCAATGAAAGTAGATAGAATTTGATTATCTGAGAATACTTTGGCGGTACAAATCGGTATCTCAAAGGCACAATAGTCATGACCTTATATGCATCTCATGTGGTGTGATGCTTTTATCCAATTAATGCTTTCATGTGGAATTATTTGTTTAAAAAAAATGTGATACAGGATGGGCTAATTATTCTGAGCTTCGTACAAAGTTTTTAAAATTTCAGTCCTACCCAACATCATACACCCACATGACACAACAAATAAATGGGTCCAGCTATGGTACTACAATTATATGATACTACAGCTGGATACAATCTTTAAATTCAATTATGATGATAATTGTAGGTTAAATTTAATGGTTTGATCTAACTGTGGTACCACACAACAATGGTACCGTAATTTTGCCCCAAACAGATTTGCTCCAGATCACGGTAAAAAACTAAAAGTACACGGGAGCTGGATAGCTCTACCAATCTAGGTGAATGTCACGTCAAATCGGATGGTCCACAAACTCCGACTCCCCATATTTGCTGACAATATTGCCACGTATGAAGAATCAGATAGCCGCTAGCAGGTCCCACAACATCAGTCTACATGCGATCCTCTCTTTAGTCTTTTCTTCCTTCTCCCGACCCACACGGCGGAAAATCCACCGCCGAACAGGCAAAACAATTTTCAAACCTCCAACTTCATTTAAAAAAAAAAAAAAACCTTTAAATACTTCAAAAAGTTCCCGAACTTGGCGCTGTCTTGTAAGAAATAATTGTTATATATTCCCAACTATCATGCACTCTCGCGTGCATCACACCCGCTGCTCATTACATAACATTTGTAATTCACGCGCAATAAAAAGCGTGGGACCCTCTTGGTTTATTATTATGGTTTATTTTTAGTCTAATAATTAATGACAGCATTAAAACGAAGGTTATTTCCCCCAATTAAAGCAAGCTGCAAGCCAAACCAAATCTTGATTAAATTCTATTTGTATCAATTATCTTCGCTTTTGTTTCTCTGTTTATTTTTCTGTTAGAAGAAGCAAATTGGAATTAACTCAACTTTTGAAGCTCTGAAAGTGAAGGAAGGAGTGAGCTTTCTCTTTCAGTTACTTAATTGCAAATATCTTCATTGATTTGATATTCATTTTTGTAAGCATTTCGCTTTCTTCAACTCGCTTTTGGTCATTTTCTGTTGAGGGACAAAGTAAGTACTTATCTGAAATTCTCTTGCTTTTGAAGCATCTGAAACTTCGAATCCAAGTATTTTGTTCCTCTTTAAGTAGATCTGTTTCAGTTTCAATGGTAAAATACGCCTGTTTTATTTATTGCATGCGAATGTTTTAATCCCTTTTTCGTTTTAAAGATTGTTCCTTGTGAATCAATTAAGTCGTTTATGAGCTCTTACTGAAGTTGTGTATAAAAAGAGAATGCTTTATCATGCTTCTTTGTCTGGCTTTTTCAGCTCTTAATGCAAATTTTTGACAATTTGGTTATTGAGATGTGCCATTATTTCAAATTTAAGCACTTTTTTTCTGGAAACCCATGTTTTATTTTGAAAAAGGAAAGTTGGTCTCAGCTTAAATGTTAATCACATACTTGAAAAGGCGGCTTTGGTTGGTTCTGCTACCAACCTCTTAGCTTCTTTTCTTTAACAGGCTGGTGGGTTTCAGCTAATTTCGATAAGTTTTAAGTTTTTTCTTTGCCCAGAATGAGGAAATTGTATAGAAATTTGATGCTGATGAAGAACCCGTTGATGAATGTGAGAAAAACTGGTCATTCGCACTCAGGAAGAATGTTTAGTGATAGAAAATGGATGGTTCCATTTTTCGCAAGCTTGCTTGTATCGATTATGCTTTTATTGTCTGCAACTTTTGGGCTGTTCACCTCTTCTTTTAGTGGCGATCCGTTGCCATTCGACATTATTTCATTTGCAAAATCAGATGATTCAAGTGGGTATTTTGTAGAATCGGATATAAACAAATCATTTGTTACAAATGGGACAGCCAGGACAGAACCCCCTAGATTAGCTTATCTTATTTCAGGAACAAAGGGTGATAGTCATCGAATGATGAGGACATTACAGGCTGTTTATCATCCGCGAAATCATTATATTTTGCATTTGGATCTTGAGGCTCCACCCCGTGAAAGATTGGATTTGGCGCTTTCTGTGAAGAATGATCCAATTTTCTTTGAGGTGGAGAATGTGCGTGTAATGTTGCAATCCAATTTAGTGACATATAAGGGGCCTACAATGATTGCTTGTACGCTTCAAGCAATTGCAATTTTGTTAAAGGAGAGCTTGGAGTGGGACTGGTTTATAAACCTTAGTGCTTCAGACTATCCACTTGTGACACAAGACGGTTAGTAATGGAGTTTGTTGTTTATTTGCTTCATAGTTGATTTACACATATATTATACTTTTTTGTATAGGCTACTGCATATGTTGTCGTGGAAGTTCTGTTGTGGGATTTACAATATTAAGAATAGTGAGTAGTATAATTGTTGCATTAGAGTGATGATATGGCCACAAACTCTTGTACAAATTAATTTGGAATTAACTCTTTGGCTGAATAAAAATATAAAATAATAAAAACAAATCATGTGGATCAAGAGGTATCTAATCCAACTAATTAAATCATGTCACATCAGTTTGTACAAAAAAATTTGTACAAGAGCTTGTAGCTATATTATTACTCATTCCCTTAAGAGGGAATATACAGATGCAGGCTTGTTCATAGATCAAATTAATTTGCTGGCTGAGAATGATGAGTTGGAGATTACCAATGTAACTCTTTTAACAAGATGTTGAATTAGGGTTGTGATTTTTGAGGAGATATTTTGCCTGAGAATTCTACATTGCATTACTCTTTGAGACTGTTGCTTGTACTTAAGATTGTGAATAAGATCCTGGCTTGAGGTGATAAGAACTTTTTATGTAATTTTCACTGCCCATGTGGATGTGATATTTTCATGTAACTTTGTCTTTTTATTGCAGTTCCTTCTGGTTGAAATCCTCTAGACAATCCTTTAATTACTACAGTGTGTTAATGTTATATAGTCTTTAAACATGCTTAATTTTATTAACAGAGGGTTGGATCTATCTTATGTTCCTAGATGGATATGTGTGAAGTTAGCAAGTCTATTGATCTTCTCTGCTTCCACTGCTTTTGGGCTGAATCTGTATGTGGTGTCAGTAGATAGAACATTTGTAGTCCGTAGTCATTATGGCAGGCCAAAATCTGGACAGAACTAAAGGCAGTTTCCGGCTGGGTGTTGTCCCCAAAACTTTTTGCCTATTTTTTCCATCACAATTGAAGATGATTTCTTGGTTCTTTATCTTTTGAGGCTTAACAATTCAGTACCACACATGATCAGTCTTTTGTGTTATTTTTTTTTTATATATTTTGAGTCTTATGAAATTAAATTTGATTTTGTTCTAATTGTGCAGATATGCTATATGTTTTCTCAAATATGTCTAAGAATCTCAACTTTATCGAGCATACTCTGATTTCTGGTTGGAAACTGTAAGTAATTAATTAAAAGTGGCTTGCCATATTTTATTCTATTTTACATCTAATATCAACTTCAGGCATACCATATTTGTGTACATTTGTATTTGCAATTTTGCAGAAACCAAAGAGCAAAACCGATCATTGTTGATCCAGGCCTTTACTTGTCCAAAAAATCTGATATTGCTTGGACCACTCAACGCCGATCACTTCCCACTTCTTTCAAATTGTTTACAGGTAAGTTTCAATTATTATATCCATTGGTTTGTCAAGTGTGCTTTAGTAGTTTCTAGTAGAGTCTTGGTGATAGTTGGTTTACCATTGCTTTGTTACAAAGTTCATGATGAACTATGATCCTCAAGTTTAAAATAGCATACTCTTAATTCACAAGACCAAGGGCGCACAACCATTCTGTTAGTTGAAAGTCTGTAATACAAGATCATATTGTATGGAGGCTTCAGCATGAGTATTTAGAGTATAATACTTCCTGCCTTGATCTGGTTGGAGGACTGATGCTATGGTGATAGATATACTAAGTTGCATAGATCAATATTGTCTTCGCCTGAGATGCATATATGTTAACTTACCAAATTCTGTTTTATTGCATTGATTTCTTGTTTCGATGAAGATCTGAAGCATATCTCTGTGCACAAATAACCAGTTTCAGACACATTTGGGTTTCTTCTATGCAGGTTCAGCTTGGGTAATGCTAACCCGGAGATTTGTGGAGTACTGCATATGGGGATGGGACAACCTCCCTCGAACTCTTCTAATGTATTATACAAATTTTATCTCTTCTCCAGAAGGGTATTTTCACACTGTTATCTGCAACACTGAAGAATTCCGCAACACTGCTATTAGCCATGATCTGCACTACATTGCATGGGACAATCCTCCCAAACAGCATCCCGTCAAGTTGACAATGAAAGACTTTGACAAAATGGTTAAGAGCAATGCTCCGTTTGCTCGCAAATTTGCAAAAGATGATCCGGTTTTGGACAAGATTGATAAAGAACTTCTGGGTCGCACAAACCGATTTGCACCTGGGGCTTGGTGTATTGGGAGCTCAGAAGGTGGTGCTGATCCCTGCACTTTGCGGGGCAATGATTCTATGTTTAGGCCTGGCCCAGGTGCTGAAAGACTGCAAGCACTGCTTCAGACATTGTTATCTGAAGATTTTCGAAAAAAGCAGTGTTCATGATAAAAGGTGAGATTTTGTTAACCTCAAGTGTACATGAATTCATAGATCATACAGTTGTAGCAGAGCTGAATTTTACCTTTAATACAGGAAATGAACATTCAAGTTACAAATATTGTCTGCTCTTTTGTTGAAGTTTTAAGCTTCTTGAAGTGTACATTGTGTGAATACTACCTGTTCTTCAAAGTTACTTCAAACATGTTATAGTCGTTAAGTTGGCACCCCATATAATAGCGGACTAGTAAGAGCCTGATGTGGGAGTGTTTATTGCTATTAGGCACTTTTCCATGTTGATGGTTCATAAAGTTTGGCAAAACAAAAAAAAAATACCTTAAACAATTTCACTAGTTCTTGTGATGCTGTTAAGAAAAGAACATGGTGAGTCTTTAAACAAGCGAGGGAACCTGAAAGGAAATGTGCTTAATACATAAGTGCTGCATCGTAAAGGCACTGTATGAAAAGCATTCACAAACTGACCCTAAGGCATAGAAATCAAATACAGTCTAAAAAGTGTGAATGCCTTGTTATAAAGTAAAGGAAAATAAGACATTGATGGGTGATGCACTAAAAAGTGTGACACAAGTAGTATGTTCCTACATTGCTAGTACTAGTGTTGGTTCCTACAGTACATTTTACTTGATCGCATACATTGTCGAACAAACTTTCTGGATGGTGCAACATGTGAATCATGTGTTCAAATCTCCTTATCCAAACGTGGGACAGGTATGTTATGGTATTATCTATTTATTTTGAACACACCAAGATATAATTTGAAAATGCCCATTCAAAATACTCTTATTAATACTTTAGTGTTGGATTAAAAATTGCAAGGTTCCAATAGCTTAAGCTTGTTATTTTTTGGTGGTAGCCCATGTCAGCAAACTGAATATTTCAAAGTTGGAAATTATTAGAAACTGTTCCAACAAGTGTATCATTAGTCAGCATTAGCAGTCGCATTAATCAAATTCATGTACTTTTCAACAATCATTTCTGGTGAAAAATCAGTGAAGTAGCCCTTCTCTACATCCAACCCTTCTTCAGCTGCCAGCTTCTCTACCCGGTTCTGGACTCTATCCGCTCCTACCTGGTTGGGCTCCAAGAGCATGCAAGCTATCTCAGTTGAGTCCTCACCATGAACCAAGCCCAATGTTTGAACTGTTGGCAGTCCGCCACCCCGAGCACTCACCATACGAGCTATCCGACGAGTGGCAGCGACATCCGTGGACATGATAGGTATGTTGTACAATGCAACCCATGGACGTGCTCCGATCATTGCAATGCCTCTGGCTGGAGACACCTGAATTGGGCCTTCATTGGGTCTCTCCGGGAGGATTTCGGGCATTGTCCAACCTGCCCATTGGTTGCCCATAGAGTTAGGCCTGTAGTAACCCAGCTCACGCCTGATCGTATCCAGGGGCTTGCCTGTTGGGTGGGCTGCTGCGTACAAAAATACTGGCACTGCACCACATTGAAAGTAAAATGTAAACGCATTCATTGCTGCTCCGTAAAAAGGATAAGACGAAAAACATTTGTTTTTGGTATGCACTTGCCTTGAAATCTACTGCCAATATCTGCTGCCACTGCTTTAGCAAGCCAAGCTGCTTCATCTAATGATGCCCGAGCCAATGGATGAAAAACAATGTCATCAACAACACCAAGCCGAGGGTGAGCCCCAGAGTGTGTCTCAAGGTTTATGGCTCCATAAGCAGCATCAGCCATGGCTATAATTGTTTGCCGCAATGGACTATATATTGCAGTACCTGTGCTGTCATGAACAACATATGATACAAGTGTATAACGAGCCCTGTTATAAATTCGATCCTCGAATTTGTTTACAATGACAGTTTCTGTGTCAAGCCTTGCAGCTCGTTCAATTGCATCGAGAGCTGCGAGGTTACGTGATTCGGAAATGAAGAGTTTACAGCATACTAGTATGGACTGATTAGCAATTTTTTTGTTCTTGTTTTTCTGACAACAAAAGGAAAAATTGCGATTAGAAATTTAGAATATCAGGAGTTTAATTGTGTCAACAAGTAATATGTTACTACATAATACTAATCCATATAGAGAGAGAGAAATGTTCTAATTTAAGATCTGGATATTATTAAGGTCTGAAAAAATAAACAAAGTCTAAGATTCTAAACTCGATCACTACAATATGTGTGCGTGTGTGTGTGTTTTGTTAATTTTTTTTTTTATTTGTTATCAAGCAGGTTAAACTTGTTGAATCTTACCAAAAACTTCTTTTGATTTTTTAATAGAAGTATTACTTCATTTTTTTTTTTTTTTCCATTAAGAAACTTTCTGTATGGCCTAAAGATGAATCACGTGTTCAAGTCTTTACTTCTAAATGTTGGACAAGTGTGAGGTGTCTTATTTTTTTAATATTAAATAATTTGGTTCTTCCCCTGATTTATCAAGAAACAACTGGACAATGCGCATTCACAACAAGCTCATAAATCTTGATCAGAATCCAAATGTTTAATCAATATCTAATGCAGTGCTAAAAAGAAACTCAACAGAAAGAAGAAAGAAAATCAAGAAGCTACTGTAATGTCTTAGCATTAATCTGCCTTCAAAGGTGGACAGCTTCTTAGAAGATGTCTGTCTGGTAAAGAAATCATTAAGAAGTTAAACAATTCTTAATCAGTCTTCAGGAAAGAACACAACTAAAAGATCAGAATGATGTCCGATTAAAAATAGAAGATGAAGAGATTAAACCTAGCAGAAAGTAATGTGGATCAAGACAGAGGAATCCATACCTTGCTTCCAGGGCCAAAATCCATGGCTTCTGTTCTCTCTTATCTCTCTGTTGATAAAACTGAGTTTCGATGAATTGACGGAGAGGAAAACCCCATTTATAAAGAAGCCATTGAAGGAATGATCCTTTTACTTGACAGATGCCTCATTAAATCAGCACTACTAAAAAAAAACACAGATTTTATATTATATATATATATATATATATATATTGAATTTTTAATTAAGAATTTCTAACCTTATTAAAATAAGAAATGAGTTAAAAGATAAAAATAAAATAAAAATTTCAATAATAAAGAATCTGTACTTTTTATGTGCTAACTTATCCTTAATTTTACTATGATTACGAATACTTGATTGGAGTTGCCGATTGTTAATTGTAACCAAAGCATACGTACACATCACATGGACGTAGGGGTGGGCATGAGTTAATTTGGGTTGTATTTTAAGTCAATTTAAACTAAACCATAAAAATTTAGATCCAATCCAAATATTTTTAACCCATGGTTTGGGTTTGATTTGAATTTTATTATCAAAATAATTTTTATTTTAATAAAATTTAATTATATCAAAATTATAATAATTATTAATTGTTATTAATTATTAAATTGATATTAAAATATAAAAAAATATAGTGGATAAAAATTATAAATTTTACAATAACTTAATTCTTAAATTAAAGAATACTAAAAAATCAAAATAAAGTTTAATCACAAAAATTATTATTTCTCAATAAATAAGAACGTACACTTTAATAATAAACTTTCATAAACATGACATTAACCATCT
>NW_006262688.1:19533042-19541614 GCF_000493195.1 Citrus x clementina
TATTTAATTATGCAATATTTGTTTTTATTTATCGTTTTGGTAGTTTTGCGTTATGTTGTCTACTTATATACTTAATTTTAGAGAGATTGCCACTTTCCCCTATACAGTAATCAACATATATCATTTTTCCCCCTTCTATGTTTATAATTGCTAAAAACCCTCCCTAATAGTATAAGTTTACAATATTATCCTTATTTTCAACTATTCTTTTATTTATATTTATTATAAATTAAATAAATCACATGAATAGAAACTAAATAAAAAATAAAGCATTAAAAATAAGAAATATATGTTTTGATATGAACAAAAAAATTAATAATAAAAAATTTTTATACTTATTTATTTTGTGAAAATTTTCTTATAATAAATATATAAGAAAATTATTAGTAAAATGATAAAAAAATTATTATAAGAAAACTTGAATGACAAATAAAAATTTATTATAAGATAAATAATAAAATATTTTACCTATTTGCGTTCATTTATTTCATTTGAAAAATTTGAGTATTGGGGTTTTATTCATGACCCATTGGTAAACCATACCCAACCCATAATGAAATAATTTTCTATATAAAACTCACATCTAACTCATTTTCATGATTTACCCAGCTCAAACCATTTAATTTAGTTTGGATTTGGGTAAACCAATGGGTTGTGGGTTTATGCCCACCCCTACATGGACGATGGATTCACCGACCATCAAGTTTCATCATAGGGGCATGCAAAATTTTAATCAATCATGCAATTCAATAGAACTATGAAAGAAGAAGAGGCATCCCATATGCATGTAAGGAAGCCCATGGAAACGGAATTGTATCATTTAGCTTTGAAATTTAAATGGGTTTGCGTTAGGTAAGCGACACGGGAAACAAATTACTGTGACTCAAAACAATTATCACCATCCATCAAGATATTTGTTAGATCTTTATATTTCTTTTGTTAAAGACGAGCCCGGGCGGGGAGATGCAGCATATGCTAGTAGCTATAGAACAAAAGCGTTGCTATCCGCATCAGTAACTACAGAACAGAACAAGAAGCATCTGGGCAGTCTTTATTACCCCAAAAACAAAAAAAAATCCATGAATGGACCTGCTTGTTGGTTTTTGTGGTATTATTGTTTGTGGACCTTTCTCTACATAGCCATTACTGAAATTTTTGAGCATTTAATAAAATATGACCTCGGTACGATCTATATTTAGGATAAGGTTACAATGCGGTAACTTGGGGTGAGGCCATAATGCACTAACGAATCACAAATGGATTAGATTGGATTACACAAATGCAAAGCCAGAAAAGAACAAGAATATTGAAGTAAACAAGGAAAATGGCATTTATTACAACTAGGGGTGGGCATAAACCCACAACCATGGGTTTATCCAAACTCAAACCAAATTAAATGGTTTGGGTTGGGTAAATTATTAAAATGGGTTAGATATGGGTTTTATGTAAAAAATCATTTCATTATGGTTTGGGTATGGTTTATCCATGGGTTATGGACAAAACTCCAACACTTAAATTTTCAAATGAAATAAATGAAAACAAAATAAATTAACACAAATAAGTGAAAGACCACCATTAAATTTTTTACGGCGTGATCAATTGTCAACAATTAGAAAATGAAAATAACAGTAAAAATAAATTTAAATTAAATAAATATTGTTGTAAATAACATAAATTTTTTTTCTTATTTACAAAAATAATTCCTCCCATATGGAAAGATCATCATAGAAAGAGCAGGAGACTCTACTAATGATCAATAATAACTCGGCTTGGACTGGGTTCGATATGCTAGATGGCGGCTAATTTTTGGTCAATAATTGAATGTAATGCCCATATTAAGTATTAAAACAAGAAATATATATTTTGATATGAGCAGAAAAATTAATAATAAAATTTTTTCTTGTAATTATTTATTTTGTGAACATTTTCTTATAATAAATATTTTGTAATATTTTAAAATTAAATGTAAAAAGTATAGGTAAAATATTTTATTATTTATCTTATAATAAATTTTTATTTGTCAATCAAGTTTTCTTATAATAATTTTTTTATCATTTGACTAATAATTTTCTTATATATTTATTATAAGAAAATTTTCACAAAATAAATAAGTATAAAAAAATTTTATTATTAATTTTTTTGTTCATATCAAAACATATATTTCTTATTTTTAATGCTTTATTTTTTATTTAGTTTCTATTCATGTGATTTATTTAATTTAGAATAAATATAAATAAAAGAGTAGTTGAAAATAAGGGTAATATTGTAAACTTATACTATTAGAGGAGTTTTTGGCCATTATAAAAGCAGAAGGGGGAAAAATAATATATGTTGATTACTGTAGGGGGAAACTGGCAATCTCCCTAAAATTAAACATATAAGTAGACAACATAACGCAAAACTACCAAAACGATAAATAAAAATAAATATTGCATAATTAAATAAATAACAAGTGGCAAAATTTATTATTAGATTGTTAATGTCATGTTTGTGAAAGTTTATTATTAAAGTGTACGTTCTTATTTATTGAGAAATAATAATTTTTGTGATTAAACTTTATTTTGATTTTCTAGTATTCTTTAATTTAAGGATTAAGTTATTGTAAAATTTATAATTTTTATCCACTATATTTTTTTATATTTTAATAGCAATTTAATAATTAATAACAATTAATAATTATTATAATTTTGATATAATTAAATTTTATTAAAATAAAAATTATTTTGATAATAAAATTCAAACCAAACCCAAACCAAACCCAAATGGTTTAGTTTGGTTTGGGTTAAAAATATTTGGATTGGTTTGGGTTTGATCCAAATTTTTATGGTTTGGTTTGGGTTGACTTAAAATCCAACCCAAACCAACCCATGCCCACCCCTAATTACAACTAACAAGTAGTGATACGAAAGCGGCAAACAGAGAAAGTCCGAACTGAAAAAACAGAAAAAAAAAAAAATGAAAACACAATTTGATACTTGTGCAGATAACCGCTACCTTATCTTCTAGCGATGTGAGTGTTCGATTACCATATTTTTCATTTGAGGCATAAAACAGAGCAATGAATTATTTATCTAAAATAGAATTCATCGTTGCTGCCAACTACTTAACAGAGAGCATTGCAATAGTTAATATTATGTCAAGTTTGCTTCGTAATTTCGGTGAATAGTGTGTAAATCCACATCAGCCAATGACAACTGAGAAAAAAAAATATATAAAAATTAACAAAAAGGTGGAGGCTTATCCACTTTCCGAGTCATCCTAGCATCATATCCATTACCTACTAACGTTTTGAATTGATTTCGTCAAATAAAACCAGCTCCCCTACAAAAGAGCTTATTTTTAAATTAGTTGACCCCACGTGCATCTCTTGTTGGGCAAGTGAAATGTTTCCTTATCTCAGCCAGTTGACTCTTCTTGAATTCTCTAGAAGATCTGCAAATGAAGTGCTGTTAATATTATAAACCCAGGCTGTGAAAGTATACTCGGGCAAATCAGCGCTGCAACCAAGTTTCACTAGAGGAATTTCGTTTTCATCAAAATATTGTAATTGGGTTTAAAGCTCCATCTCACCGCTACATTCATTTGTTAAGTTGCATGGACTGTGGTGGGCAGAACAGAAAGTAAGCTAACATCATTGCATTTTTTAATATTCATTATCTACATAAAAAGAGAGCCCAGCCACCAAGCAATCTCTCAAATATAATGTAAATCTGTAGCTTTCAAAGATAATGACAGGGTTGGTTAAGAACAAGAGAAACTCATCTGTAGAAATCAATACATAATATTTAGACAGAAAGTAAATAAAAAATATGAACAGCTACATCTTAAGCAGATGAATTCAATTTCATATAACGTTCAATTATTTCTTCCTGTGAAAGGTCAGTATAATATCCTTTCCCCACAGCCATACCCTCTACTGCTGCAAGCTCATCAACTTCCACCTGAACTTTATCTCCTCCTATTTTACTTGGTTTCAACAGATTACATTCTACCTCTGTGATGTCTTCACCACGTATAAGAACCATGGCTTGTACTGAAGCAAGTCCACCTCCTCTTTCACTTACTTGCTTTGCTATTCTGCGAACAGCAGCAATATTTGTGGAGAAGACAGGAATGTTGTAGTTATCAACCCACCTGGTTGATCCAATTACAATGACACCTTTTGAGTGACTCAGGACCTTTATCTGGCTTCAATGAAAAAGGCTCTGATTTTAATCCCCCTGCCCACTGGTTTCCAGCTGAGTTAGGCTTGAAATATCCCAGTTCTCTTCTACTTGAATCAAGTGTCCTTCCCTCTTCATGTGCAGCTCCATATAAAAAGGTAGGGACTGCAGGACATTAAGGATCGCCAGCAAGCGCAAGGGAAAATTCCCAAAAGAACAAAAAAGTTCTCATGAGATAAGAGATGCATTTTGGTAACACAATTCGATATTTAGGCCCACTAGATCTAGAGAACTGGCAATATACAATGGAAACACTCCATGTTAAATGAGAAAAGACCTCACTCCATGATTTCCTTTCTCCTGAACAAGAAGGTTACAAAAGAAACAATAAACATTAGAACTCTCTAATGTTTACTATCTGTGTAAACTTAAAGTGCTTGGTTATCGATAATTCTGGCTTCTGAAGTTCGCTTATCAAGATAATAGGATAAAGTACTAAATTATATTTGACACACCCCTTAGACTGGATGAGGGTACAAATAAAACATGCTGTTATTTCACCTTTAGATGGCCATTGCTCAGTGAGAAATTGTGTAGCAATTTAGAGAAAGCAAAAGTAACAAAACCTGCACCCAAGTTTTTACATGTTCTGGCACCCAATTCATTCAGTCTTTTTCAGCTTTGCTAAAATCTACTAGTAGCTACATTCATTGGAGTTTCCAGGATACAAACCTTGAAGACCAGATCCAATGTCTCCCACCACAGACTTTGCAATCCCAGCCACTTGGTCCAAAGGTGCAGAAGCCAAAGGATGAAAGCATATATGGTCCACGACTCCAAGCCTAGGATGACTTCCAGAATGCATACCTGGCTCAATATTCTCAAAAGCAGCTTTAATCATGGCAAACACCGTACTTTTCAGAGGACAAGAGTCTGAAGACAGCGTTGGAGCCAATTTGGAGACCACCGTATAACCAACTCTATTGTAAGTTACATCTTCAAATTTGTTGACAATAATAGCAGCTGAAAATAGTCTGGCAGCTTGTTCAATTGATTCTAGTGCAGCCTTGTTTTGACTTTCAGATATATACACCTTGCAGCAAGTAAGCATCAGCTTTAACATTTTTCTCCACCTTGGTGCATGCCACCATTTGCACAACAAAGAAAGATTGGGCTAATGAAATGCCATTATCAGGAACTTATGTGGCCATAATAATTGGGAACCAACCTCTAGCAACTTAAGAAGATAAACTTTCAAGCAACACTCCAGAAATAGTAAAGCTGAAGAAAATCGGAAATCTAGATGTCAGTACAGAATAGCCATCTCTGCTTAAAACTATATTGTGTGAGAAGTATCATAACTATTGATACAATTTAGACTGCAAAATAAAGCCTGTATAAACTCAAGTAAGAAAAGCCAACTTGTAATTTTTTATAATTAATCCATATTTGAGTTCACAAAACACAATAGCCCTACATTAGTACATCATGCTGCCCAATATGCAACATTCTTTCAATTATGCCAATCTGCCTCTTTCAGCTCCGTTTCATTTTCCAGGGTGTCCAATATAATAGTCCAAGGTTGATTTTTCTCACATAACAATTTCATCTCGATCAGTGATGCAAGGAACTCATCACATGTTCCATCACAATGTCACCAACATAGCTAAACATGTTAAGTGTTCCAGCAAGAAACTCATGTCTACTCAATATTGATCATACTCGACCAGAATACTTACCAACACACAAAACCTCAATGTACTGATTATCTCTTCATTTTTGCACACATGTGTGCCCACATGGATGGGTTACTATGATAAGAGAAGTGTTACTGGAAATTTACTTAACTTCAACCTTCAAGGCAATCCATAGTACTCCCAAAAAAATACTACAATACAAACTAATTAAGCAAATACTTGGACTATAGTTATATCATATCAAATTATCCAAGGAAAAAAGGGAAAAAAAAGATTAATATAACTGTGCGTGCGTTATCACCAAAATTATCCGATACCCAGTACATAAAAAGACCGGCTTTCGACTCAAAACTCAATCTCTATGGGTTTAGGGTACCCGTCGTACTCCAATTTCACACCGAAAGCAGCCCGAATAATTCTAAATTTGAGCCTCAAAGCCTCCATGATCTCTTGAACACTCTCATTCTCCGGATCGTTAACTGGGTATTTCTCAATCAACTCTTCCATTTGCTTGATACCCTTGCGGACCCGAGCCGAGAACCGGGTCGGAGCGATCCGAATAGCGGAGTTCCACACATCGACACAGCCCTTGTAAAAGCCTAGTTCCTCGCCAGTTTCAAAACCGTGTTTCAGGCCTACATCTTTGGCCTCTTCTTTTCCGGTGGCAAGGCCGTGAGCGTAGCCTTCGTCGTAGCCTTCTTTAAGATGTGTCTGCTCTAGGTTCAGTGAAGAGTCGAAGATGTCTTCAATTGAATTGGAATTCTTTGATTGATTATGCGAGTCCATTTATATATATTTAAAAAAAAAGCTAGTGTTTTAGAGAGAAAACAAACAACTGAGAAACTCTTTTGCTTGCTTTTTTATATTTGTTGAGATTTGGGATTGCTTTCGACTTTCGTAGTGTAAAATGGAGAGATGTGTAGTAACTGTTTGTGAAACAGTCGCTGAGAAGAAATATGGCTAGGCTGTTGGCGATTGTTTTTGTGACGGTTACGAACCCCTTTTTTATTTTTTCGTTTCTTTATCATCTTCATCTCCATGAACGCTTCTGTTAAAATAAAATTAAAAAAAATAGTGATACAAACATACATTTTTATACAAATTGATTTTATATAAATTAAAACTATAAAATAAGAGATATTATCATTTTACTATTAAAATTATTTTGATATTTCATGTCAGTATCACGGTTTGTCAAAAAGTATATTTTGTTACTAAATATTTGCGTCGTTATTAATTCACTACCATTTTATTAGGAACGTTAAAAATTTGCTGATGTCATAAGGGCATCAAAGGCATTTCTAATTATAAGAGTAAAATTATCTGTTAATTTGATAGATAAATTATCATTTTACTACCGACTTTTTAGGGCAATTATCATTTTACTACCAAACTCTTAGGGTTAAAATCGACTTTTAACTCAATTTCCGTTAAACATTAACTTTCTCTTAACGGAATGGCAGTGAATTGATAATGGCGCAAATGTTTGGTAGTAAAATACATTTTTTCGGCAAACTATGGTACTGACATGAAATGTCAGAATAACTTTGGTAGTAAAATGATAATTTCTCATAAAATAATAAAAACAAAATATATAAATTAAGAAATATTTAATCTAACTAATTTGATCAGGCTATATCGATTTGTATAAAAAAATTCGTACAAAAATTTATAACTATATTATTACTCAAGAAAAAAAGAAAAAGAAATCGATTTTTTTATATGTAGTACAATCAATTATTTTCTTCTTCAAAAAAGATAAAAGGATAAATCTCATTTAAAATTATTTAAAATTCTTTTTATTTATATAACTCTTCAAAGTAAAAATGTTATTTAAAGAGTTTTAGGTTTTGAACTAGAACATAGATATCCAACAAACCTAATATATACGTAGATTATAACAATTTAAAAATAATATTGAAGATGTGATTATTTGAACTCAATAAAAGAGTCATTAAAATCACTTTTTTAATATTTTTATGACTAAATTTTCCCTAAAGTAAATTACAATTTTAGACAAGAAATTATAATTGAATGAAATTCTTATATTCCAAGTTTAGAACCAGAATAAGGTAGAGGAATTTATATCAAATCCCTCTTCAAAATACAAGATTTTACCCAAAAAAAAAATGTTTTAGATGTTTTCGAAGATTTTCATACAAAGCGTGCTTAAGCACCATCATCAATTACTAAGAAGTATTTACGTTTTCTATGAAATAAAACAAAATTATATTTAATTGCCAACACATATATTTTAAGTGGATTCACAATATCCGATGAATCATTTAACTTTTTTTCAATCCCTAAAATGAGGATAAAGATTTCTCCTGATCTAAACTCTTATAAGTTTTTAAAGATCTTGTGTCATGTGTCTTTAAATTATAGTATATGGGTATGATTTAACTTCTTCATTTTCTTTATTTATTAACTACCCACATGTATTTTTATTCATGAGGAGATCAGATCATGAAAGAATTCTAATCCTTAAAACTAACTAATTTGTCGAGTGATTGAATTTGTTATTTAGTATGATTCGGATACACGTACATTTGACTGGAGGTTGAATTTTTTTCAATAGTGTTTCATGATAAAAAGTTATGAGATTTTTTTGCAGGAATAGAAATAAAATTGGAGTAAGCTATTGCAATAATGGAGAATTTGGATAGAGTCATAAAACCAAAAAAGTATGCATATGAAAACCTGGAAAAAAAA
>NW_006262688.1:19543926-19551797 GCF_000493195.1 Citrus x clementina
CGCATGCCGGGTGGCCCCTCACCATTGGGGGGCCTTCGGGCCATTTTTCCAGGGTGGTTTTATTTTTGTTTTATCAACGAGAAACAATTAGTTTTTACTCAAAATAAAAATACATTTTAGTTGATTATTTTTAAAACAGTGTTTGAAAATGAAAGAATGAAAATGTGTTTGGTTGTTTGTTTGAAAAGGGGAAGACAATGAGAGAGGGTGAGAGAAAATGTATTATAATGAAAAAGTTTGAATAAATTAAACTTTTTTAACCATGATATTTTGTTGTAATTGTAAATATTTTATAAAAAGGAGATAAAATTATTTTTTAGAGAATATTGCGGCTTTTTTAAAATTACCAAAATAATACATTACCATTATAGAAAAAATAATAATTAAAGTGACTAAACAAATAATAAAATTGTATTATAAAGTAAATATTGGCCATGGGGTTCACATGACAAATGATATGATTTTTGTCTTTCTATTGTGCAAGCGTGACTTGTAAGACTTATTTGAAGAATGAAAATTGGAAAACATCAATTCCAAGTTCTCAAATTTTCTTTTATAAAGTTGAAGAGTGAGAACAAATCGTTCTTAATTGGAATTAACTATTATTTTTTTTTTTTGATAGGAAGGAATTAACTATTATTTAAATACAAGTGAAACAAACAAATTTTACGCTTCCTCAGTCTTAGGCTCCGTTTGGTACAGCTTATTAAATAGAGCTTATAACAGTAGAGCTTATAGCAGTAAAGCTTATACCAATAGAGCTTTTGGACAAAAAGTCATTGGGTGTTTGGTTGTCAATAAAAAAAACACTTTTGGACCATTAAAATGTGTGATATTTTTTATATTATATATTTTTTGGAAAAGCTCTCTAACCTCTACTCCCAAAAGCTCAAATTTTGGGCTTTTGCTAGTAGAGGTAAATTAGCTTATTTAAGTTAAAAAAACTCTTTTAAAAAAATAACCAAACACCATAAAAATTTTTAAAAAGTGCTTATGCGATTAAATAAGCACTTATGGCTCTTAAATAAGCCATACCAAACAGGCACTTAAAAAAGAAAAATTACAAAAGAAAAACAATACAAAGGCACCCTTAAATTCTTCTTATTGGTCAATTTTAATTTTTATTGCAGTAAAAGAAATTGGTCCGATACCATGGCTTTCGGGTGAAGTTTTATCATCAAAAGCGACATGTGGCTGTAGCCAGCACATGCTTTCGCCTTTGGGCTATGTGAAATTGGCAATGACCTTGTTGGATCGCGAGGAATTTGGGACCCTTCAGTTTGCGGAATCTTTGCTGTATCCTTTCATGTGAGATATCGTAAGATATAAATGTCTTCATCATACTTCTACATCATGTTACAAATTAATGTAATGGCATCCTTGATCAAATTAACATTAAATAAGCACAGAGTTTTTTTTTCTTTAAAAGGACTTCTCTTTTTTTTTTTTTAGTAATGATACAGCCACAAACTCTTGTACAAACTTATTTTGTACAAACTGACGTGGCATTAATTCATTGGTTGAATGAAAATATAAAATAATAAATACAAATCATGTGGGCCAAGTAATATTTAATTGAACCAATCTTATCATGCCACGTCAGTTTGTACAAAATAAGTTTGTACAAGAGTTTGTGGCTATATCATTACTATTTTTTTTAATGACTTGATTATGCATTTGGCAATAGTTTTTTAAAAAGAAATAAATGTGTTTTTCTAAAATTAATTATTTAAAAATATAATACCAAAGACCTTTCCATTTGCTTAAATCTTTGTACATATAAAAAATTAAAAATGTAAAGTTTATATCTCAACTTATGTGGTGTAACATAGTGCTTGCTGCTTTCATATGATTCACCATGTAATAATAAGATTACAAAATAGGTAATCATGAGTGTGTTCAGCACACCACATTACATGTGATCGTATTATCTAATGCAATGCAACCTCATATTTTGGTAAAATTACAATACACCATAATACGAATAGTGTAGCATTAAACAAACTGGACTTTCTCTCAGGTTTGTTTAATACGATACTAATCACGTTAGTTTTTTTTAATTAAAATAATTAAAATTTAAGTAAATTATATATTATTAAATAAATAAAAAATAAATATTCTATTGCTAGTGCTGACGACTACTGGCAACAGTTCAAGGACGGCCAACCACAATGGCCACTGTATAACAATATATTTTGTACTGAAATTTGGTATCACTAGAATTCTTATTGTTGAGGATACTCAACGGTATAACTATTATTGGAAAAAAAGCTTCCATTTACCATATATTTATGGTAAAAAATTTGAAAACCAAAACTTGATTATCGATCTTTGGTGATTAAAAATTCATTTGCCAGTAATAGTTGCACCATTCGTAACCCCAACAATAAAGATTATAATCGTACCAAAATATAGTTCAAATATCAATAAAGTATGGCAGCACGTTGCAAACGTTGAAAATTATTATTTTTAATTATAACATTTAAATTACTAATTGAACATACGTAATAATAAAATATAAATTATTCTTAAACAATTGATTTAATAAATATTAAAATAAAAAATATTATTTTATATAATATAGTCTGTAATACTAACAAACATAATATTGTATTACAACTTAATACAATATAATTTAATACAATTTAATACAATATAATATAGTATGCCAAACACATCTGCGTTTGGTAGCACGCATTACACTGGGGTCGACAGAAAAGCCCGGGCCGGCCCAGGCCCGCGGGCTGTAAGCCCAGTCCGTGGCTTGAAATTATGAATAAGGGCTCATAATTAATAAAGCCTGTAATATATGGGCTCAGTCAAGGATCTGAATGTTAAGCACAGGCTTTATAATAAATAATATATATATATATATATATTTAAAAAAAAAACTGTAAAATATATTATAAAATTGAAATTAAAAAAAAACTTAAACAAAACAATTAAAAAATCGGGTAAAGGTTTTGTGAAGTGTGAACAGTGAACTGTGTCTGTGACAAAAACAAAATCCCTAAATCGTGAGCACCATTATTTTTAGGGTAATTTTTAAAAACCTCTCCTGAGGTTTGGGCTTGTTGCAAGTAGATGGCGAGAATTGATTTATTTGTAAAAAACCCCCTACCGTCAGTTAAGTTTAACATTGACCGTTAGTTGACCGTGCAAAGACAATATTACCCTTAACAATAGTTTGTAAACGAAAATAACTATAAAAAAATCAAAATTATTGGTGCAAAAAGCACAAATCCTATTTTTTGATAATTTTATCCTTGTCAATTCTAAAAATTTACAATATCATAGTTAAAGATTATGATTATTTCATTTTTAAATTTTTAATTTTATCTTTCTTGTAGGAATTTTAAGGAAATATCAATAATTTAAAGAGGATTTTTTAATTTTTTAATTTTAACTTTTTTATAGAAACTTTAAGAAAATATCAATAATTTAAAAAGTGTAAAATAGCTAATAATTTTGGTTTTTTTTTTAGTTATTTTCGTTTATAAACTATTGTTAAGGGTAATATTGTCTTTGCACGGTCAACTAACGGTCAATGTTAAACTTAACTGACGGTAGAGGGTTTTTTACAAATAAATCAATTCTCGCTATCTACTTGCAACAAACCCAAACCTCAGGGGAGGTTTTTAAAAATTACCCATTATTTTTAACTTTGTGAGCAGTGAGCACCCTGACAAAATCTCACTCACTGTCACAGTGTCACCGTGCCGGCGTTTCACTATTCTCACCGCCAGCAGCCAACAGCAGCGAGCATCTTTAGATTCCAGCAGCGTCTGGCCAGTATCAGCCATCAGCGACCCACTGTCCAGCAGCAGCAGCAACGAGCATCTCCCGCATAAGGCGTAACCCACCGCTCAGCCACCCACCATCCAGCCACCCAGCAAGGCAGCAACAACATCTCCCGCGCGTCGCAGCAGCGCCTCCCACGCACCAGCACAGCCGCGCGACACTACATCTAACTTTGGTAATCTATATCAAATTGTCAATTAAGCTTCAAATTTTTTTATTTTGTAGTTTGGAATACCAGCACAACTGCACAACCGTCCTTTTATTTTTATTTTTCCTTTTTTGGTGTGTGTAAGTTGCTGGCCTGCCATTTGAGTTAATTTAAGTGAATCCCTTGTAATTGATTTGTTAGTGATTGAGGTCTTCTGTAAACACGACTCAAAAACAGAAAGAAGAAAATGCAGCATGTCCTGTTAGTGATTTGTTAGTGATTGAGATCATCAAGCATCCAAATCAAAGCAGAAGTAGAAAATAGTTTAACCAGGCAAAAATCAATTTACAATTTTCCGATTTGAAGGACTTCTTTGTGGTTATTTAGTTAACTCTGGTTGGTATTCCTCAACCAATATATATATATATATATATATATATATATATATATAATTTATCAAAAACAAGTGTCGACAACCATTCTCTAAATCTGTAGATGGAATCTCTAATTTTCCTCCTTGGTTGTTTTGACATGAACTCGCTAGGAGAACACAGAAAAGAGTTTAACCAGGCAAAAATCAATTTACATTTGCTGATACAGATAAAATAATCAGCAATCCTAGCTTATGTTTTTAAATGAAAATACAAGAATTTAGGTATATAGTTTCAACTATTGAGCATGTTGTGAAATGCATTTAAATAGTAGAATTTAATTAGTAGAGCCATGGCATTGCAATTTTTATGAGCAGCAAACCTGCAATACCAATGATATAGAATTGTATGGAGTTCTGGACATTGTAAATTTGTTGTCCTGTCACCACTCATGTGCTTGTAAATGCAGTATGCGTTTACTGCATTTACACTTAGCGTAATTAATTTATTAATTTAATATTTTATCTCCTTCGGACCAATCTCATATTGATTTTGATGATACAGATGATATGGGTGATTTTGATGCATATCCAACCCAAACTAGTCAACCTATTAGTTTGAAGTCCGACTTAAATAGGTATTTGGAGGATCCTTTAGTCAAAAGAACTCCAGATTTTGATGTTTTACAATGGTGGAAGATGAACAAAGGTAAATGTCGTATTTTGGCGGAGATGGCCAAGGATTTTCTAGCCATACCTGTGACAATTGTTGCCTCGGAGTCGGCTTTTAGTTAGGGGGGTCGAACATTGAGTCCACATCGGAGTAGACTACATCCAGACACGTTGGAAGCTATCATGTGCTCTCAGCATTGGTTATGGGCTACTAGCAGTAGAGGTATAAAAATATTTTTTTACAAAATTAATTACTAATTATTTTGCTTTATTATTTATTTTAACATTTTTTTTTATTAGGTGGAGTTCCTGAAGAAGAAATTTTTACTGGTGAGGAATTAAAGGATGAGGATGAAGATGGCCCGCAAATATTGGATTAGTTTCTTTTTTATATTAGTGGTTGATTTGTATGTTGTGTACGGTACTTGTGATGTTAGTATTTTTATATTTTGTGTTGGCTAATCATGTATTAGATAATTATGTTTAAGTTTTTAGCCTATTGTAGTATTATGTATTGGATAATTATGTTTTGAAAATTTATAGTTTTATTAAAAAAAATTTAAAAGCTCGTAAAAGCCCAAGCCCAGCCCGTCAAAAGCCCGCCCAATTTAGATGGGCTTTGAGAGAGCCTGGACTTTTTAAACATTATATGGGCCTGGTCCTGGGCTTGGCAAAGCCCGGCCCAGACCCTTAAATTACCAACCCTACATTACATTGTATTTCATTGTATTAAAATATTATTTTTATGCTAACCCATGTTGGCTGCAATTTCTAGTTATATTGCACTACATTAAAAAAGTGGTTAATAAAATCAAAGGTATATGAAATAAACTCATTGGGAGGGGTAGGGTTTAGGTTATATTGCATTAACATATTATTAATATTTTAAATATATTCATTTAACTTTTATTATTTAAAAAATAAGTCAATTTTAATTTGTTAAATATTAATTTATATTTATATTTAAATAAAAATTTAATCTAAATAATAATATAAGATAGTAATAAACCTAAATATGTATTAATCATTTAGTATTTACTAAAATACCAAATTTAAATTAAAAAAATACATTCGACATTAATAAACAAAAATAAATTTTAATTTGATCATTACATTATAATTTATATTATATTATATTATTATTATGTTTATATTCTTACAATATAATATTAAATTATACTCTATTATATAAATATATAGAAATAAATTATATAATACTATAATATTTTAGTATTTTGTCATTGATAATAGTATATTATTAAATTATTTTTATATTATAAAAATTAATATATAAAAATAATGATTCAATATGTAATTTTTAAATTAATAATAATACCCTAAAATATTAATAAATTTAAAATATTTTAATTTAATTTTAATATTATTACAAAATAATATAATTTTATATAATGTAGTCCTTACTACACTTACTACAGTATTAAATTACAACTTAATGTAATGCACTAGTCTAATACAAGCAATACAATTAATATTGTATTCCAAACGTACCTTTAATGCATAATAATTTTTTAATAATATCATTATATTAGTTGTGTATAAATTATGTGTCCCAACGTACTTCATTGTGAGAATGACATTATTATTATAAAGGTGAGCTATTTGAACCCACAATTTTACGAATTAAACTTATTTTGGAAACTTTTTTTTGTATTTAAATTTTGATCAGATGCAAAAATGCAGGAACCTGAAAAAGAAGCAATCAAGTAATAAATCTATATGCAAAAGAGAAAGAGTAGATATGGTTTATCAAAAAATGGGTGCAATTCAATTATAATTTTTATTTGTTTAATTTATTCAAATTCTATTGTTCTTATACGTAATTTTTATTTAAGAATAAATTAATAATTAAAAATTTTGTTGAATGATAGGTTCAAACTTCAAACAGTTTTAAATAGTCTCAGAAATACTTGTAAGTTGTAACTTCCCACAATCCTGATCAAAAGTAGGGGCATAATGGTAATGGGCACTGAACGCATGGAAATCTGTACACACTATACAATTTGTCAATGGGTCTCCAGAATCAGCGCCAGGAAACAGTTCCCATGCTTCTTTACCTTTATAAACACCTCCTGAGAGTGAGAGTAAGCGAGTAGTTGCATGGTTCTTTTTGCATGACAAGCAAGCAACGGCCCCCATTCTCATTTAAACCTTTCCGAAGCGAAAGCAACATATATTAAATTCAAGAAAGAGAATAGAGAGGTGAGGAGAGAGAGAGAGAGAGACCCATTTCCTTTTTTCATTTCTGAGAAAGAAAGAGATATTGACCATGGGTGGATCTCATCATAACAAGGCAAATAACAATGGCAGCAGATCATCATCATCATCATCAGGGAAGCCATATGGGTTGATGTTGCTTTTGGCATTTGGGCCTGCCTTGCTTGGTGTTATGGTGCTTCACAAGCTCAGGGAGAGACGCATTTTCACCCTCCTTGTCAAAGAGAAGGATTCTCAGCTCATTTCCCTTCAACTTCTCTTCCAGGTTCTCTCTCTCTCTCTCTCTCTCTCTCATGCATGCATGTTCATTTTGACGTGTCACTCTCTTTGTATGCCACCTATGATACTTCATGCAAGACTTTCAACATTTGTCTTAATTCTTATTGACGTAGCAGGATAATTTTGTCCTTCTATTGACAAAATTATATTGATTCTGACAAAACTTTAATAAAATCCAAGTTGAGAATTCAAGTTTGATTTCATGTGATTGAGCCCAACCATTGCCATTTTATTAAATTTGCATCAACTTGCCCTGACTAGGTTTTCTGTGTAGGTTTGACCTAGAAATATTGCTCAATTTCAATCTTGATGAGAAGAATAACCCATTTAATTTACTCAGTTGAACGCAAAGGGTGGATCGGGTTT
>NW_006262688.1:19553078-19560932 GCF_000493195.1 Citrus x clementina
AAGAATGAAGAGATGAAAGTGAAGTTATACTCCTTTAGGAACCCAGAAAATGGAGCTTGACAGAAGGCTTCTCGAGATGCAATCTACGATTGACTCCCTAAAAGATGAACAGAAGGCTCTAGAGTCTGCACTGGAGGAGAAACAGAATGAGATCAAAATGCAGAGAGAGCAGATAGATGCAAGCAAAGAAAATTCCCAACTGATTGTTCTAAAAGAAATCTTGAAGCAAAGGGTGGCTGAGATTAAGGATTTGAGGCACCAACTTGAATATCGTGTTAATGTCTGGTCAGTAAGTGCCGATGACCCATCAAATCCACGTGTAAGTTTGACTGATACCTCAAATGTGCTAGAAAAGGATAAATCAGAATCTAGTTCAAGTAAAGAAGCAGGTGGACGGTTACACGACTCTGCCAAATTCAATGACGGTGAGAATTCAACAAGAATTGATGATAGAAGTGAAAAAAGTGTGGGAGCTACTATTAGCAGGGAAATAACAGTTGAACCTTTGGAGAAACAAGGAATTTCCCAAGATGAAGGCTTTAAAAATGGAGGTGGTATACAGGGAAAAGGCATTAATGAGGGCGAAGGCAAGAGAAAGAATATTGGAAATTCAACTGAGCAAATTGTTGATGATCAAGCAACAGTTTTGAAACCAAGAGATGACAGCAGTGAAGTAAAAGGTGATCTTCAACATACAATTACAGGAGAATGGGAATCAGAAAAACCAGAAAATTCACAAGATGAGAAGCAGGAAGTTCAAACAACTTCCAAAGGTGGGATGAAGTTGGAAGTGTTGGACTCTAGAACAAGATTGAAAGGGAAGCATGGTCATGTGAATAGAACAAAGGGAAGGAGATGGAGAGCAATGGCAAAAAATAGAGTTTCTGAAAACAATGGAGCGTCAAGCATGAGTAGCAGAAGGTTTTATAGACTTGATCAAGATGAACTAAGGAGCAGAAGTGAGGGACAAGTTTCTACTGAGGGACTAGAAAAAAGAGAGGGGAAGGAAACAGGTGAAAATCCACAGGAACTAAGCAAGGCGATGGATGCCAAATTGCTAAAAGTGAACCCTGAAGATGCTAAACTCATGGAAAAGAGAGATGAGAATGCTGATCCAAATCAACAACTGCAGCAACAAAATGCTCCAGACAGAGAGTGCTTACGGATAAAAATATTAATGATACAGCATCTAACATTTCAACTTATGCAGAAAAACGGTTCTCCAATGAAGATAAACAACCAGAAGAAGAAGCCAACGGCATCCATCAAAAGTTGAACAGGGATGCCAATGAACAAGAAAACAGAGCAACACAAGGGAAAGACGGGGACAAACATCAACTGACAGATAATAATGAGGCTGCTGATTATGCAGGAATCAGAGACTAGATCAACTAATGGTGGTTCTATGGAGGAATCCACTTCCAAGTCCAACCTGGAAGAAGAAAAATAAGAGTACAAGGAAGAAATAGACGAGTCTGAGTTTTAGTCTTTTAGCTGATTTGCGGACTTTCAGTATTTTTCGTTCTTCTTCTTCTTTGCTCTTGAAATAGAGATGCTAATATAAGGCAATTATTAGTTGTTGTATGCTTAACAAGTTGACGGGCAATGCTATTAGGCAAGCACCATCTTACCAAGTCAAGCACCATCTTACCAAGTAGTCATTGACGCCTACTTCTCCATGGAGAGAAGTACATCGGCAACATTAAATATTAACCAGTCAATTATAGCATAAACAATAGCACTCTTGGATCTAGTACATCTTCCAGAAATCTTTTAAAAGAAATGCACTTATATGGTAACAGCATATTGTTTGTCAGTCTTCGATTACAAGTTTGGATGACAGAAGCTATTGTGGAGATAGGCCAGTTACTGATTTATTGAATGACACATATATTCTCATAATTTTGTTAAAATCTCATAACCATTAGTTTCTTATGGAAACATTATCTTATAGAATAATATAGATATGTTACTTTGCCCTTTCTTATCCTTTCCGTCCTAAAACTTGGGGAATCGCCTATTGTCAACTCCAATCAAGTAATAATAACAAAACTAGCTAGTTGCTGTAGACAGACAGACCAGCTCACATTGTTATCACTCTGGTGTTAACCGTAGCTGCATCAACACATGCCAAGTTTGAATTCACTTGAATGTTTTACACAATGGTATTTATGCAATACTTCCATAACATGATTTTACCAGAGAACCATCAAGATAATTATAAAAAACAACTAGTAAAGCAATTGTCATTTGCCAATCAGGGCCGCCAAAATCCTTATTAGTTTCCCATGAAATATTATGTTGGTTTTTCTACCAAATACAATCCTTTGACTGTATGAGGAATGTTAAAACATAAAAGAAAGGCATGTGGCCTAATGATAAAAAGTTGAATTGATCTATGGAACCTGTAAGTTAGCAAGAAGCACGTTGTTGTGATTGAACCGAATAGTTCATTGATTTGTCAAAGATCTGTGCAGGTGACAGTGATCAGTCCACAATAAAAAAAATGATAATGTACTATTTCGGAGAGATTAACGACTAATGATCACTTTAGAGAAAACATTTGCTCCATGTTCTTTCTCCAAACTCACAATCTTCCATAATATTGATGCCTATATAGTCACAGCAGCGGAGGAAACATAAGAACAAAGGTAAATGGTATGTTTCTTATGATTTCATGTATACTGTGACTATTTATAGAAGTAGGTTATTAGATACACTGCACACACTTTCTTGTGTCATCAATAAAATTTGGAAGTCAAAGATGGCATCTTATTATTAGATTAAAAAGTTGGCGCATCAAAAACTCAAAATAACTTCAAAAACACAAGCAGATGAAATAGGCTAATTGTCTTGAACAAATCAATTAACCTCTACTTATAATTGTCCATTTAACCTCCAGTAGAAATCATACACTGCTAGCAGTGCCAACAAAGAAATAGTGTCCAAAAACTTTAAATGTTCAATTGCCATACATTATTACCAGGAATTCTGGGAACATACAGAGCTCCACACCTTAATGTGCCGCTTCTACCGGTTTCTGTCAATAAACAAGAAAGAATCAGGAAAACTTGTAACCCTTATGTGGCTGACCAATACAAATATTAGCATTTAATCAGAAAGGCAACAAATCCGTGCTAAATAGGAACAAACCGGTCAGGTAGGTCAATTTTGATAATTTCCCCTTATTTTTACGAACTTAAGTCCATCCAAGCTTATCTCTTAACTAGATAAATAATGCATTTGGATTGTCTAATTTCCAATGGCAAACCAAAATAAAGAAGAGAAGCACTGCATTGAGTGTAAGAACAGAACTATAGGTTTTACAATAGCATGCAGGACCAACTTCTGAAACAAATTGAAAAGGCCACGCAGTCCATTGTTTCCTCTAGAGGCCTTGAAACACACTAAATTAGTGATCTGGTTTATTTAACTCCATAATCTTAGGAAGGATATAAAATGGACTTCAACTAAGGTTATAACATTCTCCTTCCACTAGCCATTTCATATCATCATTTTGATGGAATGAATCAGAGGTCAAGCATTCCAGCTCCCATTTGGAATTTAATCACTATAAATAACATACTTTTACTTTGTGATAATGAAACAGTATTCATCAAAATATCCATGTCTCAGATGATTAATTTTCGTACTAAGTAACTAACAAAATAACTCAACATAATTCAATGCCTTAGGTCATATTATGCAAGCAAAATAATGAAAATGGTCACAGTTGCAAATGAAGCACAGGTACCTCTTCCTTCTTGCCTTTGCCTCTGGTAAAGAACTTGTACACTCCAAAGAAGAGTAGACCCCAACCAGATAGAGAGACAATTACGAACTGCAAAATACAAATATATCCAGTCAATACTTTGTTTCCCAAGCACATAACCCCTCTATAAACCATCAGCTGACAGTGCTTTTCAGTGTACTTTTGGAATTGTTAAACTTTTAAATAGCTATAAGTTTCTGCTTCACTATAAAAAATTTGAAGACCTTGATTAAAATTGATGAAAGTGAGTTTTGAAATCAAAAGTGAAAAAAACTGCTTGAGGATAGAAGCACTTGAGGTACATTTTGGAAAAAGAGTTTACGGAGCTCCTTCTTAAGAAAAACTTTCACGCGCTTCGGTAGTTTTACTTAAAAACAGCTTTCTACGGAAGCACTTCCAAATGCGCACACATAGATAATTAGCCCAAAGAACAAAATTTTAATAAAACATCAATGACAATGAAAATTAAAAGAAAACGGACTCACATGCTCTTCCTTCCATTTAGAAGGGCTCATTGGATCTTGCCATAAATTAACCTTTGGTGGTATATGGTGATCTGCAGTAAATCAATTCGACAAAGAAAAAAAAAAGAATCGAAACATTGTAAATTAGATCGGGATTCAACAATGTAAGATGAAGACATAATGAACATGTATAAGGTAAATAAATGTAAAAGAATTGATTACCAGCAGCGCCGGCAAGACCCCGCCTATGAATGAGTGAACCGGCTTGAGCCGATGGTCTTGAGGAGGAAATTCGGGCTAGAGCCAAAGCGGCTTGACGAGCTGCGATGGTAGACATGCCTTCTAGCTTTCAGGCGAATGCCGATGGTGGCTTGTTGAGTCGATGATTCAAGGGCAATGACAAATAAGAAAAATATTTAGCTAATGCGATGACTGATGAGTTTGAAGTAAACGACGACGTGTTGGTGGGGTTTGATTTGCTAGATTGGCAAACTTACGGATTTCGTAATTCATTTGAATCATTTCCCAATTAGGTTAATTACTACCAAGTGGCACTTGTTTTGACATATTTAAAAATTGTGACATATGTTTTAAAAATATTTGAATAGGTAATAGATTGCTGTTAAAATTAACAGTTTGATTCTTTACATGTAAATTGACAAATTTACCCCTATTGGTATTTAATTTTTAAGGATAATTATTAGAAACCTCCCCTGAGATTTGGCGTATTCTCAGTTTGAGAGATAGTATTCACGTATTATCAACCATCTCCCCTGACGTTAGTCACATGTTTGTTTGACCGTTTATTGATTGATAAAATGATAAAAATACCCCTATCGTGGGAAAAAAATCTTTCTCTACACAAATTAAAGATTGTGCGTCAATAATCGCATGTATGTTTTGGCGCCAAAATGGTCAATAAAAATAACAAATCACCCTTTTGACTTCTCGAAAGATGAACCAAAATGATCATTCTTGCTTACTGGAACACAAATAAGGAGGTTTGGGTGCAATTTGAAGATGAAGTAATATTTTTGGTTTAAAGATTGCCTTCTCGAAAGATGGCACTCTTTTATTTATAGTTAAGCATAATTTTATTTGTAATTGATATTGATCTTCAATTATAAAATTCTTAAATTATTACATTGATATAACATCAATATAAATATATATATTGTGTATCTTTGTTCATATGGATTATACGTTTTTATATGAGAAAGTTTTGTGTTATTATCTAAAAGTAATATTGTATTTCTCTAGCATTTGTTCAAGGCTATTTAGTGATTTATTTATAATTATCAGCATCTTCAAAATGCTACAAATCATTCAAAACCATAGCATTTTTACTATGCTATGATAGACAATTTGGTAGCATTTTTTAAGTGCTATAAGACTTTAATATGTAACTTTTCTTGTGCTACAAGAGACAATTTGGTGACATTATTTGTGTTCTACAAAATATAAAAGGACGCAACAAGTCATGAAATTTTATCAACCCACTCCACTTTAATACCATCATGGAAATAAAAAATAAAATCCAGTAACCTCAACAGATTAATATACACTTCAAGTTATCTCCAACATTCAATCTCATCTTCAATTTCACAAAAACTACCATGCATCCCTATTCAACAATTAGTAGTAGTAGCTTAAAAAATTCAAAATTTTCCACACCCATTTTCAATCATTCACGAGGCAGCAGTATGTAGGTGAAGCCATTTTGAATCAAAATCAATTGAACACACTTTCACAACAATCATTAACCTACAACTAACGCCAATAGATGGGAAAAAAATGGAAGCATTACTAAGATATTCTCAAAAAGTTATCGACATCAATTATACAAATTTTACCAAATTGATTAGTTCCAGTTGATAAAATTGACATGCACAGTAATAAGCCATTTTCATACCTTTTCGTGGCTCAGACGAATTGGGGTTGTTTGTGGATCGACGGCGAAACTCACTGGTTAGTCTTCTTCTACCTAGCAGTCGTGATTCAGTCGTCCCTGGTGTTGGCATTTTCGGGTTCGTCGTCATTGTTTCTTGCTTGTGGCACCCTTTCTCTATTAAAACATAACAAAGATGGAGAAAATGGATGGAATGTTGTTCTTGGTAGCTTTGGTTTAAACTGAGCAAGGAAATGCCCATTTCTTTTTCTTTTTTGGTGGAGTGATAATATCTTTTTCTGTTTTTTACCTAATGGATGTGAACGAACTTCAAACCATTCTTTCTTTTTTGGTGAGTGATAATATCTTTTGGTTAAATGCTTACTTCTATTTTTTACCCAATGGATATGAACAAACTTTAAACCATTCTCGGAATCCAATGTGATAATTTAAAGTTTGTTAGAATTTTTTATGATTAATGAGTTCTATTACCATTTTACCCTCACTAACTCAAATTATACTAAACGGTATACTAATGTCAGGGGAGGTGGCTGATAATACGCGAATACAATCGCTCAAACTGAGAATACGCCAAACTTCAGGGGAAGTTTATGATAATTACCCTAATTTTTAAATAAAATTTTATAAAATTAATTTTTTTAGAGGATATAAAATTAAATTTAAATGATCTAATTCATGCATTTTTTTTATCTGTGTTTAATTCTACTTACGCACCCTTGGTTTAACAAACAAAGAATTAGAGATGCCAAGAGAGAAGTATAATCGAGCTCTTATTGTTATGGTTCTCCAACCAACGATCACAAACTCAACAGTTAGCATAAGATTGATTTAGTAGTGTATAATAGTATAAGCGCTTCAATGGACTAATTCATTAATAGGAAATAATATAATTCTAAGTCTAATTATGTTTTGCAACTTCATATCCAAATTAACAATAAAGTCACCAAACTAAACAAACCTAATAAAATCCTACAACAAAATTTTCAAACCTTAAAGTTCCTAAACTTAATATGATAGTGGCGAACTAACAATGAAAGAGGGTTTCTTGAATGGTGGTGGGGTTGCTTCACAGACGGTGTCATTGGGCATGAGCAACTATTGCAATCTAGAGCAGCAGCACTATTGCACTATCTAGATCTCAACCTCAAGTTGCTATTGCTTCTGCTTTGGCTCTATGGTGCCATGGATGTGGAGAAGACAAAGGTTGAAGAAAACGAAGGCTAGAAAAAACGAAGAAAGGAGAAAAAAGAGGGAAAAGGAAATATAAAAAGAACATGGAGAAAACAAAGAAAAATGAGAAAAAGAGGAAAAAAAGAAAAAAATATGTTTTTTTCGATTTTATCCTTGAGTCATTATAGTAAACAACCAAAGTTAACGAATTGTCACCCATATGAGTATTTTTAAAACGTGTTACAATTTTTAAATATGTCAGAACAAATGTCATTTGGAGGTAATTAACCCTTTCCCAATCTTAGACATTGATATAGGCTTAAAAAAAAAGTTAGTAAACTTGCACTAAAAGGTAAAAAACGATGAATAACACTATAAGGCTACATTTGGAAGTGAAAATTAACAAAAATGACCACAAAAGTTTAGCTAATTATAAAAATAACCAGATGTTTTTTTTTTATCAAAATTAGCCAAACACCAAAATGTTAGACCAAACTACCCTTGTCATTCTCACTCAGGGTCACTGAAATCTCTCACCT
>NW_006262688.1:19561032-19701665 GCF_000493195.1 Citrus x clementina
CAATGGTTGAAGTTCAAAAACCTTAGGTTAGCAATTTTAAATATATGCTTTATTTTATTATTGTGTTATGTTATGGTTGCATGTTGTTGTTGTATGTTGTTGTGGTGGCGGTGGTAGTGGTGGTGGAGGTTGTTGGTGTTGTTGGTGCGTTGCCAGGGTGCGTTGCTAGGAATTTCATGCGACATCACGCAAATCTTCTCGGCTTTATTGGTTGTGCATAAGTCATCACCAATGGTTCTTTGGTGTAAAATTTAGAACAAAGGCTTATGTAATCCACTTGTATGGTTAGACAAGCAATAATTGCATGCGCACAGATAAGCTGATCAAGTTGAATTACTGTACAGGAGTAAGTTTTGTTACGTATGTCAACTATCCCCTCCTTAATACCACCGCCCAAAACATGAAATTGATACTGAGACACAAGACAAACGGTCATTCTTTCGACCAAAATTCTCCTGTCAGAGACTCTTTCATCTGCCCATGTTGTTAGACGAGTACTCATTGATTCAGCCATAATTTTACTATTATAAAATCATTGTTGCAATATTTTCCTAAAGTGATCAACAAGATGAGTTATAAGAAATTTTTGCGGTTCCCTCATGAAAGAATTCATGCTCTCCTCAATATTGGTGGTAAGAATATTGTACATCCTACCTTCGAACTCAGACGTTACCTAATTACGTGCCCACATTATTCTTTAAATAGTCAGCTGCACTTGTGTGGAGCTGCCACAACACCTCAAGTTATTTTTTAATTTTTTCACGTCTATATACTTTTGCTGCGTTTATAAAGGCAGACTCAAATTCATCTTAAAGAGTTTTGGACAACTTGAATTTTGACTTTATGTTATCTTTGACATGGTAAAAATAATGTCATGGGTAGCAATGCGAAATACTTTCATAATGGCTCTCTTGATGGTAGTGCATCGGTCAAAGATATTTACTAACTTCGGCCTATCACTAATCACTCTATATAACTTCATCATAAACTATTTCCAAGCATCATTATTTTCGAATCCATGACCCCGATGGCTAATAGATACAATTAATTGTTTCCATCTAGGCATGTTGCAACAAACATACTTCCACGATATAGCCTATTTCGATGAGTACTATCTACAATAATCACTTGTCTGATGCACTGTATGAAACCCTTGATAGAAGATCTAAGACCTACAAAGTAGTATAAGAAATTATCATTTCTATTCTGCTGGAGGTGAGTAACCATACCTTCACTTGCTTTGGTCAAAATATGAGAGTATAGGGTTCTCTCATACTATTTTAAGATCAACTTCTTTAGCCTAATATGCTTGCTGATATGTTAACTGGACATTGTATTCCTGCTGCATTTATGCTTTAATGTCATTCATAGTGTATATCTATTTTTCTTGAATAAATTTATCCACAATAATATGACCAACAACCCTGGCTCTTTACTTAACGAACACCGCCAAGCAACCTTATTTGAACAATTGTGTACATTGTCAACTCTCCTCACTACCTAAGGAATATTTTGCTCATTCAAAACTCATGTTGCTCGAATACGTCATTTACATGAGTTCGAAGAATAGTGAGCCTCGAAATGTGTTGTTATGGATCGTGCAATCTTAAAACCAAACTTATCCCTCAAGACAACTTTGCATAGTTCTAGTATTAACTCATTTTTCTCAGTAAATAATTTACCCACTCTAACATCATCAGAATTACAACTTCTAATTAAGTTTAGAGCAACCAAGTTCATTACTATTTATCTGCAAAATCTCATAAACTCTTGCCAGAAACTGATCAAACATACAATCTTTCTAAACCAAAAAAATTATATTATTGTCATTTATGTATTCCATATACCTATTCGCCAACGTCTCCCACAAACCGTCGTAACACAATTAAAGTACAATTGAATCCATTAAGCCTAAAAAATATTAAAAAAAACAAAACACACTACAAAATATGATGAAGTGAATATTTGACATATTTTACATGGATGTCGCACAAACGAAGAATATGTGCGATATGCAAATTTATGTGCAACAAGTGCCTGTGCATTTAAATTAAGGCAAATTTTTGGTTTGACCATGGGGGAGACCGGCAAAAAGGTTGTGGTTTTGATTCGTCTCATCGCAAGCTTCGAAATGGTATATAATACGCTAAAAGTAGACACATATATCATAAGTTATGACCTCCGAAAATATGCATCACACATATTGTAATTTTGTGTGGCATGCTGAATTATGTGTGACAGGCTAGGCGACAAGTACCTATCGCACGGAAATATAGTGGTATTTGTGTGCAACGAGCGTTTGTTGCCTAACCTGTTGCACATAACCTGAGTTTCATTTCCAACTCGAGTTTCTACTGTTTTTAATTTTTTTATTTCTCAACTCAAATCTAAGTACTTTAACAAATTACATTACTTTATGAATGCAAAATAACAATATTTACAACAAAATCTACATCAATTTTGAACTTAAACCCTAGGCTTAATACATTAAAAATTCATATTGTGGAAGAACATACACTAACTATTAAGATGATCTCCAATTGATGATTTTATATTTATGTTATATTGAGAATGTTGAGATTTATTGATAGTGTTGCAAGTGTTGAAGTTTGTTGAGAGTGTTGAGTATTATAAGAGTGACATTATTTGAAAATTTGTTGAAAGTGATGAGGGCAATTTGGTCCAAAATACTGATATTTGCTAGTTATGATAAGAAAAAATTTGAGGGGTTAAATTTGAAAAATGCAAAAATATTGTGGCCATTTTCACAAATTTGGCCATTTGGATAGTAAGATTGGATTGAATTAACTTTTAAAATTAAATTGGATCCGATTAGATTGAATTAGATTAGATCATATATAATACTATCTTTTGTTTGGTACATTATTAGACAAATACTATGTTAATTTAATTTAACAAAGCTGAATAGCTATTGAAATAATATAATATTTTTAAAATTATATTGATAATTATTGACTTTAATATTTAACATTCAATATTATTATAAAGAAATAGTTGATTATTTTTACATTTAATATTCAATACTAGTTTAAATAAATTAATGAATAAAATTTTGATATTCTATATAATATAAAATTCCAGGTTAAAAAATTATGAAATTAGATTCTATGTTCAATTTTTATTGAAATATTAGGTTAAATGAAATAAAAGAGTGATAAAGAGGACACAAGTCCTTTATCTAATTTTATCCCACCTAAGCCATATAAAAATAAGGACTAATAATCCTATTAGTTTTGAACTAAATTTTAGTCAACGCTATTAGTCAATGACATTCAAATATACCTTAGATTAGATTATTTTGTTAGTTCCAAAATCTAATCAAATCTCACAATTTATCCAAGCTCCCAAATATAGCCTAACAGTACAACACTATGTTGGGCTTAATATAATTTGGATAATACCACCCTATGAATTTCTTACAATTGGAAGAATAAAAGGAATAAAGCGGCTTCACACAACAAGGTCTGATTATAAAAGAATAGAATTTTATAAATTTGGCTTGGGACTTGTTCATTAAACATTCTTAAATTTATTAATTTTAATTTTATAAATTTAGTTATTCATATTTTGTAACTTATGTATGATTTTTTGATATTTACATCTTAATATTTAAAAAATAATTTTTGTGACTATTATCTAAATGATAAAATATCTTAATGGAAAGTAAGTACCATATTCTAAAAAGATCTCTATTAAATATACTTATTTCCTAAACTATAAAACATAATGTTTTTATTCTTTTGACGTATAATGACATAAATGTCAAATAATCATGTTTAAGTTTTTATTTATTTATAAAAATAAATTAGATGCCACTTATATTCGAATAGTAAAAAAAATCATTCAAATATTTGTATTAAAACTCATCCAAACATCAATTAAATTCAAATCTATTCAGATCTCAGATGAAAAAAAAATGTTATCTCAGTCTACCCAAGCCCAACAGGTTAACACCAAAAAAACCAAAAAAATAAAAAAATAAAATCACAAAAACCCACCCCTTCACAAAATAAAATCACCTCATAACCTCTTGACGAACCCTTACTCTAGGCCATCAAAACCTCGATGCACCACTATCTTTACGTCATAACCTTCCGATTCAAACACATGAGAGACATCATCTAAGGACCTGGGATAACGGTCCTCCTCATTGGATAGCAAAGGCAAAGCTAATAGATCTATCTCAGAAAAAAAAAGTTTAATTACCAAATTATCCTTATTGGAACCTACAAGAATTTTATATTAATTAGTTGTATGATCGAATTTTATATTAATTAGTTGTATAATCGCTTCAACTATCGTTGAATTCATGCCAAAGTTCATTCCACTTTCAACTTCAACCTCTCATCTTTTTATGTCTCTCTGACATTTAAGCCTTTAAAATTCACATCAAGGAACAATTTAAAAATTCTAGAGGAAAAGAAGTAAATAGCATACACATTTTACAAAGTTATCTTGTATGATAAAAGAACATCGAATTAGAAAAAAAAATCAACCTACCCAAAATATATATATATCTGTGTGTGTGTGTGTGCGCGCGCGAGCTCTAGTATTGCATAGCACTGCAAGTAGGGTTGGTAAAAAAAGCCTAGCTCGGCCCGACCCAGGCCCGCGAACCTAAAGCCTGACCCGCATAGGTTGGGCCTAGATATGGGCTAAAAAATACAAAGCTTGCATAGTTTTAGCCTAGATAAAGTCTAGAAAAAAGCCCAGGCTTTTAATTTATAAATAAAAAATAAATTAAATTTAAGTAAAAAAGAAAAAAAATTAAAATATTAAATTAATATATTTTCTTATGTTAGTATTTGTGATTTATTATGTTGCGTTATTAATATTTTGTGTATTAAAATATTATTCTATTATGTATTAGATAATTATCTTTAATTTAATTTTTTTACTTTATAAAAAAATATTTTATATTTAATAGAAAAGTGTAGACCAGGCCCAATCAAGCTTTTAAAGAGCTTGAGTTTATTCTCAATAATATGAATGGCTTGAGCCTGAGCTTGGAAAAACCCGGCCCAAGCCCATATTTTGCCAATCCTAACAACAAGTTCACAACAAACACACCAACATCACTGTCACCGCCGGCAATAGCAACACAAAAACAACAACAATAATAAGATAAAAAAAGAAATAAAAAGAAAAGAGAAAATTCAATAAGTTCAGAAAATAACCGATGAATATTGAGTTTTTATTTTCTAAAGATACCAAAAAACTTGAAAAAAAAATTGATCATACATTCAAAAATTAATTAGTTGAAATGAATAACAACAAAAACGTTGTTTTCTAGCAACAATTTTCTAAATTACAACATCGTTTCAACAAAAGAACAAGCCTTCGCTAAGGAGCAACCTTGCCAAAAGAATTTGAAATAAAGAAAACAAACAAGATTCAAATGGACATTGGTAATTAAAAAAAAAAAATCACTGAGGACTATTAACAATAAGAGTTGATATAAGTGGAAAAAGAAAAACAATAATGAGAATAATGCCAAGCAATATGGCAATACAAGTCCATTTCCTGGAGTCCTTCTGGCTTTCCCTAGCGAACTCCAGCTGCTCAGTTCCTCTCCTCACAAACGAATTAGCATGCGCCACGTGGCTCTCGATATCATTCAGCTGGTGCCCTTGTGCTTCCACCAATGCAAACATGTCCAAGAAGACCTGATGAAGCTCAAGCAAATTCTTCTCAATCTCCTTCACAGCATCATGCCTCTCTTGTATCTCCGATATTGTGTCCATAATCTGCCCTCTCCCCTGTTCTTGAATTGCCTTCTGAAGGAAGTTCTCACTCTCCCCACTGGATATCAAATTCTCAATCATTTGTTCATCTGCTTGCTGCCCCGTTACTGTAAAATACCTTCTCTCAATTGTTTCCTGATACTCAGCTGTCATTTTAGCCCTCAGATGCTGAAAATCATCCATGGTGTCCTTCAGTTTCTTTCCCAAACCAGCAACAACCGAGGTCCTGGTTCTGTCCACAGATGATCCTGGACCGCACCCTGGAACTTTTCTGTTAGCTGCATTGGATTTTTCAAGAGCCTCAAGCTTTCCCTTTATAACTTTGACCCGTTTCAGGACTTGCTCAACGTCGGAATCCATTCTGGCTCGAATCTGCTTCATGGTTTTTGCGTTGTGGGCAACTTTGGTCTCTTCATTTGATTCCTGTAACCTTTTGTAAAGCTTCTCGACCACTTTCATATCCTCTTTCACATTCTCCACGTCGTCGAAGAACTTGTCGAGATTTTCCGTCCCTTTTCTAATCTCCCCGCCGGCCTCCAGGTCGACATTGGAGTATCTCTTGAATGAGTTCGAAATGAGGTCGTTCATTTCGGCAGATTTTTTTTCTTTTTTTCCCTTTTTTTGGGTTAAATTTATTATTTGACAAACAAACGGGTGTTCAGGGGAATAAAAATCCCCCGAATTGAATGAACTTTCTGTTTTCTTTCAAGTTTTTTTCTTCCTTCTTCTCCAAGATTATATACTAACGGATTGTTTGGTAATCTTCCATTAAAATTTGGAGGAAGAGGTAGAGATGATGGTAGAAGCAAAAACTTCATCAAGAGAAGCAATGGGGTCGCGTTGGGGTTGGGGGTCTCGAGAATAATCGAGGGCTTGGATCAGTCAGAGGCTTGGAGTGATTAATTCTCTGTGACCAGCCAAATCAATAAAAGGACGGTCGTTAAAGTAGGAGATCATTTTGCCACATGGCAGCTTCTGCTTCAGAAAATATTTGGAACTGGATTTGACCAGGTCTTAAGTCATTCTTAATAAGACCGTTTTATTGTACGATTTGAACCCATTTACTGATTTACACTAATCTAATTTATGCTGGCTGTCATACAAGTTAATGTGTTAAAGAAAAAAAAAATTAAATTCTCCATTAATCTTGGGAGCTTAATGAAGACGTGCCCTTTATCTTATAGCTGCGTCCTCAAACAGCAAAGCATGTCTGAAGATACTTGGAATTGTTCTTAAACAAAGTAATAGCCTGCAGTCAGATACTTGAAGGTTGACTTGACAGCATGATCTTGAAATATTTGAGTGTCGGATACAATCCATTTACACTATGATCCAAGTGGTGCTCAACAAACTTTCTTTCAAAGATATTTGAGAAACCATAATATTGGGGACTACAAGTTATGATGATCAAAACTAGATTACATCTCCATCAAATCCTAGTATACCGAATGTCAGCTTCCGAGTATTTCTATCTATCGTTCAAAATTCTTGTTCAAAACACATGAAATAAGTTATGAAGAGATTTCTTCGTCTTGTTTTTCTTGAAGCTGCTGCAGTTTTTGCCATGATATCAACTGAATAATGTAACATTTTAAACTCCTCTCTCGAACCTGCGGACAAAAATTTAAGAGGAAATTATCCTAAAAGATTCCAACCAATTTAAGAAGTTGCATACAAACATAGGTTCTTTGCCGAAAGATGAAATTGAAAGATCAAACATCTATTTTTTTTTTTTTAAGTTTTTTATGTGTAGAGAGAATTAATATTTAAAACATAATATTTTAGAAGACATTCAGCGCTGCGTTTGTTTTACCTCTAACATTGCTACGGTCCTAGAAAGTTCAAGAAATTCCTCCATGAGCAATTTCTCTTGTGCAACAGTCTTTGCTAACTCTGAAAGCAACAACACGGTCTCTTCAGCCTACCGACAAAAAACTTGGAAGTTAAGTTCGTATCATACACAAGGCCTAGGTATTGGTTCAGCATGGATACAGAACTGCTTACCGATGGTGAAAAGCTAGCTAGCATTGACTTGATAGAAGCTGCAACATCAGAAGCATGGCGAAGAGCAATGGCAGCTGCTTGTGAATCCAACTACAAGCTTGGTTTTATTAGTCAAAACTATTTTTTAGTTAGCAAAAAGAACAATTCAAAAAACACTTTTGCGAGTTTTGAGTTTTACGTACCTTTGCTCCTTCAACAACAGGCACCCTGCAAACGACAGACTGCAAACTTTCTTTCGTCATTGAAACGGCTGCTTGATGTTGCCTTTCCATATCTCCCCAGGATTCTAGTGGTTTAAGCTACACATACATATAATCATATATTGATATTTGAATTTGATCATTTACAATAAGAAAAAACTAAAAGAGCACAAGATAGTATTTGTGAAGTTACAACTCACTTGAGACTCAAGTACAAAATACAGCCTCATTTGAAGCTTTTCCCTTTCAAGCTGTAATTTCTTATGTATCACTGAATCTTGCAATTTCTTGAGACTTCCCCGGGCACACAACAAAATGTTCTGCAAAATCATTGCAGAGAGTTACATATAGAAGAAATCGAATAATATTATAGTTTTATAACACTGTAAACTGATTATCTGATTATGAACAATGTAAACTCATTCTAATTCTTTTAGCAGTATGCAAAAACTACTAAATCTGATTCAATTTGTGTGTGTGTGTGTGTGTTTTTTTTTTTTTTTTAATTTTCATTTTAGAGACTTATTGTGAATTTTTAATCACAACCTGAAAAATTCGCGGAAGAGTATTGAATACATCCATCAGTCTGAGCTTCAAACCTCCCAAGAGATATGCCATGTGCAGGGCATCCCAATTCGATTGTCTAATATGATAGTTTCATATATCTACTAAATCAAATCAAAATTTCGATCAAATCACATATGGCAATATACTAAGATTTCTAATTCTTTAAGAAGTTTATCTAAAAGATTCGTGATATGAATGGGTGGGCGGCTATTGTAATAAAATTGAGTATATTTTCTACTTCTACACTAAGTTAAAAATGGATTGCATACATTCAATGTGTTCTTTTATGCCGATTATCTGGGCATGTTAATGTATTTTATAGGCAACTTGTCAAACTGAATACTATTTTGGTTAAAAAAATTAATTAATCTGCAGTGGAGCTACATTAAGCTCAAACAAGACTAAAAGGATAAAACTTGATGTCGCCGGCGCCAAACAGAATTTGCCGGCCTAATTATTATACTACCCTTTTAAATTAACATTACTTTACTCAGAATCTAGGATTAAACATTCAAAATTAAATTTTTGTAATACAAAAATTTAGGTGCGTGCGTTCTTTTATTTTTAGTAGACACATTACTAAACTATGTAGTTTCATAAATAGATGAGTTTTCAATGCTATATAAAATTACGTGGTTTAATTACTCATATATATCTATATATATAGAGAGAGAGAGAGACCACTCAATAAGACTTAAGAAATTAAGCAGATCGATACCTCCACTTGATTAGTAATATTCCCATTGACAGCATCAGCTCTAGCATTTGCAAACCGCCACTGGAACAATCGATTATGAAGCAATCTCAGCTGATGAACAGTCTCCACATCTCCTGATCGCATCGGCGACGATGAGTTTTTCTTACTCTTGAACAAATCCAACCCCAAATTCAGCAATTTCTCCACACCCTTGGCCCTGGAAGTACTATTAGGCGGCCTCAAACTCGAAAACGACATAGGTCTTTGCTTGCTCTCTACGGACATAGGCGGGGAACCTGATCGCCCCGGTGACAAGGCCCATTGTGATGTTGCACTTGCATAGCCCGTTAGTGAATTAGCCCTCGTGATCGCGTTCTTGATCGTTGACATTTTCATTCTCGGAGACCTATCTAATGAGAGCGTATTCTGAATGTCGGAGTCTGAATTCATTCTTTTAGGCCTAGTAGATACATTATAAATATCCTGCATGTATTTTGATGGAACTTCAATACCGGATTTTGAGGAAACTTTAGTACTGATCTCCAGAGAGTTACAATCCGTGGTTGAATATTTGTGGCTACATTCAGATTCTGACTCAAGATTGTCAAGAAAAGAGTCTCTTGGTCTTTGATTTGATTTACTGTAAAGGGCATTTTCATCAAAAGATAATCTTCCAGGAATAAAATTACCTGAGCCTGAAAGTGAAGAAGAAGAAGATGATGATGATTTTCCTGAAAACTTGAACTTTCCTGTGTACCTCATTGAACCTCCAAGAATCGGTCTATGATTTTCCTTTGCACTTTGTTTCTCTTTCTCATTCTCGAACCTATTAAACTCACTGCAACTTCTTTGCCTACCAAGAGAGAAGATATTATTATTACCCGATAATTTTTTATGGTCAAGATAGTCTTTTAATCTCTCATTCCCAAGATGGTCGGCGAGACTAGTACCAAGGTTCTTGTTTGACGGTGATGAAGAAGAAGTAGTGGAAGAAGGCCAAAGGCCTCGAATGAAACCTGATGATATGGATGAGGAGGAGTCTTGATGCTTTCGGGTATCCGGTGGCGTTGATGGCTTTGTGCCGGCGCGATGTGGATGTGGAGAGCGAGCTTGTTTTGGAGACTGGATTGGCGTGTCACTCGATGGTGTTGCTTTTGGAGACAGGAATCTCGAACTTACTTCTCTTGATTTTGGTCTTCTTGTCTTGAGAGATTGATCTGTAAACGTTGAATCATTAACACCCTTCATGTAGGTAGGGGTTGCTTTCGGGATTCGGATACAGAGATTTTTTTTCAGGTTTTGTTTAGTTTGAAAATGGATGAGAAGAAAACAAACATTTGAAAGTAGCGGCAAAGTAGATATAGATAGATACACACGGCCGGCGAACCATGAGGCTTATTGTTTTGTGACTCAAGTTACTTAAATATCCCACCGTAATGACTTTTAAGGATTTTTTTTTTTTTGGTTTTTGGGAGAGGCAAAGGAAAGGGTAGAATTGAGAAAGTACTTGATGGTTTGAGTATTTTTAGCGACGTCGGGACTCGGGCAGTAGTAGACAAGACTGAGAAATTGGCATTAAACAGTTTCATTCTCTCCTCAAAAAAAAAAAAAAAAAACAGTTTCATTCTGGGATTGGACTGCCGGCGTTGTGTGTTCCAAGTGAGAATCGTGTGCTACTGACACTTGGCTAATATATATATATTGATAGCACGTGGCTAATATATTTTGTTTACAAATAAAATGGCTTCAATTTTTCGATGTACACATCAGATCTCCAGTTTGGGCTCACAAATGGAACCTGGGCTTAAAAGGCCGAGAGACCAAGAAATAAATGCTGCGAAAACAAAAAATATTCGCCGTTGCCGGGGATCGAACCCGGGTCACCCGCGTGACAGGCGGGAATATACTCACCACTATACTACAACGACCAGTTGTCAAGGAGCCTTAAATAATAAAAGTTTTTCTATATACACAAAAAAGGAAAAACAGAGATACAGAATACCACCAACCCCCGAAGATCCTGGAGCAAGTTGTTTGCCAATAATGTGAATTGTGAAATGATTCAAACGAACTCCAAACACAATCGAGTGATTGGAAAAAAAATGTGAATTGTTCATAATGTTTACAGTTCAATTAAGAATGTTGTCTCAAAGAATATAGTAGCTGGACAATCCTTTTAAGTAATTGATATGACAATCTATATACTAAAACTAACAAATAGAACCGCCAAGTACCCATGTTACAAACAGCCATGCTTGATTTTACAAAAATCGTACAAGCATTCCCGACGACAAAATCTAGTTCTGATTCATCAGGTATTTTGTGGAAGTGACTAAACTTACACATGTCCAGAATCAATGAAAGTTGCACTGCTGCAATTGAGGATGATTATAATCAACATACTTCTCCCACAAGGGCTTGTACTTTTCCATTCCAATCTTCAACCACGGCTTTGAGTTTCCATTGTAGTGAAGAACAGCTCCTTTCTCTATCAACTGCGGATCGACATTGGTATAGCCCAACCCCAGTACATGCCAAGCGGGATTCAATGGTTCCGTCAAGCCATAGAATGTCAATAGTCCAGGAGGCAGAGTACCAAGTTTCCACAATGTCCTGTCTACGTTCTTTTCCTGCCAGTAGTGGTATATACCAGTTACATTCCTTTTTCTCCACTCAACTAAATCAAAAATGTTCATCCCAAAAGCCCATCCGCAAGCATCAGGATCAAAATGTTCTCTTATAAGAGGGTGTGAGTAATTCAAGTATTTATGGTATCTATGAAACGTCTCCATGCACGTCTCGACAGCTCCATTGACATTACCATTTAAGTTGATGGAAAACAGAGCAGATAGGTCTTTCTGAACAACAACATCATCATCCAGGAAAACCACCTTCTTCAACGCAGGGAAAACTTCTGGGATATAAAACCTCAGATGATTAAGCATAGACAGATATTTTGGGTTACGGAACTTGATTGGAGTCCGACCTCCATCGCTATTACCAGAAAAATAATAGCTCTGTGTTTCAGAGTCTTGAAGCTGCTTAAGAACCGGAACATAAGAAGCATTCAACCATTTGAAGTCCTCAAACTTCTGAACCTCAACAGTTACCCCCCTAAAACTGTTAATGGCAAACCAAGCCTTCATTGCGGCATAGTTTATTTCATCAGTTACAAGATGAAAGACAATCATATCTGGATTCTTCGAGTTTGAAGCAGTTGAATTGACTACAACCGAAGTTGCCAGGATGTTGTCAGAAAAAACACAGAAATGATAGAGATTGTTATCCGTAAGTTTCTCCATTTGTTTCCTCTCCTTAAGTTTCCTTTGCAAATTTTGATTTCCGAACCACTCAGTGGTTAACCTAACACCAAGGCAGTATAGACTTTTTGGGACTTCTTCAGCAGCTATTTGTCCATACTTCGAACTTTTTTCATTCACAGAACCCATCTGTTCTTCAAGTCCTTGAATTTTAGCTTTTAGCCTCATGATCATTGTTGCACTGTCATAATGAAACTGCTGAGCTTGGTAGAGTAATAAAGCCATATCACGAATTGCAGTTTCTGTTTCTCTGGTTGTCAAAGGAGTCCGTCTTGTTGCAGCATTTGAGAGGAGGACTTGTGAATTGCGGATCTGGGCACTTAATTCCCATGCAAATTGAAGGTTGTTGCTTTCTTTTGCAATCACAACAAATGCTTTGGCAAGAGAAATTTGGTCGGTAAGTTGCCTAGTAACCGAGTTAGCACTCAACATTTCATCAGTAATATTCAGACCTTCCATTATCCTGTCACGCCTGTCATATCTCTGCAAAGCACAAATTTCCTTAATTTTCCAATAAAATTAAAAAAAAATGCATAGAAATCTGTATCATTGTAGTAAACTAATGGCAAAACTCAATCTTGTCTTACAAAATCCTATAAGATAATGTTAGCTTCATCAAACAACTGGATTAGAATAAGTTACTACCTGGAACACAAAATTGAAATCACAATTATTTTGATAGAAAATGTAAGATTCAGCAACCTCGAAATTGTATCTTAATTCTAAAAAGTTTTACCAGAAAAGCAAACGTTGGTAGGATTGACTTAGTATCCAATAAATTTTGCATCGTAAGTGAAAATGTAAAATCATACAAGAGGATCCTTGCATCAAAATCACTGAAACTAGCGCCATGCTGGGTGCACGCAAGCTGGGAAAATATCTAATGCAAGTGGGTAACTGATTAATCTAAAATTACATTTCACACATCATATTCGCATAGATAGGAAAAAAGAAAAGAACATTGTCATATTAGAAACCTGATTTGGTTCTATGATTGTATTATGATACTAGTTTATAAATTTGTTGCCTTTATACAAAAAGATGATCTCAGTGGCATGAGATATATATAATTTAGGCTCACAATGAATAACCATTTAGATCTTTCCCTAGCTTTGTAAACAAAGGTCCAACACGAATAATTGCAAATTAACAAACTAGAAGTTGCAAGTCAGTGCATCAGCATTAGTCCACCACATGCTAATGGTTCACACCTTCTACTTCAAGATTCTTGACCATAAGTACCCCAACCTTTTGTGGCATACAATACGGTTGCAAGATAAGAAAGAATCTCATGATACAATTTTTTTAAGTAGAAAAATATATTCATGATACGCCTCCAACTTCGAAAACCTAGGGTGCAGTGGTGCAAAAAATTAAATAGAATTAGTCAGTCACCAACTTGATAAAGCTAGTAGCTTAGCTATCCTTTCTAGTTTTTGCTTGTTCTTGAAAACTTCTGCTGTTGTCCATTGCAAGAGTGAAGCTATTATAGAACAAAAAGTGAGTACAACTAGAAAGAAACACTCATTTCCACATTATGCTTGTACAAATTGAGACAATTTTACGAACTTGTCAACTAACAGCAATATATAATTCCTTAAAGAAGACCGATGTAATCTAACTACAAAATCATCCATTTCTTGGTCTTATGGCCAGCTGCCTCTGCTTGCATGTCTCCTCAACAAACTAAATTAAAAGGTAGTGGTAGAAAAGCTAGGCATGTTGTCAAGCAATAAGCCCATAAATACAAATATGGTTAACTATTCCAGCAACATGTTTTCAAAACTTTAGCCTCCAATAACCATAGTTTTAGCAGACTGGAGAAATAGATCTTGAAATAGAAAATCAAATTCACAAAAAAGCAACAAAAAGTAATATATTTCTGAAGCAATTAAGAATGAAATAAACAAGCATTCACGAGGAAAACTCAATGAAATTTTTTTGTAGATATCTCCACATCCTTACTTAACATTCAATATTCTCCCTTTGAATGTTTTAAGATGAATAGGTCCTAACAGTTCTTCCCTTTTTTTCTTGAAAGTTTCTACAATACTTTTTTTTTTGGGTGGCGTTCTTTGTAGCAAAGGCACCCCTTCAAGCTTTCTGTGCTTCATGTTAATTGTTGTTGTTTTCTAGGAACTTCCTAACCAATTAATATATTCTAGAAATTTACCTAATATTTTACTTATAATATATTCTTTTAGGAATAGGCTTTTCTAGCACACAATGTTGAACAATTCATCATAAGCAGTTTGATCCATGACTAAACTCTCTCAGATTCACTAACATCTGATACAACACTTGTATTACACAAAGCTACTACTCTGCAAAATTTTCAAGTTAGTTCATTGAGGAACAAGTTATTATAATAAAAAATCTTCCTAGCTCAAAATCTTCTACCTTTCCTTTTAATATCATCTCTTAAGCTATATTTGATAGCACTACTATGTACCAATGTAGTGCATGTTCCTGTCCTGTCAATTAAACACAGTACCTTGTCTTTAATTACACCTAAAATATCCATCTAATTCTCCAACTCTACTAGTAAAGTATCCTCATCCTAGCAGGGTAAAGCATTCCATCAAATGATCCACAGGTCCCATGGCATGTTCCAAAACTTTTAGCTGATATATTCAATACATCAAAGTTGCACCAATTGGCTCTTCTGCAAACACACAATTCTATCCCCTATCCTCTTCACATATACAACTTCCTTCAATCTATAATATTTAACACGCACGTCCTAAAGCATGGATGACCAGTAAACAAAAAACTTGCAACACTGGGGCATTCATTACGGTCGCTTATCAGTGTTTTTATTTCTGTCAGAAAATTGCAGCAATTTAAATTCTGTGGTGATATAAAACAAATGACAGAAAACGGCAACGATAAGCATATTAAGAAAGCAATTACAGTTACTTTAGCATGGATGTCATCTCAACAAAGTAATTTTCATTTCCCCATTTTTAAGATGTACGCATTTTGTAAGATACCAGATAAAACTATCAGCTGCATCAATCACAATCAAAATGCCACATCAAACAGCTTATTTCATGCATCACTTTAAAGTCAACACTGACTTAATCCCCAAGATCAAACGATAATTTTACTCAAACCCCAGTTAAGCAGACTGCTTCTTTCCTCTACTTTCTCAGCAGCCAAACAGAATTCAGAATCTAAAAATGAAGAAGTAAAAATAAAAAAGAAAAAGAGAGGGAAAGATCTCGACCTTGGGAAAAGTGGGCCTTGATTCAATCTGACTCTCTTTGCTCAAAATAACAATAAAGAGCAAAACAGCAATCCCACACAATGTCCACCACACCACGTGTGATATCCTCCTCCTCACTGGCCTACGAAAATCCTGACCCCTTCTTCTCATTTCAATTCCCTCTTTCTGTTTGTTTCCAGGGAAAAATGCTTATAATATTTCCCGAGACAGTTAGGGATTCAGCAGTAGCAGAGATGATATGACAATCCTGTGGATCTGAAAGAGATTAGGGTTTCTATTTATAGGGGGAATTGGACTTCTCGGAGTTGAATTTGAATCCTTCAAGAGCTTAAGAGGATTACTGAGAAGTGAAGTGAAGCGAAGCAAAGCAAAGTTTTTTTTTTTCTTTTTTGCTTTATTTTTATTTTCTTTTTCCTTGACAAAGACAGGAATCAGTTATAGGATCTAGAACTTAAAAATGGCTGTGAATTTTTCAAATTATTATTATTAATTTCCACACAATTAAAAAAAAAAAATCTGCTACAAAATTTTAACTAGGGGTGGGCATTTTACGGCTGGGTTCGGTTCTGATAAAAAATTGAACTGAACCGAAATCAATTAGTACTCAAAAACTTGAAACCAAAAGAATTGAATTATAGAATTGAATCGAACCAATTTATTTCGGTTTGGTTCTATTCTAAATTTAGGTTCAATTCTGTATTTTTGGTTTAGACATTTTGGATATTACATGTAGCTACAGGAGTTTTTTCAGATTGATTTTATTATTAAGGCCTGAGCTACATATATATATTTTAATTCATTTTAGCACCACATATATATATTTTTTTATTTGAACTCTGAAAAATCAGAAGCATACTTGCATGATTCAATTACAGTGCAAAAATTATCAAAAGAAAAATATCCTCCATGACCCGACCACAAAATGTACAAACATAAAACAATTAAGTACTTTCAATTCTAAGAAAAAAAATCAACTTTAACTTAAGATAATAACAGAAGTACGTGCACCATAAAGCCACAAACAGCTGCAAACATTAACATATGATTTGTGTAATTTTTTCCTAAATACACTAGTAGCTCAGATCAGCTGAGATCACAACATAAATAGTAATAGTAGCAGTACAGCATCATAAATTACATTTTTCACACAATTAAAAAAAAAAATCTGCTACAAAATTTTAACCATAATCTGTTAAATTAAAATATTAATTACTATATTACACAGAGTTACAACAGCTTTTCCAGATTGATTTAACCATTAAGACCTAAGTTATATTTTTTTCCAATTCATCTCAGCACCATAATTTTTTTCACCTCTTGGTCAGATTGATTCAATTCATTTGAACAATGTAACAGCACCATGATTTTTTCCATTTGAACTCTGTAAAAGCAGAAGCTACTTGTATTTTGTATAATTCAATTTTAGTGCACCAAATTTACCAAAAGGAAAATATCCTCTATGACATGATCACAAATGCACAAATATAAAACAAATAAGTGCATAAACATAAAATAAATAAATAATCCTGATTCTAAGAAAATAGAAAAAAATCAACTTTAACTTGAGATAATAACTGCAGTACAGCACCATAAATCCACTAACAACTGCAAAATTAACATATTGTTTGTGCAAATTTTCCCTAAATTCACTAATAGCTCATATCAAATCAGATAATAAAAGCAGCATCATAAATAGCATTGTCAATATAATTAAAAAATTATACGGTCAGGAATGTGAATTTTTTTCCTTATAGTTTCAATTTGCACGAACCGTTCGGTTTGTGCATTCGATTCGGTTTTGGAGCCTAACCAAACACAAATAATTTAGTTCATAAAAATACAAATTATTTGATTTTTGCCTACTGAACGAACCAAACTAAATCGAGTAATTTCAGTTCGATTTGGTAAAAACCCAACCGAATGCCCACCCCGAAATTTATGTTTGTCAACGGTTGTAATCCACTCATGACAAAACTGTGATTTCTGAAAATAGTTAATTATAATATTTCAAACAATTTAATCTACGAAATTGAGGCCATTTATTTATCTGTTCTGTTGAACTTGTTTTCATAATATAAATCTGATATTCGTATTACGTTTGTGATCAATGCACTTCAAAATTGAAATTTTTGGAGTGAAGGGAAGACTTTTACGAATATTTAAGTAATCAAGTAATAATCCCAAAAATAATTAATCTACAATTCAAGCTATTCAAATATCTTTGCATCCGTTGTCGTAATAGATAATCAGATATTGTAATATAATTGCCACTCGCACACAAAAACTTCAAATTTGAAGTTTTTGGAGTTAAGGGAGGACAAGTAACCAAACAAAGATTTCATGTCCTTCAGAAACCGGCAACTTTGGCCTTGGATATGTGGATGCCACCTCCATAAACAATCAATGTAATGTTCAAAATTAAAATGTTGCACTAAAACTAAAACAACCATGAAATCAAATGAAACGAAATAAAGCATCCTCAACTCATCCCTTCCTAAACAACTACAATTAATTATCCAATTAATTATTATTATTATGTTTTATTTTATCTTGAAATATTTTGAAAAATGGACTACAAAATGAGAGGTAGCCTTCCGAAAAACTAACACATACTCTTTAGAAAGGCCTGTGGAAACTTCCTATATTAAACAGAGGATGAATACAAGCACCTTCAGTGTTCAAAGGTATTTGAATGTATGACCCGGCAAGAGCAGACCTAACGCACGCCAACAAAACGGTGATGTATGCGAATCCGATACCTGCCCAAAAGTGCACTCCCTTGTAACTAGCCCTATATAATGTATTCATATCCAATAAGAAAAAAAAGAGGGTTATTTTTCGCCATCCCCCATATGTTTCGACAAATATTACCGTGCACCCACTTGTTTCAATAATGATCTCCGCGCACCCATTCCGTTAAGTTCTCCCGTTTAATTTAACAATTGTTATAGTTATTTTGGTGAAAGACGATTTTGTCCACAATTTGAATTTCAAATTATTAAATTACAAAAAATGCATCAATCACTGACAAAGTGCACGTTGAATTGGGAAATTGTCTGAAAAACTGTTACAGGCAAAAGTCAAAATTACCCACAAAATTTAACATATTTACGAGTGAAAAATTACTATTTTACCCTTAAAAAATAATGCTCCAAAAGTCTTATAACGGTAACCTGCAAGTTTCAATTGCTTGCCCAAATGCTCACAACGGCAACAAGAGATAATTATTCTGCCTCAACATGTTAAATAGATTCATAATGCATGCAATTAGTTTTCACGACTGAAGAATTCATCATTCACACCCCAATCATCCATTACAGCCAAAAATCATTATCAAACAATGCCTACTTCAGCTAATACATCCAACAATCATGGCAAACCCCAAGCATCAAACACAAACCAAAATCCTTCTTCATCGAGCACCCATGGTGTCCCACATGCTAAAGACATAAATGGTGGTATTATAAAGTTCTACAACAAGAGATGTTATTGCGGGTACAGGGCAGTAATCAAAATTTCACAAACTCCAGATAATCCACACAAGCTATTCTACAATTGCAGAACAAGCGGATGTGGATTTTTCAGATGGTGGTCACCAACTAATAATGAAGCTAATGAGATTATTTCAAGAAGAGATTTATTTCTAGGAACACATGATGATGACGACAATGGCATGGACACAACTCAAGTGCTAAGAGATGAAGTAACTAGCAGATTTGATACTTTAGAAAATACTTTGAAGGCAACAAAGACATGTGTCAACGTGATTATCATCCTTCTACTTCTTATATTGTTCATCAGCAAATGTAATATTTAGAAATCAGATGGTAACAATTGACATGTAATATTTATTAACTGATTTCATATCCTACCACTACTGTAATTCATGCATTTGGTAACACATGACCTGTAATATCATGCATTTAGAGGTTATCACCACCAATATATATATGAATGCATTTTGTAACACTTGATATTTGAAATATCTAATTAATCATTGACAGCATTAATAACAGTTTGGAAACAATACCAACTGCTACAAATTCTTTACAAAAAAGTAAAAAACTATTGTTGGTATATCTGTTAAGTCTATGATTTTCCTATACCCAACAACTTTCAAAATACCACAAACTCCAAATACACCTATATAATAGTGTCCTTGCACTCATTCATAAGCCTATGGTTCAAAAAGGCATCAAAATACTACAAAATAACTATTTTTAATTAGAGTTTGTCATGGTATTGTGGAAGGTGTCATCAAACATCATTTTTACTTCCACCATTTACCTTACTAACAGCTGCCAATGACATCAACCCAATTAATTCATAGCTGCATAAAAAAATAACAATAATTTGTATTAACTTCTTGTTTACATTTTACTGTAAATAATGTTAAATTATAACGTAAATAACATACCCTCCATGGTGGGAAAGCTGGTGCTTTCCCCTTATCCAATGCCCTTGACTGTTCATTACCAATAACCATGTCTTTTCCTCCTACTTGGACACTGCTCCCCTGCATAATTCTTCTACCTTGAACTCCAATCCAGCTGCCATGTGACTCAGGCCTTCTGACATTAGAAATTGAAGCCCCACAGTGGTTACGTGGCTGAACACTATGACAAAAATTCTGAGACACTGCTGACTGTTGCCGATTCAGTGGATGATTAGTCATTGCAGCATTATGACTTTCAAATAAATTAGTCACTCCCGTAGTTGTTGGATTGTAATGGCCTTGAGATGTGTTCCTTTGCAGTGGTCCTGCAAGTTAGTCATGATAAAAGTAACTACAAGCCATGCATTGCTTCTATAGGAAGATTCATAAACTGGTTATATAAAACTAGCCAACAAAACTCAAATATACATGCATGTATTACCAACAATCAGAACTCATACGAATAAAAACATAACTCTACATTCACATTTAAAAGTAGTTATCATATTACCAATTTCAAATTCCCTTTCTTTTGCAGCCGCCTCTTTGTAAGCTTTGAGATTGTTCTAATTCACAAGGAAAATACAGAATTAATTCTATTTATAGCATGCGATTTTAGCATCTATGAAATATGAAAAATATAAGTTTTAGTCTTTATTTCACCTGGAAGTGTCTTGTCTTCTTGTTGGCATTGTCTGGGTTAATTGGGCAAGCTCTCTTGTTGTGGCCAAACTCATGACAACACTTACATTGCATCTTGTATCTCCTTTCTGTGGAGGAACCTCATCATGCTCCCTTCTTCGATTTAATTTTGGCCTTCCAGGCTGTTTCTTCACCAAAGGAGGCAAAATCTCATCCCCAGGTACTATTGGCCCAGTTGACTTTGTCTGGAATTGGCTGTATAATTCCAGCATAAGATTTCAGGTAAGCTGTTCTCTTGAAACATTGGTTCACAAATTGTTCTTGGTATTTCCTACTATATACTATACAAGGCATTGCATGTACACAAGGGTACCCACTGATGTCCCAAAAACCACAGTCACATGAATGGTGTTCCAAATCAACTATATAAGTCCTCCCTTTGCTTTCAACCTCATACAACCACTCACTTGCAGGAGCTACAGCATAGCCTCTAGATAGTTGTAGGTTTTTTGTGCATTTTTCATACACTCTCCGGGAAATTTCAGATGGCCAAGCTTCAGCTTTCTTCTTTCTAGTTATCATCCTCTTCATCATCTTTTTACGAATAAAGTCCAACAAAGTCAACAGGGGTAGTTTTCTTTGCTCACCAAGCCATGCATTGAATGACTCTGTCATGTTATTAGTGCAATGATCAGGTTTGGAAGTTTTGTCAAATGCATGTCTTGACCAAAATCTTGGATGTACTTTTCTAAGTGTTTCATACGCACCAGCATCTGCACTCTTGATTTTTTCCATTGCTCTTTCGAAATCAATCTGATTAGCAGCTCGAGCAGCTTCCCAAAAGCCACATTTAAAGTCAGTTCTTGGATGCTTAGACTTTAAGTTTGCTAAAAGGTGTCTTGCACAAAATCTAACATGTGCATTAGGATACTCAAGTCTTAAGGCATTTTGAATTCCCTTTTGCCTATCACACATGAAAGTAAGTTGTCTTGAATCTTTCATATACTCTTTCAAGTGTCCTAAAAACCGAGTCCATGTATCTGTGCTCTCAACATTACACACACAAACAACAATCGGATAAATACCAGTATTTGCATCTAATGCAACAGCTGAGAGAAGAATACCCTTGTATGGACCTTTCAAATGGTAGCCGTCAATGCCAATGAAAGGTCTGCAGCCCTCTTTGAAGCCTTTTTTGAGTGATGGAAATGAAATAATGCATCGATCAAAGTGTGTCTTAACTTGATTACCATGCAATCTCATGACATGCACAATGGCCAAGGCATCTGGCATCTTGTTGAGGATGATCTGTGCATACGATCTGATGAGCCTATAGCTTGATTCAAAGTCTGCCCCACCACTTTCAAGAGCAATTTTCTTCGCTCGATACACCTTCTGCTTGTCAACCTTAACTCCATACATTCTGTTCAACTCACTCATAATAAAACCAACTTTAGTTTCAGGGTGCGAAAGAATTGTTTCCTGAAATTTTGCCACTATGAACTTAACAGTGCATTCTGGATTTTTCAATAGCCTTGTACAAGTATGGACATTATGATATCGCTTTACCATGAAAGTCTCTCGAATTACAGTTCTACCTGCATGTAAATACCAAGGGCACATATACCCTTCGCAACCAACAGAAATCCTAGTCTTCTCAAACTTGTCTTTCCTGGTCTTAAACCTCTCGTATACAGCAAACTTCCTTAAGGCAACTGCAAGTTCAGTGAAGTTTCTGAAGTACTGTCCAACAAAGAACTCAACAGGCTCATCACTAGAAATATACATATTAGCCTTCACCTCAGCATCCATCACTTCCATTACTCTATCACCATCTTCATCAGCACATGGACCAAATTCGTTGTTGTCACTCTCATAATCTGATAACAAACAATCATCAACATCATCATCAGATTCACCAATATTTGGATCAATAACTTGGACATGTAACTGAGGTTGCTCTGTATTTTGCTGAAACTCATTGTCACTGTCAAACATGTTGTACATACTGTCATTAGAGTCATAACTATTGAAAGTCTGTTGCTGCTGATCAGAAGGGAAACAGAGCCTCAAATTAGAATCTTCATTATCACCTTCTTCAATATGCACTTGTTGTGTGGCATTACTGTTACAGGGAGTACTCCTTTGGTGGGAAGTTGGTGATTTTTCAAAGGTATTTACAAAGTCTTCGTATAGGGATGCACTAGAGTGAATAGGACTTGGCTGGGTATGTAATTGGTCAGGTGGTACAAGTTTCATCAGGATATCACTGGTTTGGGCTTCATTGACAGGAACATTGAGGTTGATAGCTATGGGGTTTTCTGGTGAAATGTTTTCTGTTGTGGCATTAATAAGTGGCTGCTGGAAAAGTGACTTTCTAGCTGATGAGGTAGCTGGTTTTGAGATAATCTCCAAGTCAAGATGAATTTCATAGTAGCCATAGTGGTTGTACAAGGACCATATTGAAAAAAGATCATCATCACTACGAATGTTAGTGCAGTCATTATCCCATGGCTATGTTAGAGTGAGCTTGAATTTCTCTTCAAAGCTTAACTTCCTTTGCAACACCATGTGCATAACCCTATTGACAAGGGCAATGGTGCTAATTTTCTCTAGATCAATTATTCCCATATTATGTGTCTCTCCTATGAATTTTACGAATACAGTGGTTCGCTTATCGTCATCCTTATCCATCTACAATTAAAAAAGAGCATAATGTAAGGCTAAGGCTAACTATATAAAAATTTCTTTAATATTGGCCAAAAAAAACCATGCACAAGCTGTATAACAGAACAAGGCATAAACACTAAATAAACTATATTAATGTGAAAATTTATATAACCTGATGTTATTAACAACAGAAAGAATCATTGACATGCCGCACTAATTGACAATTTTCTTTAATCAAAATTTCATCTCAACATCCATGGAATTAAATTAAAAAACTAAGTAAATGGAGATGAACTTTACGTTCTTTAATTAACGAGCTGGGGTTGCAGGCAAAGGATAATAGCCAAAGATTCAATTATAATATACAGATGGAGTACGAAATAGGGAAAAAAAAAGTAATGTATAAACTTAATGTATCATTATCTAATAAATATAGTTTGGATCCACTGGAGTCTGCAAACCATGACTTTAATGTCTACAACATGCATATCCAGAACAAGTATATGCTCATGTCAAGTAATCAATACTACTTGGGCATTTAAAAAATTAAATACTCACCATTAAACTAATATGAAGAATCAATTATTAAGATATAAGATGGAAGCAATCAATCTGTACATTATTGACATAAATTACCAAACAAAGCATGTCTGAACAATTTCAACACAGGAAACACGTAAAACCGATAAAACCCATGACCAACCTCATCAAATCCCACATAATTATCACTCGCATGCATGTAATCTAACATGTATCGAGTAATTCTCCAACAAAAAAATCCATATGAACAACTTTAAAACCTCACCTCAATGTGTGCAGGCTGAAGCTGCAAAACCCAGTATATCCCGCTCTCACAATCCAATAAGCTGTGTAATCCTCAAGCTTCTTGAAAAACGAACATGTGGTAGGTAAGAGATCAAGCAATTGGTGCGAAATTGTCTCCAACACGCAAGATTTTCCCTCCATATTTGCTTCGATATTTGCTTGTACAGATTACGTTTTGCAGAGATGAAATTGTTTTTCTGAAATGACAACACTATTCTCTTCCTTGTTCTCTTTCTTCTGTGCAACAACTTTAACTTAATTTTTTATTTGTTTATAACACCCCTTGTTCTCTTTCTTCTGTGCAACTACTTTTACTTAATTTTTTATTATTTGTTTATAACACCCCTTGTTCTCTTTCTTTTCTTCTGTGCAACAACTTTAACTTAATTTTTTATTTGTTTATAACACAATCTCTATTTTACCCTTGGCTTGTTAAATTAAACGGGAGAACTTAACGGAATGGGTGCACGGAGATCATTATTGAAACAAGTGGGTGCACGGTAATATTTGTCGAAACATATGGGGGGTGGCGAAAAATAACCCAAAAAAAGATAAGTTTTGATGCAATTGGCTTAAGAGTACAATGTAATTCTCTTTGATTCTTAAACTAACTCTTTGAACTTACCATATTTATGTGGCATTCAAGCCCTTAACTTATTAATCAGTCCATTCATAGTTGATTGTTGCATCCTCACATACCAAAGTTCTTTGCCTTCACTAAGCAACGGTTCTCGGTTCGATACAATTCTAGGCTTATAATTCGATCTTAGAGACTAAATCAGTTAGGGTCGCGTCGATTGTTTGGCGATATTTATATCACATTTTCTTTCATCTCCCATTTTCATATTAAGCAGTTTGTTTTACTAAATTTAATTTTAAAACTTTCTATGCAATTAGAGAGAAAAATAATCTTATGAATCTATTTTTATTTATGCGTCTTGAGCTTGTTATAATCTTATGCAACATGAGATATGTTTTCTTTGTACTTCTCACTAAATTTAATTTTATATAATTTTCTTCTAGTGTTAAAAGAAATTGAATATGAATAAAAAAATTTTAGTTTAGGTTAACAACAATTAAATTTACTCTCATCGATTCAAACATCAACTCTTTTGTTTTTAACTCAAATGATTTACAACTAAATTAACTAGTACCTACAATTTGATTATTAATATATTTACACAGTTGTGATATAGTTATGTATCTACATTAAATTATTAATATAGTTAATGAAGAAATTAATTTTACATCAGCACAAAAATTATATATATTATGTAAAATTTTTGCATAAAAATAATTTCATCTTGGTAGGCAAATTAATGCCTTAATGAAAATATTATTTACCAAATTACAAAAATGAATTTTTAGATTTTGAATAGTCACAATAAATTTATTTGTGGAATGCAAAGAACTTGTTTGCATCCCTCACTTGTTTGTATCCCTCAAGGCTATAGTCACGACATTGCTCCACACCATTAGCAACTTAGGAAAGTTTCCTACCCAATTCATGCATCATCTAATGATCTTTTATAGATTGCAATGGATGGAGCTCTCCTCTGATAACTAGATTTTTTTTAAATTTTTTATTGTTCTTTATTTGTGAACATGTTAAGATTTTGAGGTTTTGATTTTTTATTTCTTGCTTATTATCCTGCAATAAGCTTTTCAATTAATGTAGAATTGCTGGTACAACTGATGAAAGGGCTATTAATATGAAGAGTTGCTTAGTCCATGGAAAAGAAATATAAACCATACCCTTTTTTTGAACTCTACTAAGGCCATTATGCTTACCCTAGTTAATGTTGGCACCAAGATTCTATTAAAGGAAGGATATGTGTATATACCTTTTAATTTCCCACGTTACCTTTATTTCATTAATTTCTTTTTTCAATTAAGATTTCTTTGAATTGAACTACTTATTGTCTTTGTTTCTAATTATTTAGTCTTGAAATTGTACTGATCATTAAAACCGAAGTCTACTATTGTTTTGTTTCAGTCTCGTCTTGTGTTTAGACTTGTCTCCTGAATTATTAAGGTAACATTTTGTAGCTTTTCTCTTATAAAAGTTTCCATTTTAAAAATATTCAATTATTTGCATGTCTTTCTTTTGAATTGCAACTTCCATTTTTGATTGACTGATTGGCTTTTGGAGGTGAATCAAATTGTGATGTATGCATGTATTCCTGATAAAACAAGTTCTACCAAAAGCACTTATTTGAGTGCTATAATGAGATCAGGATCCCAAATATGTTATTTTTGTCTAATTCTTCCTTGAGTTATATGTTTTTTTAATATATTATACAAGTTATAGTTTTAACATGTAATATTATTGGGTTGCTAGGCAAGTCAAATTATAGTTTGAAGAACTTAAGGTATTGGAATATTTCATTTCCCCATTTATTGAAAGAATACCTAGAAAACAAAAATTGATTTTTGATTTTTCTTGGTGTTAAGGAAGCACATATTGCACACAAGAGACTGGCACACTAGGCACGTGAGTCAAAGACCGGTCAACAGTGTTAGTTAAAAGAATATGCCAACTCAGCAAGTTTGTTAATCATGCCATTCATTATGTTTAGTTCTTAAGCTTACCGTATTCTGTTTTCATTGTACGAAGCTTAGTATAAATACAGTTGTAATAATCATTTTATGATTAAGAAAAGAAATAAAGAGTTTCCATAATATGCATCTTTACTTTCTTAGGTTCCAAACAAGATTTATAGTTCTTTTAAGTTTTCAAACATAGTATTAGAACCAAAAACAACTTCTAGAAATTCAACAGTAGAAAATGCAAATCAACAAACTCAAATCAAATTTTCTTTCAATACTTTGATCAAGTTAGATCGATCGAATTATCTGCTATGACGTTCGCAAGTCTTAGCCTTCATTAGAGGCGATCGATTGGAAGGTTTCATAAATGAATTAGAACCATCACCTGAGGAACAACTTTTTCATGGATCTACTCAAGAAATTAAAAATTCTGAGTACCAGAATTGGAGATGACAAGATCAGACTCTACTTGGATAGCTGTTGTCATCAATTAGCGAAGGTACTCTAACCCTTATTATAAACTGTGTGAGCTCTTTTGATGTTTGAAAAACTTTAGAAAGGAAATTTGGATTCAACTCAGATATGAATTGAATATACTTAGGAAGGAATCACTAAGTGTTGAAGATTATTATATCAAAATGAAATCCATAGCTAATAAACTTGCTAGTGCTGGAAGCTATATAACAAAAAAAGATCTTATGTTAACAAAACTTAATTGATTAGGACTAGGTTATTGTGATATAGTTACTTTTATAATTGGTTTTAAAATGTAACATGATGATGTATATGCATTATTGTTTACATATGAAACCAAATTAGAGCAAGAATAAGATGATAAGAATGTGTTTAATGGAAATTAAGCATTAGCTAATGCATATTATCCCAAGGCTTGCTATGCTTAACCAGAGGTAATATTAGAAGAGAGGGACACACTACTGTTGGTAACTTTGTTAATGTTGGTGGTAAAAGTCATGTTTCGATAAAGGGAACATTAATCATGAAAGAATGTTCAATAGTAATTTTAAAAGTAGATATGGCAGGGGACAAGCCTGTGGTCAAAATAGTCTCTATTCTTTCTAAGCACCCAGGAATCCATTTCTATTTACTAGAAGTGGATTTGCTAGAATTAATGGATCTTGAGGACCTTCTGGCAATATAAAAGAGTTAATCTATCAAATTTGCTTTAAAACTGGTCATACTGCTGACATTTATTGGCATAGATTTGTGAAAGATTATGTTCTTATTCAAGGGATTTTGGTAAATGCAAAGAATAAAAATCAGCCTATTTTGCTAACTTTGATGGTTTTGCTTTTTCACATCAAAGTTATAATGATTATGACAACTTCAGTTGCATGCCACCAAACTTTCATCCTGCCTTTAGAACTAACTATTACTTTGGAATTGATGCTTGTACTCCTGGAGTAGCTTGTATGGCTAACTTTGAAGGAGTTGTTGATGATGATAGGTATTTGGACAGTAGAGCCGCCCATCATTTGACCAAAAATATCGAGAATATGTATTCTCAAAGAGGAACAAGAAGGTATTGTTCATCTCATTATTGACAAATAGTCAATGATTGCTCCATTTCTCATGTTGGCCCATGCTTTTCTGTCATTTACTTGTTCCTTCCAATCTCTAGGAAACTTAATAAGCCATTTATAAACTCCCCCTTTGATAACTCTCTCTCTGTTGAATTTTGTGGAAACATTTGTTTTATAAAGGACATAAAGAGGGCACGTTCTTTTGTAGGGCTTTGTTGAGAAAGGTCTTTACAAGCTATTATCAAAATCCAATCCTCTATCTTCATCACTTGCATCCCACCTATCTTAGTCTTAGTTGAGTAAACCAATCTCTATGCTGTCTTTTTCAAACATGTCCTCTGCTCTTCAAAACTACAATGCATTTGCTAAGGCTTATTATCATTCTGTTTCAAATAATTATAGTAAGAAACCTGATTAAATGACTTTCTTACATAGAAGGTTTGATCATCCAAAATCAATAATAATTATGCAATTACTGAAGACTTGTAAACAACTTAAGGTCTTTCATAAAACTATCTTTTCTCATATGCACTCCAAATGAGAAACTTGTTAGTTAGGAAAGGCTTATAAACAAAATTTCTTTACAATTGAAACCAAAGCTACATAGGTGTTAGAATTGATACACACTGATCTTTGTGGACTGTTGGGTATAAATACTAATGCTATTGGTGTCAATGTGTAAGTGTACACAACAAGTAATAAAGTGATGAGTATTCAAGATCGTCTCCACAAGGATTGATCTTATCAGATTTGCTACAACAATCTTAACAGTGCAGATTTTGTGCTAAATTAAAATAAAACAATTAATGAAACTATTGTACTAATTAAAATAAAAGCGCAATAAATAAAATGCAACAAAGTAAATTATCACATCAAACTTAAGGATAAAACCAATGAGAATATAGAGTAGTTGAGTGAATAAACTCTCTTAATAGTATTGACTATTTTTCTAATGTTTGGCTCGGTTGCTGCAGCATCTGCTACAGCACTGGGCAATCCTTATGTATCCTCAGCCATCGCATGTTGGATATCTTATATCTATATGCAACCTAACAATGATCAGTTGTTAGGTTTTATTTACATTACAAGGTGAATCCCTATATCTAGTTCATCATTAATTTTAGATTAAGCATGACCCTTTTAGGTTAAGTTAAACTCAATTCAAGAAACCCAATCTAAAACCAAGTATTGCTTTGATATGTTTCACTAAGATAGGCCCTTTTGTGGCTCTCTCCTAACTTGTATCATTAAATAGGTGATCAGCCGAAATAATGAATAAAAATAAATGCTATCAAAACAAAATGCTACAGCAAACATGTAGCAACACATATTTTCAGTCAATAAACCATTAAGATTATTGATCACTAAACTACAAATAAATTTAATTCATGATTTGCAAAAGAAAAATAAATAATAAAGTTTCGGCCATGAAACACATCCCCATGAATAAATAGAAAACACGAAAACAAGAGAAAGACAAGAAAGATTGAGCTCCCAATTGATCTATGTAATTTTTCCTCTTGTGAAGCCCTTAATCTCTCTCTTGAATCTTGTTTTTCTTTTGTTTCTTTGTGTTTTTCTCCTTGGATGACAGCCCCCCTTATTCATTATGATGTGTGCTTCTTTTATAGCTGAAAATTAGGGTAAACAGAAGCCTAGGGCGGGCATAAGTCAGATTAGGAAACTGCAGATCGCAATTCTACAAGTATCCCGTGCGGAATTTTCTCTGTTGTTGTTCCAGGATTGATACAACAATGGTTGTTACAGCAACGGCTACAACAACTGCACTGTTCCAGATTTGTTTCAATTCTTTTATAGCCATATTCTTTCCTTATTTTTACAATCCTATTGCATCAATATTCATTCCTTGAAATACTAGCTTCCGGACACCTACAATTATGCACACAATCTAAGCACGAATTATTCTAAATCAAACAAAATTCATTAAGACTAAACTAAAATGAATGTTTATGCAAAATGTAACAAAAATGCAATAGAACCACATAAATCTCTCTCTAAATAGTATTGATTTAAGTCTAAAAGTGCCATGATAACTCTCATTTCATAGAGTTATTAGGGACCTTCACCTAACATATTTAGAAATGGATACAAATACTATATCAGTTTTGTTGATTATTACAACAGATACATTTGGATTTAACCTCTCAAACTCAAATTAAAAGCCTTTGAAGTCTTTAACTTGTTTAAGTTTCAAGTAAAAAATCAATTCAGCAAAACACTTAAAATATTGCAATTTGACTGGAGGGAGATATAAAGTGTTCACTGACTTTTTAAATCAAAATGGGATCATTTTTAGACATTCATGCCTGTACACTTATCATCAAAATGATTTAGTGGAAAGAAAACAAAGGCATATAGTAGAGCTAGGATTGACATTATTAAAATACTAACTAGGCAACCTAAGAGGGGGTTAATTGAGATTCTAAAAATTTAAGCAACTAAAAATTAATGCAATTTAAACTAAGCAACCAAAATCGAAATAAACAAATTAATGGGCAATGAAAAATAAAAGATAGGGTAAGAGAGAGCAAACACGAGATTTTTATGTGGTTTGGCTAACCGTGCCTACGTCTATGCCTCCAAGCTCACCGGGCTTAAAGATTTTACTAAACAAGCCTCCAACACTTCAACAACTCTTACAATTGACTTCCAAGGTGTCAATAGACCTTTACAATAAGAGATTATCCTTAATCTCTTAACGCAAGTGTATCCCAACACTTACAATCACTCAAAAATCAAGATTACAAGTGAGTTTTCTTCTCACACAATGTGTTTGATTTCAAATGAAAGCTCAATGTGTGAATGAATGAAACAAAAACAAGTTTAAAGCTTCAATAATTGTATACTCAATAGTAAGGTCAATGATAACTCTTGGATGTCTTTTGATTTGAATTTGATTGAGTTATTTTATAGTTGGAGCTGAAAATTAGCCATTATTGACTTTTTGCATGCAATCGAATCGTCGTTCAACCTTTATCGGATCGTTGTTTTGACTTGAGCAACTGACCGTTGTGCTATAATTTCAAATTGTCGGATCACCATTTTCCAGATGTTAGTGTCCAAAAGCTAATCTTTAATTCTATTATCTGTCGGTTCGCCGTTATCTTATAAACGGTTAGCCGTTTCTACAGTGAAACTATTTTCCAAAATTATAGTTTTTCCTAAAAATTTATATAATTATACTATGGCCCAAAGCTTCATAAAACTTTACAAATAAGTCCATTTCCAGAGTTTCGAGACAATACTACTTGATTTCAAAGTTCTCAAAACCTTTTCAATTAGACAATGAACTTAAAAAACAACCAATTTCATGAAATCACTTTTCCTTTAAGTATAAAACTTTTATATTATCAAAATAATGATTTTTTTAAAATGCATGAAAAATAATTTGAGCTTTTAAAAACTTAATCATTCTTGATCTTGTTTGTAATAATTAAAATCATCATTATAGACACATACATGTTAACAATTATTAGCTCAAGCTAATCTTCCTTTCAAGTCTAGTAGCAAATATCATATAAATAGGCTCCCAACCCCTGTACTAAAACTTGTTTTTTCTTATGAAAAGTTGTTCAAGCATAAACCAGATTATAACTTCTGTACGTGCTTTGGTTGTCTGTGTTATCTACACTTGAGAGACTTTAAGAAACACAAATTTGATTTCCATACAAGCAAGTGCGACTTTATTGGATATAGCTCTTCTCATAAAGGTTACAAATGTCTAACGAGTTCAGGTCAAGTACGCATTGTTAGACATGTTGTTTTCTATGAAATTATATTTCTATACTCAATAAATAATATCTTTTCTTCTTCTGAAAACATCTCAACACTTGAAATTCAAGTGTCAAATTTCTCTCAATAACAAGTCTATCCTCTTTCAATATTATCCTTACTTAATAGCTGCTTTGAAGACAATTGCTCAGTAGGTCAGTAAGACATGAATAGATACCTTCATTATCTGCACATACATATACTTTGCATCAACTAGAGTAGCCTAATCACTTAGTGTTAGAATCATCATCATTCCACATACCCTCTCAATATCTCGAACTTACTCAGCCGTAACTTGAATTATAAATAGCCATCCAACAACAACAACATATAGCAGACTCAAATATAAACCTTACTCTACAAACTTTTCATAGAATGGTTATTAGATCAAAGTTTGGAATCTTCAAACCAAATTTCTATATATCCACCTTAACCAATAAAGAACCATATACAGTCTAAGAAGCTTTTAATAATCAGAACTAGAATCAAGACATGAGAGATGAGTATGAAGCTTTAATAAGAAATGGAACTTGGTGAGTATGAAGTTTTAATAAGAAATGAAGCTTGGTCATTAGTACCACCTCCAGCTAAGAGGGCACTCCGAGGTTTCTTTATTGGATAACCCGTATTTTATGATTACTAGAGGAGGATTATTCCTAAATTTGGATTCGGTAGACCTGTTACATTAGTGATAGAGAGATGCATACTTTTAAGTGGATTATAGATTTTTTGGTGTTTAAAGGAGTCTCCGATTGTGCTAGTTTAGGTATGTTTTCCTTATTTACCTATCCATTTTATTCATTGTAAATCGGCTTTGTTTTCAATTTACTTTTGCTATTGGCAAAGCTTTACAAGTTGATTATACTACGACTTTGGTTAATAGACGATCGGTTGCTAGAGTGCTTTAAGTATGATGTTTCACCGCCATTGTTGTTGCATATTTGGATTAGTAAATGACATTCTAGTTTTTAGTAAGATGTTATTTTTGAGCGGATCCCTGCTTATTGTGCATCGTGAACGCATCTTGGGAATACTACTGATGCATGCTATGTTACTATTCCTGGGTTTTGTAAAACCTAATAGCCTGTTAGTGAGTCTTAGGGTACCGTGCTTCCAGATAAGGGTAAATTACTAGTTTCTGTTACTGTTGTTCTGCCTCAGGTGTCTCTTGCTACACAATATATTGTCATCACCGATAATTGGCCTCAGAGTCCTAGTCAGCCCCCAATGGATTAGGGCAGAGTTAGGGATTTACTTTAAATCCTTTTACAAAGACTCGGCCGTCAAGGCCTATAACTCCTGGTGGGACTTTCTTCGCTCATAGTGCACATTTTTCTGTTGGTCAGCACTTAGAGACTATTTTGGCTTCAGTTGTTGATGGTATTGTTTGCTTTATATGTCTTGGGTTTATCTCGCTCGGATAGAGATGTTATTTTCTATGTGGATTTTGGTTCTGGAGATGAGGGTCAATTTTTTATTAACCCTAATGAGGCTTATATCCTCCTGGCTTTGGATGTAATGATTGATAGCTTTGATGGTAAGCGGATTGATGATTCATCTCAGGATTTATGTTTAACTATGGGTCAAAAGTATAGTAACACTTGGCAGTTGATGCGGACCACTGCTTCTACCCTCTATGATTAATTCTCTCATTTGGAACCTCAAGGGGACTGATAAGGCCCCTGTGATTCGTAGATTGCGGAAATTAATTCAGTTACGTAGGTTATTCAGTTACATAAGTTATCTTTGACATGTATTAGAGCCTTTTGTTACAGTTGATCGGTTGGAGGTTATTCAAATTCACCTTGGGATAGATCATGCTTTGTCTTCTCAGTATGGGAAGATTTGAGTGTTTTAGTGTGTGCTATTATTGGTGGAGTTACTTTAGGATATATGCTAGGTTAGTCATTGTTAGGTTATCCATTCTTTGTTTCCTGACCTTATTCTTCTTTTTTATATATAAATCAGTTGCTTTATGCCTGTGTGGGAGAATTTATGGGATGCTCTTGTGGCGTTTACTGATAGTCATGATTGCCCATGGATTGTAGAGAGGGGATTTTAATGTCCTGAAGTCTATTTTAGAGATTTCTGGTGGGCATGCCCAACCACAGGGGGCTATTGATGCTATTAATTTAGCTCTATCAGATTGTAGTTTAAAGGATCTTGGATTTGTTGGTAGTCCATTCACTTGGACTAATGGGCACACTTAGAGGCATCTTGATAGAGCGATTAGTAATGTCCATTGGTATGTATTTTTCTCCATTTTTTGGGTTACACATATGAATCGTGCCGTTTTAGACCATTCTCCTTTGTTATTATCTTATGACAGGAATACGACTAGAGGGCCAGCTATGTTTAAGTTTTTACATGCTTGGCTCAATCATTCTGGCTTTATTGTGTGGAAGTCTAGGGCTGCTCCATTTCTGGTTATGAAATAAGAGTGTTTCCGCAAACGTTTGTATGGTTGAAGCTCTGCTTGAATAATGAAGTGTTTGGCAATGTCTTTCACCTAGTTAAAGAGGCTGAGGAGGATGTTATTTAGAAGGAGAGGTAGTATGATCTTTCTAGTTCTGTAGAGAATAGGGTAGTTTTCTCTTAGGGTAGGGCGCAGCTGCAACACAACATTGTAAGGAGATTTTTTTTTTAATACAACAATCCAGTGTTCGTTGGGTTTAGGAAGGAGATGTCAATACTTCGTTTTTTTTCATTTGATGATTAAGAAGAAATACAGTTGTTCCATGTCTATAAAATTCATAATGCTTATTTTAATTAGATCTCTAAGCCATCTGTCGTTGCTACTTCCATGGTTGGTTTCTTTTAGGGGTTATTGATGGGTGGTGCTAGTCAATTTTTAGCAGTCTGAGATCTGTAGATTTGTACAGGGAACCAGATCTGGATGAGATTTGGTGATGGATTTCTCTATTGACCCTAACAGTTCTCTAGGGTCAAATAAGTTTTGAAGTCGGTTTTATCTATTTTTTTGGGTTGTTATTTGCAGTGATTTACTAGATGCAGTCCTTAATTATTTCAGAGGTTCAACTATGCCCAGGTGTTTTCAGAGCACTTTGTTGGTTTTTTTTTTTTCATAAGAAGACATCTTCAGCTTCTTGGGTAGATTTTCTACCAATTAGTCTTTGTAATGGAAGTAACAAGATTTTCACCAAATTGCTTGCATTACGATTGACTTTTTTACTACCTCATATTATTTCTCCTTCTAAGAGTAGGTTTGTTCCTAGTAGGGTAACTCATGGTAATATGCTTTTGGTTCAGGAGCTGGTCCATGATCTTAACCGTCATACTCGGGGGAATAATGTGGTGCTGATGCTATACACGACTAAGGCTTATGATCAGATAACTTGGTCTTATAGTATTCAAATGTTGTAGAGTTTTGGGTTTTTGGAACAGTGGCTCTCATTCCAGTGAGCTATATTTTGTTCTTTGGTTTTTGGTGTTAGTGAACATGCCCACCCATGAGTTTTTTAAGTGTCAAAGTGGTCTTTGGCAAGACAATCTTCTTTCTTGTATTTATTTATCATTATTGCTGAGTTTTTATCTTAGGGCTTGGACCGACTGTATTCTCGGCTTCCTTCTATACGATTTGCACTACTACGCTCGTTCTTGTCTCTTATTTAAGCTTTGCGTATGATATTGTTATTTTTACAAATAAGAGTCGGCTAAGCCTTACACAACTTTTGGATTTTCTACATCATTATGAGGTGATTTTGGAGTAGCTGATTAGTCAGGCCAAGAACAATTTATATATTGGAAGCTTGGCTTATACTTTATGCCAAACTATTAAACACTCTGTTAATGGTTTTCAGCAACATCAGTTTCTATTTCATTTATCATGGGTAGCCCAATCTTTATGAGGTACCTTAAGATTGTTTATTTTGATGAGATGGTTTGGAAGGTTAGGGATAGGATCTCGGGTTGGGCCAACAAATTGCTTTCTTTTTATAGGAATTTGATGCTTATCCGTCATGTACTTTCTATGTCGCTGTATTTGTTTCATGTTGTTAAACCATCTGCACTAGTTGTGCAGCATTTAGAGAGCTTATTTCCTCGATTCTTAAGGGGTGACTCTAAGACTTGAAGGCAGATTCACTAGTGTCAATGGTCGTCAGTTTGTTTTCCCGTCGAGAAAGATGGCCTGCGTATTCGATCTTTTGATGATTTAGCAATGGCTCAAGAGGTTAAGCTATGGTGGCATTTTTGGGATTAGCATTCTTTATGGGCTTCTTACATGAAATCTAAGCTTAAGTTTGGTTCAATTCTACTATCATTCTTTTCCTTTGTGGTGTTAACTATGCTCGATTGGGTGTGTTGCTGCGCCTCATATGCATTGGTTGCTTGGCTGTGGCGAGTGTAGCTTTTGGTATGACTATTGGTTTGGTTCATGCCCCTTAGTGTTTTATAATGTTGTTGTGGCCTCTTTGGTCTTAGTTTCTTTTTACTGGCAAGCAAGCATACAAGATAGAGGCAAGCTCCAAGCTGTGCTGGTTTCTTCGATTGTCGAGCAGATTCTTTTGGTCCTTGACTCATTGTCACTAGTACGGAACTTGACTTACTACGGTGGGGTGGTTTCTCATATGTCGCTTTTCATTTCCGGATAACTTAAGAGCTCGTGTGTCGATCTAGGTAGAAGGATAAAGTTTTTGCTCCTATCTAGAAGTGGCATATTCCTCCTCGGGTTTCTTCTTTTCTCTAGCGAATGTTGCATGGATTCTTTGCCACTGTTGATGCCGTATGCTCGAAAGAGTTTTGCATGATTTCTTGGTGCTTCTGTGGTCAGGCTATTGAGATTTTTCAGCATTTATTTCTTGATTGCCCATGATTTTAGCAGGTGTGGGTTCATTTTGAGCATACTTTTGGTTTGCAAGATGTTATTTTTATGTCTCTCCATGCTTTGCTTCTTCATCAGCAACGATATGTCCTTTTTAAGAGCCATATTCAAGCTCTTCTTAATTGCTTCATCTATAGCAAGTTTGGAAGGCTTATAATGCTTTCAGGTTTGACTTGATGAATTTTTCTATTGATGCGGTTATTTATTGGGTGGTTTCGGATCTCAGGTTTGCTAGTTTTGCCGTTGGTTTTAAGTTATCCTAATTGAAGGGAGTTTTAGGTTCTTAGTTTTTAGAGGGCTGGTGTGTTATTGCTCCAATGTGGAGCCCACTTTGATTGGTTTCTTGGTTGCGACTGCCGCCTGTGGTGGTGAAGCTAACAATGGATGGTTGATCTAGGGGCAATCCTGGGATGTCCGCTTTAGGTGATATTCTATGTGATTCTTGGGGTGTGGTTTTGGCTACTTTTGGTTCTTTTCTTAGGTATCGTCTGATCTTTTATGTGGATTTTATGGCTATTTGTGAGGGTATAGTGCTTGTGGTTAAGCTTGGGTACTTTGTAGTTGAGATAGAGTTTGATTCCGCCACTATGGTTTCTTGGATCCTCTCTTGGGCCCGTGTTTGTAGGGATTATACTGATGCACTGCATCATATTCGTGCTTTGGTTTCTTCTTATACTATATTGGTCAGGCATATGCTTTGAAAGGCTACTTCTGTTGTTGGTTACTTGACCACCTGAGCCTGCACTTATTGGGTTTGTCAATGTTTTTTGGGTCCTTGGGACATTCCTATTGGTTTACCTAGTGTTCTTCATTTGGATGCGCAGGTAGTCACCCATTTCAAGAGCTAGACTTTTGGCTTTGTTGTTATAGATTTTTTATTGTTCAGTTATGCTCTTTTTTGTATTTCAGTTTGTTCTAGGAGATTTTGGTTCATGTTCCCCTCAGTATGTATTGTTTCTTTTTTTGATCTATATTATAGGTAGGAGGTCCCGCTTAAGCCCCCACATCTTGGTGGTTTTATCTATAAAAAAAAAAACTCTTACCTTCGCCTCTGACCTCAAGCTTGTGAAAAATTTTAATAAAACTATTTGGATGAATGAAATTTTTTATTTGATTAATTTTTTAGTACACTTGATAGACTAATAGAGGTTTATAATTTCATTTACAAACAAATGCCAACAAAACATTTAAAAAGGAATTTCCCTATGATGTTGCAAACATTTTTTCAATATTGATAGTGACATTGTTATGGATCTTTAAATTTAAATGTTTTAATCTTAATCTTTCAATCTTTCATTTAATATAATGAATGAATAAATAAATGAAATGAAAGAGAAAAATATGATAATCAGATATGAGCTATAGGTGACGTTTTACTAGGATTTGTAGTTGCTGCTTTAATCTCACTATAAGAAATCTGATTACGAGAGCATGTCAAATCCTTTCATTCAGCCAACTTAATAGCAAAATGGGAAAAGAAAAATAGTCAAGAGTAAAATAAATCACAGAAAGGTATAATCGAGTACATTTGAATAATATCATCAAAATCAAGTAAAACAAATAATGCTAACAGTACATTATGTCTCTTTTAGATGGTTAATAACACTTAGGGCCATAAATTTTAATTGATACTTATGTTAAAGACATGAATAATTTGTTTGATGATCAAAAGTGGTCAAGAACAATAAAAAAATTGTACTAGAGAAGACATGCATAAGTGAGTAATTTATGAAACTTTTTTATTTTGATTTTAAACAAATTAGCAAAAAGGAATGAGAGCATAATCAATCCTGCAAGGTTGTTAAGTTCGTGCCTGCTTTTTTGTCTCAAAAGGTCAATTGGGTAGAGGTTGACGGGAGACAGCCAGGCAATAACAATACTATTTACATGGCTGATGACAGAGACAGAGCTATAAGAGATTATGCTGTGCTAACTCCTCAAGTTGTACATCCTGGCATCATCAGACCTGAAGTAGACGCTGTAAATTTTGAGTTAAAGTGAGTGATGTTTCAAATGTTGCAAACAGTTGGGCAATTCAATGGATTGCCAAATGAAGATCCTCATCTCTATCTTAAATTGTTCTTAGAAGTAAGTGATGCTTTCAAGATCGCTGGAGCAACACAAGATGCCTTAAGGCTGAGACTCTTTCCTTATTCCTTAAGAGATCGAGCAAGAGCATGGTTAAATTCGTTACCATCTGATTCCATCACTACATGGAATGAATTGGGTGATAAATTCCTAATGAAATATTTCCCACCAACAAAAAATGCAAAGTTGCGGAAGGAGATTACTTCTTTCCACCAACTGGAAGATGAAAGTTTGTACAAGGCTTAAGAAAGATTCAAGGAATTGCTCAGAATGTGTCCTCATCATGGTATTCCTTGTTGCATTCAATTGGAAACTTTCTACAATGGGTTGAATCCAAGTACAAGGTTAATAGTGGATGCTTCAGCAAATGGAGCTCTGTTATCCAAATCTTACACTGAAGCTTATGAAATTCTGGAAAGAATTGCCAATAATAATTACCATTGGCCTTCAGCCAGGCAACCAGCAGCAAGAGGATCAGCAGGGGTACATAACATTGATGCAATTACAGCCTTATCAGCACAAGTAACCTCATTGACTAACATGGTAAAGGCCTTGACATCTGCTCCAGCAACAGTAAAGCAAATTGTTGAACTTTCTTGTGTATACTGTGGTGAAGAGCATGACTTTGATAATTGTCCTGGAAACCCAGCTTCAGTAAACTATGTGGGTAATTTCAATCGACAACCTCAGAATAACCCATAATCAAATACTTACAATCCTAGCTGGAAGCAACACCCAAATTTTGCATGGAGCAGTCATAATCGAAATGCTCCAGCATTAAATGGACAAAATAGAAACACACAACCACCTGATTTTCATCAGCAAAGTCAAGGGCAAAAGCAAATCAGTCAGGATCTAATCATTTCGCTGGAAGCACTGATTAAGGAATATATTGCAAAGAATGAAGCAATTGTGCAGAGTCAAACAGTCTCCTTGAGAAACTTGGAAAACCAAATGGTACAACTAGCCACAGTAATAAGCAGTAGAACTAAAGGAAGCCTACGTAGCAATACAGAAGACCCTAGAAGAGAGAACAAAGAACACTGCAAAGTAATTAATTTGAGGTTTGGAAAGAATATTGATATCCCAGTTGATGTAACAAAAAATGGGAAGGAATTCAATTCAGCACAAAAATTATCTCAAAATGGAAGCATGTTACAACAACCTCCTTTTCAAGATACTGGTTACATAGTCCAAGCTACAGCAACTACAGAGAAAGTTCAACCAGAACATGCTGAAAAAGAAGTTGCAACACCAATAGTCACAACCTGTACCAAACCATACGAACAGAGTTTGATATCTCCTGAAGCTACCCAGCAGTTTAGACATCCACCACCTTTCTCACAAAGGTTCCAGAAGCAAAAACAAGACAAGCAGTTCAGTAAATTTCTGGAAGTGCTAAGCAACTGCACATAAATATACCTTTTGTGGAAGCTTTGGAGCAAATGCCAAATTATGTGAAATTTCTAAAAGATATCTTAGCACGAAAAAGAAGGCTGGGAGAGTTTGAAACTGTTGCTTTAACACAGGAAAACAGTCATATGCTCCAAAGTAAGATTCCTACCAAAGTGAAAGATCCAGGAAGTTTTACAATACCCTGTTCTATAAGAACTAGATATGCTAGCAGAGCACTTTGTGACTTGGGAGCTAGTATTAATTTGATGCCATTATCTGTATTTAAGTAGCTTGGAGTAGGAGAATGCAGACCAACAACAATCACTTTGCAATTAGCTGACAGATCTCATGCATACCCTGAAGGAAAAATAAAGGATGTACTGGTGAAGGTTGACAAATTCATCTTTCTAGTGGATTTCATTGTACTGGACTTTGATGTTGATAAAGAGGTACCCATTATACTTGGAAGACATTTTCTAGCAACTGAAAAGACTCTGATAGATGTATAGAAAGGAGAGCTAACCATGAGAGTGAATGATCAGCAAGTTACATTTAATGTACTAGAGGCTATGAGGAACCCTGATGAAGTAGAAGACTGTAGTTTTCTAAGTGTAGTGGATTTTATTGTAGCAGACAGAATGGACAGATGCTGTAGTAATGAAATTGACAAAGTCACCACCTTTGAGGATGTCAAAGAGGAAGATGTTGCAGCAATTCAGACAGATTGGATGGACAAACAGCAATCTGACAGGCACAACAGATTTATTGAACACCTGAATATTTCAGACAGGGAAGTAAAAACAACTTTGTCATCTATTGAATCACCTCATAGTCTTGAATTAAAACAATTGCCTTCACATTTGAAGTATGCTTATTTGGGTCAAAATAACACACAACCTGTAATCATTTCTTCTACTTTGGATGCAGGTCAAGAACAGAGCCTAGTAGATTTGTTTAGAAAATACAGAAGAGCAATTGGATGGACCATGTCAGATATAAAGGGGATAAACCCATCAATATGCATGCATAAAATCCTGTTAGAAGATTGCTCTAGCAAATCAGTGGAGCACCAGAGAAAGTTGAACCCTATTATGAAAGAAGTGGTGAAGAAGGAAATCATCAAATGATTGGATGCTGGAATCATATACCTAATATTAGACAGTTTATGGGTGAGCCCAGTTCAATGTGTTCCCAAGAAAGGAGGAATAACAATCATAGCTAATGAGAAGAATGAACTTATTCCTACAAGGACAGTGACCAGATGAAGAGTATGTATGGATTACAGGAAGCTCAACAAAGCCACAATGAAAGACCATTTCCCACTTCCATTCATAGATCAGATGTTGGACAGACTTGCTGGAAAATAGCTACAACCAGATTGCTATAGCTCCAGAAGACCAGGAGAAGACTATATTTACCTGTCCTTATGGAACATTTACCTTCAGAAGAATGCCCTTTGGGTTATGCAATGCTCCAGCAACGTTTCAGAGATGCATGATGTCTATATTGTTTGATATGGTAGAGCAGACTTTAGAAGTTTTCATGGATGACTTCTCAGTTTTTGGAGAAACATACAATGATTGCTTACACAACTTGGAGGAAGTTCTTAAAAGATGTGAGATGACCAACTTAATACTCAATTGGGAAAAGTGCCACTTCATGGTGCAAGAAGGAATAGTATTGGGACACAAGGTATCCAAGAATGACATTGAGGTGGACAAAGCCAAGATAAAAGTCATAGATAAACTACCACTTCCAACTTCAGTAAAGGGTATTAGGAGTTTTTTGGGTCATATTGGATTCTACAGAAGATTCATTAAGGATTTTTCCAAAGTAGCTAAACCACTATGCTCATTGCTGGAGCATGACAACTTTTTTCACTTTGGCAAAGATTGCTTTCAAGCATTTGGAGAATTAAAGAAAGCTCTGATCACTACTCTAGTAGTTATATCTCCAGACTGGACTTTACCATTCGAACTAATGTGTGATGCTAGTGATCATTCTGTGGGAGTAGTATTAGGGCAAAGAAATGATAAGGTTTTTCATTCCATATACTACGCAAGCAAAGCTTTCACTCCAATTCAGATCAATTACACCACTATAGAGAAAGAGTTGCTAGCGGTAGTATTTGCTTTTGACAAATTCAGAGCTTACTTGGTGGGTACTAAAGTAACTGTTTACATAGACCATGCAGCTATCAAATACTTAATTTCAAAGAAGGATGCCAAACCACGATTAATCAGATGGATCTTATTGCTTCAAGAATTTGATCTGAAAATTAAAGATAGAAAGGAGACTGAGAATCAAGTGGCAGACCACTTGTCACGGCTGGAAGCAGACACAAGTACATTGACAAGGAAGGGCATCACTGAAACATTTCCTGATGAACAGCTGTTGGCAATACAGCAAGCACATATGTTGCAGGAGTCAGGACCCCCATGGTATGCAGACTTTGCTAACTACTTAGTAAGTGGAATGCTACCACATGAGTTGAAATTTTAGGAGAAAAAGAAATTTCTTCACGATGTTAGGAGTTATCAGTGGGATGATCCACATTTATACAAGTTATGCTCAGACCAAGTAATACGAAGATGTGCTTCCGAAGGAGACAAACACTACATACTAGAGTCATGCCATGCTGCAGCATATGGGGGGCACTTTGGTGGTCATAGAACAGCTGCTAAAGTTCTGCAATCAGGTTATTACTGGCTTACTATTTTTAAAGATGCTTATAAATTTGTTAAATGTTGTGACAGGTGTCAAAGAATAGGGAACATAACTAAAATACATGAAATGCCATTGACCAACATCCTAGAAGTGGAGGTTTTTGATGTCTAGGGAATATATTTTATGGGACCCTTCTTACCATCCTTTGGGAACTTATACATCCTTGTTGCTGTGGATTATGTCTCCAAATGGGTAGAAGCTGTAGCATTACCTACCAATGATGCTAAAACAGTTGTGACTTTTCTTCAGAAAAATATTTTTTCCAGATTTGGAACCCCTAGAGCAATTATTAGTGACGAATGAGCACATTTTTGCAACAAAGTCTTTGCTGCAGCAATGGTAAAATATAGAGTCAGACACAAGGTAGCCGCAACATATCACCCACAATCCAATGGTCAAGCTGAAGTGTCCAACAGAGAAATTAAAAAGATCTTAGAAAAGATGGTGAACCCAACGAGGAAGGATTGGTCTTTACATTTACATGACTCTCTCTGGGCATACAGGACAGCATACAAAACTCCACTCGGCATGTCCTCTTACCGAATTGTTTATGGAAAGGCTTGTCATTTTCCACTAGAGCTAGAGCATAAAGCACACTGGGCACTGAAAAAATTAAATTGGGATATGCATGCTGCAGCAGAGCACATGAAGCTCCAACTTTGTGAGCTTGATGAATTACGGCTACTTTCATATGAGAATGCAAGAATCTATAAAGAGAGGACAAAACACTAGCACGACAAGCATATTCAGCACAGGCAATTCAACCCTGGTCAATCAGTGTTGCTCCACAATACAAGACTAAGATTATTTTCGGGAAAGCTCAAGTCACGATGGTCTGGCCCGTTTAAGCTATTAAAATTTTATCCTCATGGAGCAATGGATCTTCTGGATGAACAAACAGGCCACGAATTCAAAGTTAATGGACACAGGGTTAAGCATTACATACATCCAGCAACAAAATGTTCAAAGGAGGCGTTACTCCTTAAAGAACCCAGCTATTGAACAATAAAAGAAGGTCGGGCTGAAGGACTTTAAATCAAGCGCTCCATGGGAGGCAGCCCATTGAGGGGACAACCACGTTAAACCAATTGTGATCTCCTTTGGTTTTGTTGACAAGCTCTCCCTCCTTACCATTTCATTTAATTTTGTTCTTTCATTCTAGCTATTTAATTTTATCTTTTCAAATTATTGCATTCTTTACTTTTGCTATCATTTGATCTATTTAATTTTAATTTTAAAATTAATTTTAGTTTATGCGAAGTATAAGTGACAATTGAATTCCATATTGACAAGTGAGGTTGTTTGGTGCAGAGTGCAGAGGCGTGCCGCGTGTCAGAAGCTTTATTGTGGAGTATGTACCATTGCTAGAGTACGCGAATGGATGCTGCAGCAGAAAATTTTACCGCTACAGTGAATTAAAAGATGGAGCTTATCACTTACCATTGGAGATAAATCATGACAGATGGCGACATGGATGTGGATGGAAATTGTGAATAAATCTCTGAAATTAATGCCTTAATTTTACTAACCGATATTTTTGGGATATGCACATTAATTTCAAAATATTTTATTCCCTCATTTATCTTTGGTTACCGTAATTATCTTAAATTAAAGTCCACTATAAAAAGGATTCACTATGCTTAGTGCTCTACGACACTATTCCGCATCTCATTCACAAGTACAACTCTCATACTTTTTAAACTCTTCTTCTCGTTCTACTCTCAGGATCATTAAGCCTACATTTGTGACTGCTACAGCAATGCCGAGATATAAGAAACCAGCCAGCCGTCTCAAAGATCCGTCACGTTTCCAGAGTTATCATGCCGAAGAAAAATATGAGGAATTCATAGAACGACGTAAGATTCTGGAAGAAAAAAGGTTTTAATTTCTAGAACAACTCACTGGAATTGTGCAAACACTTCATAATGCTGCAGCAAAGTGAGGATGGTTAGAGTTTTGCAACCACCCTCGAGATCCTGTGCTACCCATAGTCAAAGAATTTTATGCCAATTTGATAAAGCCTTGATCAACACAACATCTAGGTAAGAAACATAGTTGTTCCCTTAGATTCCCGAGTTATAAATGCTTTTTATAATTTACCTGCTGAAATTAATTGTGAATATGCCAAATTGTGTGAGAAATTGACCCCGAAAAAGTAGAATACCATTTTCACAACTCTCACAATAGAAGGGGCATCATGGGCTAATGAGGAAGGGCGTGTAGTTAATAGGATAGATTTGAAGCCCATTGCTAAGGTGTGGGTAAAATTTCTGAAATCTAGGCTTATGCCCACCACTCACACTACTACGGTTTCACAAGAGAGGTTGGTCTTGTTATATATCATTGTTCGAGGGCTTCCCATAGATGTGGGTAGCATTATCGCAAAAGAAATCCGGGATTGTGCAGTCAAGACTCACCGAACTGCTGCCTTGTTATTTCCTTCACTCATCACCAGCATTTGTGTCATTTTTAGTGTTCGTCTTAATGCTAGAGATGACCATGTCAGGAATGATGGTGCCTTTACAGCTCGTACCATTAAGAGAGTTGCTGGTGAGAGTACTGGAACAACCACTGAACCAACTGCTGTAACATGAGTAAGACGAGCTATTGGCTTGGAACAGACCATCCAGGCACTCAACGCGAGTATAACTCAATGTGTGGAAGCTCAGCAGAGGGAAAATAATCAGTTTTGGAGTTATCTACAACACTTGGACAACCAACTACACCAATTTGCTCTGTACATGAAACGCACTCACCGAAACTTCCCTGATTCACTGCTTCAGCAGTGCAATTTTGACACCAACACCACAGATGCTCCAGTAGAAGCCACTGCCACAGATGAACCAGCAGATGAAGCTACAGCTGAACCACAAGCCGAGGTAGAATCAGAAGATGCTGAACCATCTGACCCACCTGAGGAAGAAGGTGACAAGTCTGAGACTGATAGCTCACCCACAGAGGCAGAGTACAATTCGGAGAAAGAACGTGAGGAACCAACCATCCCAACCCAGCCCAAAACAAAAAAAAAGCACATTATTCAAGAAGAGGAGGAGAAAGACCTTGAAGAGGAGACGTCTATTCCAGTCATTACGGGCAAGAGAAAAGACAAGGGTAAAGCAAAAATGGCAACACCTCTAGCCTCTAAAGATGAAATGGAGCAAGTCGATGCTGAGTTGGCTGCTGCAGCAGCTAGAGCTATGCCTACACATGAGCAAGCCAAGTAACTACTTGCAGTCATTGCGGCCATCACAGTTGAGGGCCTGGCAGCTGATGCATCAACTCCAATTCCTTCACAGCAAACTCCTAGCCAGTTTATTCGCACCAGTCCGAGACAATCCAGCAAACACAAAGGCAGTATGTCTAAAGGTAATGCTACAACAACCCCAACCATAACTCCTCTCACCAGCCCCACACCGAAAAAGGCAAAGACATTGCTAGCTACTTCCCCACAAGCTTCACCAAAGGACAAGATGCGCAGTGCATCCAAGAAGCGTTGATAACATCCCGTCATGTGCTGCAGTCCCCACCACAGGGGAGTACTCTTTATTTACTAGTAAATGACTATTAAAAAAAAATTATGTTTGTCAATTTGTGTGGTATTTTCTAAGGTCTTCCATATCCTTGTCAATTTGTATGCATTTGTTATGTATGCTTGTGAGGACACAAGATCTCTCAAGTTTGGGGGGGTTGTTTCCGAATTCATGTGTTTATGTATGTGTCTATGTTTGTGCTGTGTGAAGCTCTGTTATATGTTATTTATGTATGGATTTGAAAACCTAAAGAAGATAAATTGAGTGTTATTCAATATTTATGAGAATGCCCAGTAGAGATAGTTATAGATAGAAGTGAAATTTTGTCCCAACACTTAGACTTTGGTTGAGTTGTATGAGACTGCTAGAGTAGAGCCAGAAGAATAGAAAATATCTCAAAGGGAGAAGCAAGTTGATTGACTGTGATATTTATAAAATAAAACTCTGCTCCAATGGCTAAAGTTGCTGAGTAACCAGATCTGAGTATGTACCCCATATGCAGAATTGTGTAAAAGGTGGCGAGAGTTATGAGCAATGTTGTAGCAAATGACGATATATATATATATATATATATATATATATATAAGTCCTCTGTCTAAGGCATTAAGTAGCCAGGTCTGTTCATGAGCCCCATGTTCAGCCTTGAGTAAAAGATACCTCTAGATAATATTATACCACAGATATTGCTGCAACAACTCTGATCTGGGCATGGTTTGAGTAATTGGGTGTCATCATTACAAGTGATTGACATTCACATGAAAGATAAATGTTACAGTGAGGAGGTTGAGTATTTCCCAATTTATCAATGTTAAAACAATCACAGTTTGAGTATGTAAAATTTATACTACCCCATTTATGAATGAAGTATATCACTACTGAAAGTTATAAAATCCTTTGGTAATGTTACAACATATCTGGAATTCAATCAAAGGAAGCACACACACACTATGAATAGAAAGAAGCTTAAGTCTAGAACTGGTTTACTATGGGCATTTTGTATGATTGGGATTGTGATCTGAAGGTGGAAGAATCCTTGCAAATTTGATAAAAGAGCTAAAGTTGTGTGCATGTTTGTTTGCGAGAAATATTAGTATGTGTCATTACTTGAGGGCAAGCAATGATTTAAGTTTGGGGGTGTGATAACTCTAGGAAATAAGAGTTATTACATCAATTATAGACTTGAATCAAGATCATTTAGAGAACAAATAAGGTTTTTTTATTACATTTTGATTACATTTTGCATAAACATTCATTTTAGTTGCGTCTTAATAAGTTTTGTTTGAATTGAAGTATTTTGTGCTAAAAACAGGTGCATAATTGTAGGTTCTCAGAAAGTCTTAATTCATGAGGGGGTGTTCAAACAGTAGATAAGCAAGAGGAGGAAAGAAGATGGCCACAAAAGAAGAAAAGCACAATTGGGAATAATGCAGTGCTGTTGAGGATGTTAGAGCAACATGTGCTGTAGCAATCTGAGAGCAATGCGGGAAAAAACTTAGGCGCGGGTCGGTGCATGTTTCCTAATTTAACGCATGCACGCTAATGGGCTTTTGTTTACCCTAATTTGCAATATAAAAAGGAGGCATGCACCACATAGAGAGGCGGCGAAGGACTTATCATTAGAATAATTAAAAGGAATGAAGAAAAAGACTAGAATTGAAGGCAACATTGGAGAATCGATTAGAATTACTTGGGAATTGTCTTTCACCGTGCTCACTTATATTTATCTTCTTCCTTTAATTGTTTTGATGTATTCAGAGATTAATATATTTATGTTTATTTTTCTCTTTCAGAATATGAACTAAATTTACTTATAGTTGAGTGACAAATAATCCAATGGGTTCTTGACTGTTCTTATATGTTGTTATGCTATTGCTGTAGCATTTTACTCTAGCAGTTCTTTTATGAATATAACTGTTATTTCGGTTGACCACTCATTTAATAGTTTCAGTTAAGATAGAGCAGCAAAAGGGCATGTCTTAGCGGATATTACTAGAGTACTACTTGATCTTAAGTTGAATTTCCTCGATTAAGTTATCTTGAATCCCATAAGGGCAATACTTGAAGTCAGGATTTGTGACACACTAGACATAGGTGTTCACCTTGTAGGGTGGAGAGATTAAAAGTTATAATGTCGTACCATAAGTATATTAGCAACTGGTCATTGTTAATAGATTTACAGGTATGAGACTTCCAACATGCGATAGCTGCGGATGCAGATTTATTCTGTCCAGTGCTGTAGCACTTATTGTAACAACTGGTGCTAAATTGATAGACAACAGTCACCCCATTAGGAGAGTTTGATCATTCAACTACTATAATCTCAATTGAATCTTAGACACATTTAATCTAGTATTTCATTACAGTATTATTTTATTTAAATCTCTTGCAGTCATTAATTATGATAGGAATTGCTTAACAATTATTTGTTTCGGTCTTAAGTTGATTTTGCACTATTGTGATTGCTTTAGCATTTCAAGTAACATCAATCCCTGTGGAGACGATCTTAAATACTTATCACTTTGTTACTTGTTGTGTATACTTGCACATTGGCATTGGTAATAATTGCTTATACAAATTAACCAACAGTAACACCTATGGTAGAAGAAGAACAATTCGAGGAACCCTAGCACATGGATAGGCCAGTCCGATCTAGAGCCTACAAGCTACTTCACATGGACAAAATGATATCGAAGCACTCGTGGAATGTTGCCATGTTGAGGAAATACTGCTAGCAAAGGCATAGCATTTTACCTCCTTTTATTTATTTCATTTGTTTTTTTTAATTCTTCAGTGTTTGTAATATGTGGTCGGCAATGGGGGTACCCAAGGTACCTTGTTATCAACTTCTTATTTTGATGATGATATACAACAAACTCTTCATCTTGTCTGATTTTGCTACAAGCTTGGTGGCCATTATTGTCAACTTCTTATTTTCATGATGGGAAGTATAATTCTCTTCTTCATCTTGCTACGTAATCTACTCTCTTACAATAACTTTGTACTCAAAGCCAAATGGTTCCCACCACCTGAAGTAGTCGCATCTCGATTTCTCATATTTATATTCAAGCCTCCTAGGATTTGCAGTAGATTCAGAAACTTTAATTGTTGCTTGTTCACCACATGATTTGTTTCTTAACTTCATGACCTTGCCATTCACTTGCAATTTCTCTTCCTCAACTTTATTAAAAAAGTTATTGGAGCTTCCTCTTGAGGATGGCATTGTTACTGGTTTGTTAGAGCTTTCCAAGAAATGGTTGGATTTTAAATACCTTGGAGTTGGTAGTGTGTGTACTGGGGTCTTACAATCATGAGACAATGATGTGACAAAATTTTGAATAGCATGGCACGATTACACATGGGCCCAAAAATTTTGAAATTTGATTTTTATGGCGTTATCGTAATTTGCATATGATGTGATGACTTGTAATTTGATTAACTAACATGTCTAATTCAGGGAAATTATCAATTTATTTAGACTCATTAAGTATTTTCTACAAGTTTATTTTTTAATTTATTCTTCACTGTTTACATATTAATATTTAATCGTTAGTTTTTTTTTCATTTTCAATGATTAGTCATGCATCAACTTTTTTTATTGAGTCTCACAATGTCGTTACAAGAATATTTTATTAGGATAATTGCACTTTCATACTTTCATGAGTTAACGACGGTCAATTGTTAAAGATAACAAGCTTTGGGGTAACTTAATATTTTCAAGAGTAAGGGGATAGTTTGAAAATTATTACTTCACAAGGGGGAAGCCCAAAATTAACCCACTATTAATTTTTGCTTCATTTAATTTAATTTTTTTTTTGTATATCATAACTTCTCAGATTACTGTATAACAAGATTGCCTATAAGTTTGAAGAATTTCACATAAATTAGACGTGTGTGGCTATGGCATCATTTCATTTTCTAATATTGCCTAAAAGTTTGAAGAATTTCACATAAATTAGATATGGGTGATTATGGTATCCTTTCATTTTCTAAAGAATTAATTTTCAGTGTCATTTTGTATTTTTGGCTAGCTAGAATGACAGTGACCAGATTGAAAAATATGTTATCTGGACGACGACTGACCAAGTCAAAGTGATGCAGATTAGGAATCGATGCAGATTAGTAATCTATATTATATTAGGATTAGTTTCCTTATTATTTTTAATTTCCTTTTCAATTTAGAATTTTATTTCCTTTGCAATTTAGAGTTTTTTTTTTCTTTTACTTCATCATTTAGGATAATTACTATTAATATAAATAGCTCCCTCTTGTATTCAATTTCAATAATATTTTTAATTTTCAAATTTTTGTGTGAGCATTTGATTTAGTTAATTCTCGGTATTCTGCAGAATCAACAAGTCTTAACATTTAAATATACGGTAGCCTTTTGGATCAACATAAATTTAACTTGTTCTTTATTTCAGTATTTATCTAAAATCAACGAAATATTTCGAATATTAAACTTCCGCTCCATCATAAAATCTTTAATTTGGGAATGACAATCTTCACGCAGGTGATTATGGTATCCTTTCATTTTCTAACGAATTAATTTTCAGTGTCATTTTGTATTTTTGGCTAGCTGGAATGACAGTGACCAGACTGAAAAATATGTTGTCTGGACGACGACGACTGACTAAGTCAAAGTCTTTAATTTGGGAATATTCAAGACAATTGAAGGAAAGAAAAACACAGTGGCGGCGTCTTCTTCCTCGAAAATGCTGCTGCTTTCGATTGGTTTCTCTCTGGTTCCACACTGCGGCTATTGTTTCTCACGGCTGCCGCCTCTTTGCTCTCGGGTTCTGTTGCTTCTCAATTATGCGGCTCTTAACTATTCTTTTTATAATAATGCTCGGCATCTGAATCCTTAAGTGAAAAGGATTAAAACAAAGTTGCCACATTTAATTAGCCAATGTAATATTCCTATTTTTAACTCATTATAATGCTTTGCACGTGCCATCCTTTACTTTTATTAAGCCCATTATTTTAATTTACATTATGGCTATTTGCTTCTTATGAGCTTCACGTACATGCTTAATTGATTTATTTCCAAAATTCAATGGTCTTGTTTTGATTTATTCTCTAAACTCCAATTGGTTTCTTTTTATTCTCATAAAATATAACTACGATAACAAAATTAAAAAAAAAGATAAAATTATTATAATAAAATAATAAAAGACGTATATTTAAATTAACAAAGCACTAAAACAATATACATTAAATTAGCACCTTAGTATATAAACAATGTCAACAGAACTTGAGATATCTCAACCCTCATCCCTTGTATCAAAGATTCTAAGTGAACTGATCCTGCTCATCTTTGTAGGAGTGATCGAAATTGTTTGTTGGTATATTGTTTTATAATAAAAAAGAGTATCCGACGACAAGCTATGTTTCGCCAAAATAGGCAGGATAGCTTAAGGTCAAATTTCACGTAATACGGGTTTTGTTAAGCTGAATTTGACATCAGATTAATGGCAAAGAAACCGAAATCAAAATAGAGTACAAGGCATGCAAGTAGATGAAGGGATTGTTGTATAGATTATTTTTAATTAGCAAGTGAAATAAGACCACCCACTTAATTTGTATGAAAAAAAATATATTAGTTAGGTTTGCGAGAAAAGACTGAAAGGGTCATAATGGTCCAGCTTAAAATACAAACTCTTTAGTAATGTATATAGATTTGGTCTCAGAATCTTTCTAGTGCACTTAAGCTTACTGATAAGTCTCTTACACACATATCACTTATCAAGTTTATAATAATAATAATAAATTGAAATTGCAAAGATATAACATATTAACAATACATAATAATACAAAAACCACTAACCCAAGGCTTGTAAAGGTACGGTGTCCCTAAAATAGATTCATCACTTTCACAATGGTGTTTAAATTATATTGCTCTATCTCCCAAGATACAATGCATCCAAATAGTGTTGGTAGCGCAACCTCACTCACTAGTAGAAAAATGACCTTCACTAACACTATTATGGTATCAGAAACATGTTTTGCTAACACTGAGTTATAGTGTCAGCATAGCCCGTGTCAGTGTTACACTGACAGTAGTTATTAATATCAGCAAGTTTGTGTTACAATGGTATCAAAGAAATTTTGATTATTTGAAATCACGTAGATGTTGATGCCAAGACATCAGATACATATTGATTCTATGGTATCAAAAGAAATTTGATGCTAAGACATCACACACATAATGATTCGAAAGTAGCAAAACAATTGTGATTTTATAGTATCAAAGAATTTATAACTCGTTTGTATAAAAGAAATTCTAATGTAATGGTATTAATCAAATTCTGATTGTATAGCAATAATGTTACAGGGATGCTAATTTGGTGTCACAATTTATTTGAGAAAATAAAATTTTTTTTTTTGATACATAAATCAAATTTGCAGTTGATTATGATTGCTATTGTGAGCTCCATTTCAAACATACAATGTATCATAATCATCCAACAACATAGTATCATTCAACAAGATTAGAATTAGAATTACAAACTAAAACAAACAATAACCAAATCTATGCATTTTTGGCCAAACGAGACCACAAGTATCATAAACATTCAAACATGCACAAATTTGTTCATCTTAAAACCAGAAACAACAAAAAACAAATCGTTTGAATGAGTTACAGCATAAATCAGTAGCAATGATCTTCAATTAAATCAGCATAAATCAGCAAAAATTAGCAGCAACCAACTTCAAGTCAGAAAAACAGCAGCAACATTCCCTGAAAGTATACAGGAAAAATAAAGACAGCAACATTAAATATCATTCTAATATAAGCTTGGTAACAAGAAATTTATTTATTCAACAATAATATGTACCTATTTTCTTAACTGAGTGATTAAGTTACCCACATAGGCAGCCCACTCATTTCGAACCTTTAATGGATCGTCATCTGAATACTCAATTATCCCCTTAAACTTCAATTAAGGAAATGAAAATAATGTCGTAAATAATATGGTCATAGTTAAAAATAGCCAAGTAACAAAGATAAGATTTCAAACTTACATTTTCCTTCAAAATGTTCACATTTCCCACAATATCTTGCATGTACTTCCTAACGAAGTACCCACGTTCAAAACCACCTATTTGTTGGGGGTATTGTACATTTATAAAATTAGTTTCACAACTGAAAAACATAAAAAAGTTAAGTTACAAATTGAAACAAAATAGACAAAAATGTAATAAGCCCTTAACTTACTTGAACAGTTACCAATTTCAGGTAACTTAGTTTTGAACTTGATTGAATAATACATTCTAACTCCTCTGAAGGTAATAACCACAATGAATATAGAGATCAACATAATAACCATAATTTAATAAGTAAGGTATATGAAATATTAAAATAGAAGTCTACAAAAACTTAACTGATTGATTATTTGTTCCAAATTCACATCAATCTTTTCTCCAATTGCTGAATCCAAAAACTAGACAGTAGAGACTAACATATGAATTGCAACTAACACCAATAATTACTACAATTCAACACATAAATAGTAATATTAGTAGCCTGATAAATTGATTATCTCAATCAACAAAAATAATTAGAATAAATGAAGTGAAATTGCATATGAATAGCCTTCATTGGAATTCTATTAAATGAAACTCCAAAACTAGACTATAGTCCTTGCTATGAAAGCAATCATCCTTTTAGTCATCAACTCAATACCAAATACAAGACAAATTAAAATAAAATGGCAAAGAAAGTGCATGTTGTTATGTCATGGAAAGTAAATTTTAATGGATTAAAAATAACTTATTGCCTATTAGTGTAGGAAAAACCTAGAAAACCTTACCTTGGATTATATATGATTAATGTAATTTGTCCAGGTGGAGCTACTTGCAACATTTCAGATATGTGCCGAGACTTTCGAGTTAGATATTCCTCTTGCGGGGATTGGCTTTACCAAGCATCACCTGACCAAATCCAACGGGAAATATCTCTTCATCATTCTCCATTGATTCATGTAAGTACCTATGATATGGTAAAATATTAATAATTGAACGTAATTTTATACGATGAATAAAACATGACAGTTATATAATGTAAGATTATAAGACAGCGAGTTACCTTGCTCAATCACTTTATTCCGCAATGCAGCAAAATCAATGATCACTTGACAAACATCCTTTGTCAATAGGGTTACAGTTTGATAACCAAAAATGGATTCATCATGCTCAATCAAAATTTCTTTCTGTAAAAAATTTTCAACTATAACCGAGAACATATTTATTGCTGCACTGCTATTCTTTCTCTCCTGCGCAACTAGCCTAGTGTTCTTCCGCATTACTAGTTTTCTACTAGTAGCTGCTTTAATCACCTTTGGCTTCATGGGAGGAGGAGCTTTAGAACCAAGACAGAAAACAAAATGGTCTTCTTGTTTCCTTTGCTGGTTTGGAGACTTCCTTGGAGTCTTCTTCTCAGTTTTAACTGAAGGAGTTTTTGCCAATTTTCTTTCATTATGAGAATTTGCCTCCATCATATGTGCAACCTATTCAAAATGTAAAAATGACACAGTAATTAGTTCAATAAAATAATAATTAAGTGTAACATAAAGTAAAAAAATAGAAGTCAGACAATAACCTTTGTTTTGGCAGTTGATTGACCATTTTTTGGGGAATCTTCCTCTATAATGTCTGCAGCCTATTGAATATGTAAACACAACACAATAATTAGTTGAAAAAAATAAAAATTAGGTGTAATACAAAGTAAGTAAATTAAGGTAAGATAATAACCTTTCTTTTTGCCTTTGATTGAGCATTCTTGTCATCATCTCCAACTGTTGGAGATTTAGTGTTAACATAGCTACAACTGCCAATCTCTGTACGACTAGTGCCATTTAGTTTTGCATCCATCATCTCCATCATCATCTGAAACCTTTCTTCATATACCTTTCTTTCAATGGCCATTCTTTGCTCAAGCAAGTTTGCAGTCTTGGGTATATGAAAATACAGTGTTGGGGTGATTAACTTCCCCAATCTTTGGACTCTACTACCATTCGGCTGCTTCCCAAGGGCTGCTGACAAAATGTCATTTACCCCATGAGTTTGAAATAACCCTTGGTCGACTTCACTCTTTAATTCATCCTACAACAATACACATCCAAATTCAAGCCTTAAAATAAAAAAGTTGCTATTCAAATATACACATACATATGCAAACCTCATATTGAAGTAAACCTAAGTAATAAATAATGAACACTCACAATTTTCTCTACCACTGTCAACACATTAGGTTCGTAACCACCCTTGTTGTTCTTTCGGGCCATCAACCACAACTGACTTTGGTCAAGCTCTTTTTCAGAAACTGTAATCTCATCCTTCTATTTCATATTAACGAGTACAAAAGAGTGCTTAACTTTATGAGATAAAACTAAAATTTCTGAATTATATAGACAAAATTGATTTGAGGAGGTTGTCATATGATACCTTTCTGTGCAATATGCCACTATAACCTGTACTACCCAAACGATGTTGTACTTGATTTGCTCACGCATCTGTTTCGCTTTATTACTCTTATCCTTCATAAAAACAGTTTACAGCAATCATCATACATTAAAACAAACAAGTTTTCTAAGTAACAAAGAATGAACATTGTTGTAAAACATTTTACCTCAAATTCAGGACCAAGAACCTTGTCAACAAACTATTTCCACTCCAATTTTCTAATTTTGGGATACTCCCACGGAGGAAGCTTTAATTGACTGCGATTATCTTTGTTAGGTTGAATAAACTTAGTGTTTAAAGCACAGCTGAAGTTCCTTAAAGCAATTCCCATTGATTGAACCACATGTTTTTTGCTCCTTATATCAAGTTCAAATTTTGTCTATCCCAGCATATATGCAGAAACGATATTAATATTAGTAAAGAGATAAAGATGAATTAAACCACAAAAGTGAAGAAGAAATGATAGATTACCTGTAAGTGGTCCCAAAGTTTGTCCTTAATCTTTAGGGGAACATGTTGCCAATCATCATACAAGATTGAAACATTATCTCGAACGAGAACACCGATATAACTTCTAAAATCATTCGCTCCATCTCCAACAGGAACTCCATAGTGGTTATACTGCACTATAACTTTATGGTCAACTGATCTTTTCAGCAAATGTTTCTTTTTTGTCTACTTTCTCCTCTTTGGTCTCCCATCCAAGTTAGAAAATTTTGTCTCATTTTGTTCTTCAATGTCAGCCATATCTATAAATTATGACAGATAATAGACAAATTAATAATTGAAAATTATCCTTATAACTTACATTTAAACAAATCTATAAACAAAGGAAAATATTAAAAATAAATACACATGACAGCTTCACATTTATGGTATCAGAGCCATACCAGAGCCATACCAGTCCTTGAAACTTTTCTGTTTTCAAAACTCTTCTTTTCCTGATCAAAATGGTATAATTTAAGTCTTTTTCTCTTTTGATCTTTAGTCTTCAGGCGCAGAGAGAGAACTTCTCATTCATGGCTTTTACTTCATCTTCCACTCCTGTTACTCTTTCTTCTACTCTTTCTTTGCCCAGATCTTGCACTACTTATACCACTAATAAGATCGAAAACCTTGTCGAATATTCATACATCCCTGAATCTGCCAAATTAGTGAGTCATCTTACCCTCTCATTAGCCCTTATCAGTTGTACAAACGCCCCAGTTCTTTTACTCGTAGTATCCGTACTCTTATATCTACTAGAAGGCCTCACCCCAAAGAATATATCCAGTCCTCTCGCCTGGATCAATGTGCTCTTCAAGCAACCTCGGCTGAGCAATATGTTACTCTCGAAATCCCCTCAGAATTGCTTTCCAATTGGAAACGCGAAGGTTATACTCATCTTCATCTTGGAGGCATCTGATAAATCCTTACTCTTCATGGAAGAAAGGGATTACCGGTTAAGCTCGCCTTGCCATGCTTGATACCCGGTTTAAATAGTACTAAGATACTGTTATTGGCACTATCCTCACAACTCTTCATGCTGGTAGTGTTTTACTCACCTTTTATCCAAACTTTAACCTTTCTCTCCAAGACCCCAATTTGCCCATAACCTTAAAAGTCCAAGTTCAGATCCAAGGTGCTGAACAAATTTCTTCTGCCAAAATTGCCACCCTACACCACCAATTGGTCTATAGGCTTTAAAATCATGCCTTAGATCTCCCCACTCCAGAACACCATTCCGATACCTTCATGGTATTAGCCGAATTTGACCATATCCCAACCATAATCCAAATCCCGAGACAAATTCCCCATCATGAACTTATCAAACTTATGCCTCTTGAATGGATCTCCAACTATGAACAGTTCCATAACAATACAACTCCAATTCAGACATCTGAAAGCATGTTTGAAAGATGACAAGATGGCACAGTCAGAATGACTTTTAAACCACCTCCAAGTGCTCCACAAGAGCCTTCTCGGCTTTCCTTTACCTATTCTGCAATGATCACAGCTGTTCAGATAGCCCAAGAAGCCCTTCCCATTACAAGGTTCAATTCTGAAGGCTACCCTGTTTATCCAGCCAAGCACAATGGCCATTTCCTATGGGATGTCCCAGGCTCAGGCATGTGTGACCCAAATTGTCCCTGCTGGGATGATTGGGAAGAGGATGATGATTATTCCACCACAAGGAAAAAAAACCCAAAAAGAAAAAATCTCCAGTCTCATGCCACCATTATGATCCCAAACCACCACAAGATCCTCCACCTCCACCAACTCCATTACCCATTTACAAAAAGGAACTCAAATGGATTGCAAAGCATTGCAACTCTGAGACTCCATCACCAATCCCACTTCCAACACCACCACTGACTTGTATGATGTTTTCATCTACTTCTTTAGACTATTCTTCTTCTTTTCCTCCTTTAGACACTCACATAGATTCCCAACGAAATGTTGTGTCTAAACCCTTTATCCCTTCACCAATTACCTCATCTGGCCACCTAGAACCTCCCAAACATTTTGAATCAGTCCTCAACTAGCAAACCCAAAATGCCAGAGCACAGAATGACACTTTGTTGAATATCAATTCCAAAGTTGAAAAAATCAGTTTACGAACTGAACAACTTGAGACAAAAGTTGACTCTATCGCAGCACAGATGTAGCAGATCCACTACAATCTCCAGACTAGAATTGCTCAACTTGATTATGAGTTACGAACTATGCTTGCCCAGCGCTGCTATGGCTCGACCAAAAAGAAAGGGAAATCAGACGCTTAAAAGCTGAGCTTGATCGATTGAATCTGAAAAACAGAGACCTACCCTTTTTACCACATTACCTCCTATCCCTTCCATCGGTTCAACTTATCATCCATTTGCCTCTATGCTTTCCCCTATCCGACAGTATGATCATTCCAAGTTATTTGGTATGACTCATACTCTTTTTCGGGATAATCCATTGCCACCACAACCGCGACCCGTCACAATTCATCAGTCATCCATTTCTATCCCTGGCCAACAATCCCCTGGTTATACGCCGGCATCACCGCCAGCTCCTCCATCAGCACCCTTATCCCAACCTCCTACCCAATCCAAAGATAAAGAACCCATGCACCAGTTTAGGGCCCACACAGTAGACCACTCCTCTACTACAGATGCCCAAACTTCTTATTCAAATCTAGCTGTTTCTGATAGCCATACTGAAACTGACACAGACTCCTCAGAATCCACTAGTGACTCTGAAAAATCCTATGCTGATATCACCAGAATCTTGATGGCTCAACCTGACCAACCTGCCCAAGGCCAAACTTCTCATACAGAACCATATGTTGATATTCCCTCTGAAGTTGAAGAAGAAATGTCCGAATCTTCTGCCACAAACCAACCCCCTCCAACTCAAGCCCAGATCGGTTCTACAAGTCAAACATCGTCGAATGGTCCATAGTTCACATTTGATGATCTTCCATCTCATAAATGACATGACCGACTTAATGAAATGTCCGCCTGGATTGACCTCCAAATGCTACGGCCAGGAGCCACAACTCAATCAGTCCTTAGAGAATTTGCTACTTGTTTTACGGGTGCTCTAAGAGATTGGTTTGATTCTTTAGGGCGCTACCGCCAATTACAATTTGTTGATCTCCCAGAAGTCTCAAGTGCTCTTGCGGTTCTCCATGATCAATTCCTTGGAGACCCCTCTGCAGTCTTTGAAGCTGCACGCCGAGACTATCTCAACATGAAATGTTGTTCCCTCAATGCTAAGGATCTTGATTTCCATTACAAGCGAATGTCTTTGCTGTTCTATAAGCTTAATGGATTCAATGAGCCGACATTAAAGCATGTCTTTCTAGCTTCTCTCCCAGATGAACTCCAACCAGACATACAGAGACAACTCACCGCATCCAATCTGGTTCTTGATAACATTTCTCTCGGTAAAATCTTCGAACTTGCCAAAACCTGTCTTGACAAACTTTGTGAGCAGAAACAGTTTTTCAAAGAACTGTTGAAAGATAAAGAACTATTCTGGAGTACTTGCAAAAAGCCTTATTTGCAGATCAAATGTCAGAAGAAAAAGGATTGTGATTGCAGTTCTAAAAAGAAAAGGCATTTTCGAAAATAATTGTTTCGAGGAAAGAAACGCCTAGTCATTGACTACTAGCCATTAAACATGTTTTTGCAAGATGACAAGTTTCCTTTGCCCCGTAGACAAAGCATGTTTACTTTTCTCAAAGATGCCCAGATCTTTTCAAAATTTGATTTAAAATCAGGTTTCTGGCAATTAGGTATTGAACCCTCTGAGCGTTACAAAACTGCTTTTTGTATCCCAAATGCCTATTTCCAATGGACAGTCCTTCCTTTCAGCCTTAAAATTGCCCCATCCATTTTTCCAAAATCCATGGTCCAAATCTTTCAGCCAATCCTACATCATGCATTGATTTACATTGACGATATCTTGTTTTTTTCAGGATCACATAAGGAACATCGTCAACTGTTAACTCAATTATATGATATTGTCCAAAGTCATGGAATCATGTTATCGGCCAAGAAAAGCACAATTGCTACAGAAAATATTGAATTCCTTGGTATGATCATAAAAGATGGCCATTATCAGCCAGGCACACACATTGCCTACGAATTGCTTCACTTTCCAGATCAGCAACTTTTCAAAAAGCAAGTTCAACAGTTTCTCGGCATCATCAATTATATCGAGACTTCATCCCACATGTGGACCACTACACTCATCACCTTTCAGCTTTATTAAAAAAGAAGCTCCCAGAATGGAATGCTGACCACACGAATATTGTCACTACTCTTAAGCAAATTGCGTAAAATCTGCCTTCTTTAAAGTTGATTACTGATGGAAAGCGCATCTTGCAGACAGACGCAAGTGATGAATCACGGGGTGCCATCCTCCTTTAAGACATCAATGGAAAAAAACACTTTATCACTTACGCTAGTAGACAATTTTCTGACACACAAAAGCATTACCATAGTGTGTTCAAAAAGATTTTAGCGGTAAAGAATGGCATCAAAAAGTTTGAGTATCATCTGATTGGATACCATTTTCTTATCCGAATGGACAATTCAGCCTTTCCCAATATCCTCAATTTCAAAGGTAAAACTATTCCCGAAAAAATGTTACTCAGATTAAAAGATTGGTTTTCTAAATATGATTTTTCGGTCAAGCATATAAAGGGATCCCAGAACCTCATCCCTGATATGCTATCCAGACTCTCAAAACTAGAAAAATCTCTCACCCTATTTTCCACTACATACCACTTTCCGATCATCTCCATGGCTACATCACTACCCCCAGAAGCTTTCACCAAGAAAACTTTTCCCTTTGACAAAAACTTCTCTTCTGGCTTTGCCATCCAAGAGTTTGCAAGGAAAGCTCTCTTTTGCTTCTTCATGAAAGCCTACCTTGTAACAGACTCCTTTCCCTTTTCCACATTCCACCCAGAAAATTTGTTCCTTACAAGTTTAACTCTTGATCCATCCAGAGAAACCACTGAAGACGTGTTATGGTACATCTGGTGCCTAACTATCCTTTATGCAACCAAGTTAGTCCTACCAATTACTCCCACTTTGGAACATCTTCTTAATCCCGAAAAAGCCACCTCTCTTACCTGGACATTACTTGAATGGTTTTCCCTCATCCCATGGTGGAGAAAGAAGCTACAACAATTTTCAGAGATTTACAATCTTGAACGTATGCCTGCCTCTGAAGCACAACTATTCACATCAGTATTTATCATTCACAGGTCATACTTCCAACATCCAGACACAAATTTCTTTTGGACTCAAGACTAGGTATATGAATGGTTTACCGCCCCTCACCCAACTGTCATTGACAATGAAATTCAATCCAACCTGCACCACTACCTTTGTCAATTAAACCACCAAACTCCACCACACAAAGACATCTTCCACACCTCCTTAGGACCACAATATGATCTCATCATGATCCCCACTCCATCCGCCATATCTAAACCAAAGTCCACAGGCATCATCATTAAAGAAGAAAAACCAGATTACACTGACTTCCTTTACCAAGACTCCCAAGACCCATGGGAAGAATTCCTTCCCCTCAGTCGACATCTCCAACAATTTCCACAACCAACCATGTATGAACCAGGATCATTATCTCAACCTTCCAAAGTTGACAAGGCCACTCAAATGCCCAGTCCTAAGTCCCAATCATCACCCTCCAAACCAGGATGCCGAAAAGATTGCCCTTATCCACCTTGCCGTGGTCCCCACTGTAAGTATCCAAAGCTTCCCAAAACCTTTTTCCCACCAACCTCTCGTGACACTGATCCTAATGAAACCGATAGCTCATCTGAAGACGACTACATGAATCTCCGCTCTCCATAAAGTAGTTTATCTTGTTGTAATAATTATGTCTCACTTTATGCTTTTGTCTTGTATAATTATTAAAGCTTGCTTTTCCTTTAAGCTTTACTTTTGTCAAAGTCATGCTTTAATTATTAAAGCTCACTTTGTCGCTTTGTAATAATTAAAGTTGTGTCATGATGTATCTTTTACTTTTCCTCTTGTAAAAGATAGGGGTCCTGTCCTATCTCCCCGAGAATTCTCCTATATAAAGGATTCTCCCCTCGCTTGTAAGATAAGAAGTTTTCCAAGAAATAAACTCTCGTGTGTTTTCAAAACCCATGAATTTCTAAACTCTCTTCTCTTTCTCTGCAAATGAAGATCTAAAGAAAGGAAAAGAATAAATAATTGAATTTGTTCATTTTGAAAATTTAAGGAAGTATGCTTTGCACTTGCCTTCCAGTAAGGATCTTGTGCATCAGAAAACTTATGATGATTTCTTAAACAGTTTGGTACCCTGTTTTAAGACTAAGGAAAGTCTGTTTTGGGTTATATAACCTCCAAAGTATCATTTTAGGTTTTACTATGCCTATCTGTATATCGACTAGAAACCAGAACTTGCGGGCTACTGGTCCTACAGACAGACTTGTGCTGTCGTAGATCAGGTAGAACAACGCCACGTACATTTATGGTATCAGAGTAAACAAATAAAAAGACTTAAATCAATACAAGAAAAAAAAGGCATGTAATAGTATGAGATATTACATTTACCTTGCCATATCAAAATAAATACAGACACTGAATTCAGTATATGAAAAAAGAAGCATATGACACCTTCAAATAACTTGCATTCAGTTCATATACAAAAGAATGAAGACACTAAAATCGGATAATTTGCTGTAGTTGTCATTCCCTTGCTAAGTCATCATCAATTAGAACATCATCACACTCTGGTCCTTCATATATGCCAACATTATCTTTATCAATATCTATTTTTGGGGATGGATATTCTTTACATAAAGGTTCATGTATCACCATCTCAATACTCCCATCAACACCTATTGATTTATTAACTCTTTGACCCACTGAACAAACAATTGATTTTGTTGGATCTACTTGGCCTTGAATATAAAACACTTGCTTTGCATGCGAAACTAGAATGAAGCAATCGGACTTATGACCAACTTGATTAAGATCAACAACGGTGAAACCTAAATCATCCACCTTAACCCATCTACTATCAACCCAATTATACTTAAAAACAACTTTCTTAGCCATGAGATATTGCAACTCCCAAATTTCAACAAAGACCCCCATAATACTCCATTATACCAGTGAAAGGATTTTTATCCTTTAAGCTTGAGACTTGTAAGGTTGTTGCTGAGACATTAACCCCACTGTTTTGCGTAACATGGTTGCTATCTCGATCCCTTGTTGTAAAATTAAAACCATTTATAAGGTACCCTGAATATGCAATCACAGTGCAACTAGGTTTGTTTCCGAACATCCTAACATTTCATCAACATTTAAACCATTTGCTATCATGTTTGTTACCTACAGTTCGAGAACAAATCACGAGTTACTAATGACAAACTTAACACTATTGTTAAGGATAAAATTATCAAATCCTAACCTTCATTTGTAACCAATCAGAAAAGCTACGAGCATGCTCTGTTTCTAACCAATGAGCCTGTTTTGATTGCTTTAGAAATTTTGATTGCAAGAATATCTTATGTTCCCTACCATGTCAATATTGAAAAAGTCAATTGTTGTTAGATAAGGTTTTAAAAATTTTTCGTAAATACTAATGAAAATTTATGACTTACAGTTATATGATTGCAACTCTAAGGTGTTTTTTAGAATGCAAAGATGTGCTTGCTTTAGTAGTACAGTGTCAACCATCTTAACATCTCCACCTCCTAAAGGCTTTTCAATTGTATAATCAACTATACAATCAGGTGGCAGTCCAATGAAATCATTGTTTGAGAGATATTCAGCACAAAATTCAAGTGCTTCCTCTGCAACATAGCATTCCGCAATGCAACCCTCGGGTCAATAGTGGTTATGAACATAACCCTTTAACATTTTCATGTTTCTCTCAAATAGATACTGATGAGAACCATCAAGGGACCATTAAAACTTCAAGTGATCCTTTGCACATTCATGGAGGCCCAATTACAAGAGCAAGAGCCAAAAAGATGCAAGCTGCTTTAAATGGATTAATTGAGAAAATATGGATTGAAAATGCAATTCAAGATGCAAGACATCATGAATTGGGCTTGAAGAGAAGACAAGGCATTGTGGGCATTATTCAAGTCATTGGGCAGCCAAATACACAAGTTGTATCAAATGCAGAAAGGTCAAATTCGGAATAAAAACTGTATTGATTGAGCCAGAATTAAAATGCAAGCTATATACCGTTGGAAAGATAATTAAGTTAGCTTTCCAATAAATTTTACAGAGCTGGATTTGGAGTTCTCTAGAAGGAGTTATGACCAATTCTTTACAGCTTGTTCAGACTTGGGATTTTCAACGAATCCTTTGTTTTTCAACTTATTTGTTTGTTTTGTTTCAAGTTTGTCAATGATAGCATTAATTATAGTAGGCTAGCATTAAGTTTGTCAAAGATAGCATTGATCATGGTGGGTTGGTGAAGACTTTTGAAACATCTTTTGACAAACTTACTTGGAGGATTGTTCCAATGTTTCCATTTGTATTTTTAGGATCTTGGGTTCCTTTTAGCCTATTTAAATTCAGCAACCTTGGTATGTAAGGAGATGAATGTTATTTTGAATTTGAAAGATTATTCTTTCTTTGGTTCTTTTGAGAACTAGTGAACTTATCAAGAATTTACATTCTTGTGGTGTTCCAAATTTAGACTTATCACTCACCTTCTCATCTCTTTCTTGAGTGTGGCGTCAATACCCTTCTCTATACCTTTGGTTCATGTTTTCTTAAGCATTGGGTCAAGGTTTTTGTTTGCCATAAATCTGTTTAGAACTTTCTTGGGAAGTTGAAACTACAAATTAATTGTAGGATTGAAAGTTTCATTGTGGGATTCGTATCATTTGGTATCAGAGCTAGTTTCTAATCAGGTTTGAATGTCTTATTTATTTTGATTATCAAAAAAAAAAAGAAAAAAAAACGTACAAAAAAAAAAGATTACAAAAAAAGAGTCAAGTATTTCTACTTTCATAGTTTACACATATCAATTGTGTTGCTTTGCTTGCTTGCTTTCCTTTCTTCAATTTCCTTTTCATTCTTTGTGTCCTCTTAATTTCTTTTATTTGTTAGTGTGCTGGATTGTCATATTTGGTGTGCCACTTGGGTTTTTTTTTTTTCTTGATTTTGTTTATTTAGTTCAATAAAGAACTGAAAGAGAGAATTAAGTGTGGTAAAAGGCAATTTGTGTGTTAAACACGAGAGTTAAGTGACATCAAAATTGAGTGAAATACGTGAGGGAGTGTTGTGAGGTCTTTTTGCTAACAATTTTTTTTTCAGATCACAAATATGTCAAAAGATCAAGAAGCTATAGACCAATCAATCATGCTCAAAGCCATGCAACAACAATTTGAACGCTTGTTTGGGCCACAAACTGGACAAGCATAGTGGCCATTAACATAACACTTGGAGAGGTTCCCATATGCAGGAAAGTCACTAATAGTCCACAACAACACAGCTTGGAGATTAAAGGTTTCCTTTCTATAAGCATCATAAGTTTCTATACCGACATTCCAAAGGGCTTTCAAATCATCAATCAAGGGTGCTAGGTAAACATCTAGATCGTTTCCAGGTTGTTTAGGCCCAGATATTAATAAAGACAGCATGATGAGTTTTCTTTTCATGCACATTCATGGCGGAAGATTGTAAATTACTAACATGACTGGCCAACAACTATAAGTAGTGTTAAGTGTGCTGTGTGGATTAACCCCATTAGTTGAGAGAGCTAATTGCAGATTTCTAGGTTCTTGGCCAAAGTCAGGCCACTTGCTGTCAACTAAATGCCATGCTGGGGAGTCTGCTGGATGGCGAAGTTTTCCATCTTTAATTCAGTGATTAGGATGCCAGGATAAGTTTTTGGCAGTTTGAGGTGATTGAAACATACGTTTGAACCTACGAATAGGAGGACAATACCAGACCACCTTTGTAGGCACCTGTTTACCACTTGTTTTGACATCTTTTTTATTTTTCTTCCACCTAGACTCTCCACAAGTAGGGCATGTGTTCAGATTTGCACACTCTTTCTGGTAGAGAATGCAATCATTCTTACAAGCATGTATTTTTTCATAATCTAAATCCAACACTTTCATTATTTTTTTTGCCTCATACATTGACTTAGAAATGATGTTATTTTCTGGAAACATGTCAGCAAGAACGTCTAACAAAATTGTGAAGAATTGATTAGATAACCCATACTTGCCTTTCACATTATACAATTTTATTAACCCTGACAACCTAGAATATTTTAAACCTACATACGATGGCTTCTCATCGTCCTCAAGTATATCCCTAAAATTCTTAGGATTATTATCACATTGTTCGTAAGCATCATGGATCATGTCCTCAATGTTACTTTGATCTTTGAATCTAAATTGATGACTCTCATAATAGTTATGGCAACTTACGGAGGCTATTTTTTGCTCAACCTCTCCATGCCTGTCCCAAACTACGTATGATGGCAGAAAACTGTATGTGAACAAATGATCTCTTATCTGTTCAGGAGCATAAAATTCCATGTTGCAACAGTCAGTACAAGGACATCTAAGTAACCTACGATTTTCAGAATTAACCATAGCAAATCTCAAGAACTCTTCTACTCCGTTTTCATATTCTACAGACAATCGACTAGCAGACCATATCCAAGATTTATCCATATCAACAATAATGCCTGTTAATATAATTATACATGTTAATTCAAGTTTTAAATGCTTTATTTGTACCAATACAATTCAAAATATTAATAATAAATTCATATTAATAGTAAAATCTTATTAATTATACAACTAACAAAATAGACTAGTAGCAATCTAGTATATGGTGTTGTGGCCTATGACTTTGGAGGTTATCTTTGCATGAACCAGACTTATATAAATGTAAACATATAAGAAAATAAACAAAATTGTCAATAAACAAAGGAATGTTAGTGTTGTGCACCATTCCCAACATAAACCAAATGATAAAAGCAGTCGTGCATGTAGTTCTCACAAAATCAAGTAATAATAGACCAAACAACACATTTGCATTCAAAGAACCATTAAAGTTGAGGTAACATGTCACAAAGCCACACGATTACAGTTGAAATGACAATGTATTCGTACCTAAACCAATCAAACACCTTTTTGTGCCACTCAACAAAACTTTTAACCACAGCAGTAATCGAATCAGACAAATAAAAAAACATGCCAACCACATTTAATTTATAACAGTATTAATACTTTTATTACTACAAAACCTAACTTAGTAAATCACAAAAAATAACAAAATACAAATATAATATAATTACTTTAATAACATTTTGCAAAACAGCAAATGAACACAATTACCACATTTAAAAAATTATTTATTTACTAAAAGTCGGCACATAAAGACACACAAAAGCACGTCCTAATGATAAATAATTTTAATAATTAAGGTCAACTTGTCATGAAATAATTAAAACTTTGTTGCCATAAGGATAAAATTTTGACAAAATTAAGGAACTTCCATGCTAAAAAATATTAAATTATGCAACATGTCTGACCATGTGCTACTATATAACAAAAAAGGACAAATACATAATTTTTAAAAACTTTAAATCATTGTTCCTAAAATCAAAACTAATAAACAAATAACACATCTTCTTAATCATATTTTATAAACACCCAATGAAATTTTCTTAGTTATATTTGCAAATCATCGATTCATGTGTGCATGCCAGTCAAAAAGTAAATAAACAAATGATTCATGCATGCAAGCCTATCTAAATTAAAATCAAGTCAAGAAATAGAAAAATCTGAAACAAATTGACAATGAGGGCTTTACAAAAAATTAGAGGAAAGTGCAAGAACCGATATAGAGAGAGGGTGAGTGTTCTGACCTGATTACAACTTTTTATTTGCTTTGACTTTCTTCGATCTTTCTTTTCTGCTTCAATAATTTTGGTTCTCTTCTTTCTTAATGTGGGCTTTATATTCTTCGATCTTCAAGGTTTTCTTGTGCCTTTTACCTTTTTTTGTCAGCTCAAGTTGCTTATTTCATGTTGTGGGTTTTGCTTCGTTGTGCTTTCAATTTTGTTTTGCTTTGTTCTGACTCCTGCCTTCATGTTTGTTTTGGTTAAGTGTTTAGGTTTTCTGAAGCTAGAGGGAAACGAAAACGGTAGCGAGGGAAATGAAAAGTCCCTGTTGTATTATTAGAAACAACAAACGCTACCGTTTAGCTTAAGTGAAATAAAAAATAAAATAAAAACATTGTCGTTTAGCTTAAGTGAAATAAAAGCGCAGCCGTTTAAAATAATAAAAAATTAAATAAAAAATCAAAATATACACCCCTTAGAATTAGTACAATGTTATGATACTAAGGTATCAACAACCGCTGACACTCCTTTTTAATTTATTATCAGCAACTTAGTATCAACGAACATCATTTTTCTACTAGTGACTATTCCAGTGAACTTCAAATAGATGTTTGAATTCTATCACACTAAAGCCTAAAGGAAAAGAGTTTGCTTAAGAGAAAAGAGTAAAAATCACTTGGATTTTTGGTGTGTTTTAAAAATGAACATGGAAAAGCTGATATGTGTAGTTTTCAAAAGAGGGCATTAGTTACTTAAAATCCTATGTGGGATTTTTCTTAATTTTTTTCAAACCAATGGGTGCTCTTTAAGAACCAATTTCTCATTCACCTAATCACCAATTTGAGCATTTTATATTTTTTTGCGAAAAACTAACGAAGGAGCTTCCGAATCATCTATGTGAGTATATTTTTTCAATATTTATCTTACTCAAGATTGGCCTCAAAATAGTCATTTTATGCTATTTTTTCTAACAATTCCCCACATGAATGAAATTGGTGGAAGACACAAAATACGATTGTTTTGATATCAAAATTATTTTAACTTTGGTGATAGAATTCAATGGATCAAAACCTGCATAGAATAGGCTGATCTCAACCTTTTAACCATCCCTTGTAAAATATATTTACATTACTGCCTAATTAGTAGATGCGATGTATTTGAACTATTCTATCATTTATGTAACCAATGATATATATTTGAAATATGAATTTTTCCTAACACTTTTGAGTTCTCATGGTTCTGTTCATTTTGGTCATGAACATCTGCCTTGTTCTCCAAGACTTTCTGAGAATTGAGCCCTTGACAATTTCCTTTAAAGCAACCCCACTTCCCTATGACGTAGGTGATTTCCTAATCAAAGGTAACCTACTTACTTTGCTTGGATTCCAAAAGCATAAGAAATCATTAAAAGCATAGCTTACCCTTTTTCTTTCTACGAGCATCATTATATTTGTTATCGAAACGGTAATCCCATAGTAAGCCAACAAGGTACTTTACAATTAGTTTGTCCTTTTGAACCTAGTTCTTGGGATCTTCAGTCAGGTAGATTGGGTTTTCCTTCGAAAATTATGCCTTTTATTCTTTAGTCCTATTTCCCTCGACGATTTTTCTACTTACTCATTGTTTCCCCTTTGGCTAGTGGATTTGCAAAGTTATCGTTGGACTTTACAGAGTTAACATAAACAACTCCAGTAGGGATTAGTTATCTAATGGTATTATGTCTATGATATATATGTCTAGACTTATCATTATACATATTGCTTTTTGCCCTTCCAATTGTAGATTGACTATCACAGTGTATGCAAGTTATTGGCACAAGCTTTGACAATTTTGGAATACCTTCCAAGAAATTCTACCTTTATTCTACCTTTTCACCATATTTTTCCAATGCAATGAATTTAGATTCCATTGTTAACCTGGCTATCACCGTTTGTTTAGATTATTTCCATAAAATGGCAGCACCTATTAATGTAAACATGTAACCACTGATAGACCTTGAGTCTTTTACATCAGATACTTAGTTTACATTACACCATCCTTCTAGTACAACAAAATATCTAGTATAGTGTAACTCATCATTATGAGTATAGCATACGTGTCTGAGTACTCTTACTATACCTTTCCAGTGATCAGCTCCTAGATTACTCATATATCAAGCAAGTTTGCTTATTGAATAAGCTAAGTCTAGCCTTGTACAACTTGTTAGATATATTAGATTGCTTATCACTCTAAAGTATTCTAGTTGACTTCTATTCTTAGATAGGAGCAAACTTGTATTTAAAGGGAAAAATTGTCTTTGTTGAAATTTTCAAGAATTTTATCCACATAATGTGATTGACTCAGAATAATTTTGTTAGATGTCCTTGAGAATTTTGTTCCCAAAATGAAAACTTTTGGACCCTTGTCTTTCATGTCAAAACTAGACTTCAACATATTCTTGGTAAATCTGACCATCTTGTCATCATTCCCAACAATTAGCATGTCATTTACATAAAGACACAAAATGACATAGTCATTTTTTGTCTCTTTGACATCTATACATTTATGAAATTCATTGATTTTAAAACTAATTTGCAAACTTTCTTTTCTTATCTTGGAATTATAAACTTTAAACTGTTCCATGTAGATTTCTTTATTTAAATCTCCATTTAGAAAGTTTGTACATCCATTTTATGTACTTTTAAATTGCGCAGTACTGCAATTGCTAATATCATCTTAATGGAATTTATTCTTATTACCGGAGAATAAGTATCAAAGTAATAAAGGCATTCCCATTGCTTATAACTTTTAATTAAAAATCTAGCCTTGTACTTATCAATTGATCTATTAGCTTTCATTTTCCTTATGAAAATCTATTGGGATGCTAGAGGTTTGCATCTTAGAGGAAGATCCACTAGCTCCTAAGTATGATTTTGTAAGATAGATTCAATCTTATTATTAATAACATCTTTCTACAAAGTGCCTTCTGGTGAACTTACAACTTCTATGAAGCTTTGTGATTCACTTTCTAGCAAAAAGGTCAAAGAATCTAGACTAAAAAACTTTTTTGTTATAGCTCTTTTACTAATAGCGGCTTAAAATTAACCTCTTGTTCACTATCTCCAACTTCTTCTTATTCTTGGTCCTCTCTATCTGTAGTCATAGTGTCATGTATTTGTTTATTCAAACTTGAATACTCCTTGAATTTATATGGAAACACATGTTCAAAAAATAATGCATTTATAAATTAAATTATCATATTCTTATGAATATCTGGTATTCGACTCATACACAAGAAATCGATAAACACTATTATTATGTACATAACCATAGAAAATGCAATCTACAGTTTTTGGTCCTATCTTTACTTTTTTTTTTAATGAAGGAATAACCACTTTAGCAAAACAATCCCACACTCATAATTATTTGTAGAAAGGTATTCTAGTTTCCATTATTCAAAAGGGGGTTTTCTCTACTTCCTTTTGGGATACCTTATTTAAAAGGTAATTAGCTGATGAATAGTTTCCCAATATATTATGAGGTAGCCCAAAACCTATCAACATTGCATTCATAATTTCTTTCTAGGTATGATTTTTACATTCAACCATCTTATTGGATTGAGGTGAATAAGAAGCTATTGTTTGATGTATAATTCCATATTGTTCACAAACTGACTTAAATGGAACAGCATACTCACCAATTCTATTAGTTTTCAACTCCATAATTTTCTTATTTACTTGATTCTCAATTTCATTTTTATAGAGTACAAATTTCTCTATAGATTCATCCTGCCTTTTAACAAATACACATAACGAAATTTTGTGCAATCATCAATAAAGGTAATAAAATATTTGTTACTGCTCCTCTATTGTATGGATTTAAAATCACATATATCACTATATATTAAGTCAAATAGTTCAATATTCCTTTCAATTCTATGAAATGTGACCTTGCTAGTTTTGCCTCAACACAAAATTCACACTTATGTTTAGTAACAATTTGAAAAGTAGATATATGATTCATGTTAATTAATTGCACAAGGCATTATAATTAACATTCCTAATCTACCATGCCATAAATTAGAAAACTCAAGAAAATAAGCAAAAGAAATAGCTTTGTTATTGTTTGGTTTTACATTTAGTTTGAACAGCCCGTCAGATACATATCTCTTTCCCACATACATTCTATTTTTATACAAAACTACTTTATCTGACTCAAACACCATCTGGAGTCCATGATTGTTAAAAAGTAAACAAGATATGAGATTTTTGTGAATTTTTGGTTACATTGTTTAGAGTCCACTTTTTCCCAGAAGTCATCTTCAAAATCACTTTTCCTTAACCTTCTATCTCAGATGTGGCTGAATTCCATATATAAGCTTTTCACCAATTGCAGTAGGTTCAAAGGAAATAAATGTTGAGCATATATGTCAAGTGGCACTAGTATTAATCCATTACTCTCTTGCATTTGAGCCTACCGTATTCACTTCAAAAATCATTAGGGAAAGATTAATGTCTGACACATCTTTTGAGATGTCCTCTACAACATTAGCTTCCTGATTTCTCTTTTTTGTTGGCAATCTGCATTTCGAAGCCTTGTGATCTATTTTGTTAACGTTGAAGAATTTCCTTGAAATTTAGTTTACTTTTTAGAGACCTCTCCTTTTGGACCCAGCTTGTTCTTATCGGTCTTTTTGTTCTTATTATTTTGACTATATTCCAAAACATTGGCCATACCCGCAGAAATGATACTTTTTCTTATCATTATTTTCATCTCCTTCTTTAATTTGAGGTTTAATAATATGATCTTCAAGATTCATTTCCTTTCTTTTGTGCTTAAGCCAACTCTTGAAATCTTTCTATGTTAGAGGCAGCTTCTCAATGATAGCAGCCACTCGAAAAGTCTCACTCAAATCCATCCCCTCAATATGAATTTTTGACATAATTATCTGTAAGTCTTGAACTTGCTCGTAACAGTTTTGAAGTTCGCCATCTTATAATTTAGGAAGCGACCTACGATAAATTTCTTAGTGTCAACATCCTAAGTTTTTTTTTTTTAATTTTGTTCTAAGGACTCCCACAGTTCCTTGGCTCTTTTCTTTCCAACATACACATTGTGTAAGAAATCGCTCAAGCAATTCAACAAATGACTTCTATAAAGGAAATCAGAATGATTCGAAGCATCTATTCTAACCAATGGAACTTGTCATCTTCGTGTAGATAATTTCTAATTAGTTGAAAAAATCATAAACAATAACGGTGCATTAACTTCCCAAATTGGAGAATCATAATTTAAAGTAAGAATGATCGATGATATTTACTTGCTAAAATAGAGGTAAGGATGTGAACTTAATTCCCACGGAGGGTAGGGAATCAAGTTCCCATTTCCTTGAACTCTCCATTTTACAGTGACTCAAATTTTATAATTTCATTTTTTCCTTAATTAAAAATAAAAATAATATAATAACATTTTAATTGAGGAAAAAAATGAAATTATAAAATTTGAGGGTACAATGGAGAGTTCAAGGGGTGGAAACTTGATTCCCAACCACTCCCATGGAATCAAGTTTCCATTCCTTAATCTCAAAATATATGTGGGTTTCACATGTTTCATTCCAATTCCCACTTTTATTTTACCAAATGAGCACTATTAATCACCCACATTCTGAATTTCGATTCTCCAATTCAAGAAATAAATGCACAATTAAAATAAATAATTTATTCTAATTTTCATTTCTCATTTCGATTTCAACCTATTCTAATCCCAATCCATTCTAATAATTGATTAGTAAATGCAGCATAAATCATAAATGGAATATTTTCATTTATATATTATTCATCCACAGTCCTTTTTGTCAGATGCCTCTTTTTATCATTTTGCATCAGAGTTAGCTGGAATGGTAATTACAAAAAATTAACACGTTTGAAAGATTTCTGGATGACTAACCAAGTCAAAGTCTTCGATATGGCTAACCAAATCAAAGTCATTGAGGGGCACAATAACAACAAAATAATAATACATATCCCAAATTTTTATTTTAAATTATATCATAAATTATGTGGTGAGTGCTTTGTTATTTTTTAAATGATGATTTTTTTTCTCATAATTTCTAAAGCTATTTTTCACAATTTCTAAAGCTATGTTTAGCAGCTAGGATTTGGAAGGACTAGAATAATTTTTAAGATAAAATATTTTTATTGTATGTAAGGTCATGTTTGGCTGTCTAGACTAATAAATTAATCTAATTTTTTGTCCAAAGATTTTGGGATTATTAGCCCTTATTTTTTCATGGTTTTAGTAGATGAGACTAATTCCCATATCTTATTTTAAGTCAAATTTGATATCAATAATAAAACGTTCTTCAATAATTTATTTTTAACTTATTTTCAATTTAAGATTAAATATCAAAATTTTAATTCAATAATTTATATAAACTATTAAATAATGTTAAACAAAAATTATTCATTTATAATAATATTGTATATTATTCATTAATGTGAACGACTAAGAATATAATTTAAAAATAATTAAACTATTTAAATAGTTATTTTTAATTCGTTAAATTAAATTTAACATAACTATATCCAACAACATACTAAACAATAGACAGTCCTATATAATTTAATGGAATCTTCAAAGTTAATTCAGTGTAATCCTACAAGCAAATATAATTCTAAATAAACTAATTAAATAATCTTACCAGATAAATATCTCATAACTTAATATAAAATTTTAGGACTCGTAGTACCACGTGTTACGATAAGGCCACTCAAATATCCGACAATGTGTCCCGAACCATTTGCTTGCCTCATCTCTTTAATTTTCCGCCACTCAAGTGTTTTGTCCCGATTAGAGGGAAGAAAGATTCGGTTATTAATGATCAAAGTTAATTGATACACTTTTGTAATTTTCTAACTCATTTTATTAATGTGACGACTAAGGGAAAAGACAAAAGAAAAAGTATAGAATTAAAATGAAAAAATACAAATAAAGTAAGAAAAATTAATTTTGAGTTGATTAGTTATCTGGTCATATTTTGAAGATTAAAGTTTTAAGTCTACTCATAAGTAGAGATGGTCAACGAGCCGTGCCGTGTCGGCCCAAACCCATCAAAGGAAGTTCACGCGTGCTCGTGCTCGTGTCGTGCTGTGCTCACTATTCATTTTGTGTCGTGTCGTGCTGTGCCAACCCGGCACACGTGCCGTGCCCACACGTGCTCGTGCTCGTGCCCACTCGTGCCGTGCCCACACGTGCTCGTGCTCGTGCCCACTCGTGCCGTGCCCACTCGTGCCGTGCCCACATGTGCCGTGCCATGGGCCGTGTCGTGCCGTGCCTAGGAAAAATAGCCCACTAAGCTTTTTTCTTTTTTTCTTTTTTTAAGAGTGTATGCCAAGTTGTTGTCTTATTTTTTTCAAACTTATGTATCTTTTTTGGATCCATATGCCTTTATTTAAATTTAATAGAATAAAAAATTCAAAACTCATGTCCATATTCAATAATAATAAGACAATGTAATATTAGTTGCTAAGTTTGATTCTATGGTATTAGAATTCTTTTTTAGCACTTAACAATAACAATAATAACAATTTTTTTTTAAGGGTTAACTTAATTGTTAACTTGTAATTACCTAGAGTCATATATCATAGTTTATAATAATATTAATACATATTTATAAAATTATTATATTTATAATTTTATTTATTTAAATCATGATATCAAGTTATTTATAAAATTCTAAAATTTTAAGTTTACTTTCATTAAAAAATGAAACGTGCTTATTGCGTGCTTTTTCGCGTGCCGTGCTTTGGCCCATCTCTAATCGTGCCGTGCTTTTAAGGCCCGCATGCTTAAAATCTAAGCCTGGCACGGCCCACGTGCGTGCCGTGCCATGCCGCGTGCTCTACCGAGATGTGCTTGTGCCGTGCCGTGCTGTACGGACACGTGCCGTGCCTCGTGCCGTCCGGCCCATTGGCCACCTTTACTCATAAGTGTGAGAGTTTATTTATTTATTATTTTTAAAATTTTTAAATTTTTGATCTAGACTTTAAATTTGACATATCAAGATAGATCTCAGCATACATTATTGTTCGGAAAAGAATTAGGTTGGGCTTCAAGGCCCCTGCGTCCCTGCATGCGTTCTGAGTTTTATTTATTAGTAATTGTATTGTATTCTGTAATATAAATAATACAAAATTAATAAATTATTTATATATGTATTTACACACGCAAAAACATATAAATACGACATTTACTAGATATCGGATCTAGTGTTGACTAAAGATGTTTGCCTCCAGATAAAATTTTTTGAATTTTATAACAACGTTTGTGGTTCGAGATTTGAGATTGCAAGTGCGTGAAATACTTGTTGGGAGAGCTTTGCCATCTTAGTAGTCTTATTGGACTCGAATCTAAATTAATAGAGATTTAATGTAATATTTAGATACCAGATAATTTAATATATAACTTCATTTTTCTAATTCTTCGTCGAGCAATAATTATAAATATAATTGTCATATTTTTCTTTCCATTCACTAACAGTTATGATTGGTTTGTTGAGTTACCGACAAAATAAGTTCGAGTTCTTTTACAAAGATTTTAAACATACATGTGTAGATCTGATTTCTGAAAGGTCCTCCTTCATTTCTTAGGAATTTTAGTCGATCAAATTAGCAGAAATCCAAACTTTGCTCCTTTTTTCGTTGTTGATCATGTAAGTGACTTCTGTGTCAAATGGTACTTAAACAGTTCTTCCTGGGTAGAAGCTCTGGAAAATTACTACAGCTTGACTTCTTAATAGCCGTCGGTTGCGCTGTTTTGCATACGATTTATTTAATTATTTTTATTAATAACTTCGTGATAGGTCCCAATCAAAGCCGTAAATTATATAGTAATGATAGTATTCTCTTAGGGTGAGAAAAAGACCACAATAATTTTAATTGGATTTAGCTTCCTTTAATTAATGACTATCAAAGAATTTAAATACAAAAGAAATTAACAACTATTCCTAATTCCTAGATAATATCCCTAAGAAATAGAACATTAACTGGTAGTTAATGACAACAAAATCGCCAAAGATTATTCAAAATAAAATAATCACTACTCAACCTAATTTTAAGCTAACAAGCTAGTGGACACGTAGTCAACAAACTGCACTCAATAACATCCCAAAGTCCTTGCCACAATAATAGCTTTGCATGCCCCACGCATGACCAATCTCTTGGCTTAACATTGCCCCTCCTTTGATAGGAACCTTGTCCTCAAGGTTCACATTCACCAACCTCGTCTAAATTCCCATTTCGTCCCTCCAAGAGTAGTAGTTGTGGACTCATACACCTATGACCAAGTGTGAATTTCTCCTCACAATTAAAGCAAGTGTGAATTTTGTTGATGAAGAGAAATCAACAACTGTTCGGTTGAAGGTCTTGTGGTTTCCCTTTGGCGCATCAGCTGCTCAACTCTCATCCGGGCAAGGCTAATAGCTTCTTTCAATAATTTCGGCTTGAACATTCTAATGTCCTCAGCTAATTCAGGTTTGAGTCCTCCCATGAATGTCCCTACCAAAGCCTTTTGTGTCCAACCTTGTACCCGATTTCCCAGCCGCTCAAATTCCTTTTGATAATCACGTACGGAGCCCACTTGTTCAACTTTTGACAATGCTTCATCAAAATCCTCACAATCAGTAGGACCAAATCTTGCCCACAGTTCTTCATGAAAAATTTCCCATGTCACCTCCTTACCCTCTTCCTTATATGATCTCCGCAACCATTGCCACCATTTATTAGCCTCGCCTTCAAGGTGGAATGAGGCTAGAAATACTTTTTGCTCATTGTTGATACCCTGAAATTCAAAAAATTGATTAACATGATTAAACCATTCAGTTGGATTGTCGTCGGAATACCGTGGAAATTCAAGTTTTGCCATCTGGGATGAAAAGTATCGTCGCCCCCCTTCATGCTTCTCACGATTTGGGCATGATAAGCCACTTTGATCATGGGCGATTTGAATTGATGCTCTTTTGGATGCCATAATTGTTTCCGTTAACTTGTTGAGTGTTTCTGCCAAGTGGTGTAGCCTGTCATTTATTCCAAGCTCCATTCGGTTCATGCCATCCTGCAAACTGCCAAGTCCAGCTTCCAAGAGCTCAATTCTCTCTCTGTTAGTTGCCATGGATAACGTAGCTCTGATACCAATTGATAGGTCCCAATCAAAGCCGTAAATTATATAGTAACGATAGTATTCTCTTAGGGTGAGAAAAAGACCACAATAATTTTAATTGGATTTAGTTTCCTTTAATTAATGACTATCAAAGAAATTAAATACAAAAGAAATTAACAACTATTCCTAATTCCTAGATAATATCCCTAAGAAATAGAACATTAACCGGTAGTTAATGACAACAAAATCGCCAAAGATTATTCAAAATAAAATAATCACTACTCAACCTAATTTTAAGCTAACAAGCTAGTGGACACGTAGTCAACAAACTGCACTCAATAACATCCCAAAGTCCTTGCCACAATAATAGCTTTGCATGCCCTACGCATGACCAATCTCTTGGCTTAACACTTCGTTAATTACCTGAAGTTTGAACTACGTTACTCATGTTTTGTTATTCAGGTTTCAGGACTTGAATTGGGAGAAAGGTACATCAAGACAGATTGGAACGAGCCGAGTCTCCAATAAGTTCCAAAGTGATCCGAGTTTTGCACTTGACTATTTAGAGAATATTAGAAGCAGGAGAAAGTCACCAAAAACTTGTGGTGGCTTTTGTTTTCGTGTGAAGAAAATCCTTGACCCTCAGAGGCCTTTCAGAAATTTGATATTTTTCATTTTGGGTGTGATTGCTATCTCAGTAGATCCTTTGTTCTTCTACATTCCTGTGGTCAACGATGATAAAAAGTGCCTTCGATTGGACAAAGCTTTGGGGACTACAATCATTGCCATTCGTTCTGTCTTGGACTTGTTTTACATAATCTATATTATTTTGCGACTGCGTATTAGTTCCTTATTAGCTGGTAATTTACACAAGACTGTCAGAGAAAGTGCCATCAAATATTTTATGGGCTTCTTCACAATTGACCTGGTTGCGATTCTTCCGCTCCCACAAGTAAGACATAAATCTCTTTTATCCGTTCGTCTTGTTAGAAGCTGATAATTACCTATGTTGTTAATAGTAATTCACTTCTTTTAGGTGATCGCAATATTATTATTATTATTTACATATAGTAGACTTTATCATGTGCAAACGTTGATAATTTTTCAAAAATATAGACGGCCCATAAGCCTGATTGGCAGATTTTTAAGTAATTTTCTTTGACTAGCGAAATTAAGTTCAAATTTTGAGAGACTTTAAAAGGTTGGAAAAAAAATTAATTTAGACTTTACCCACCCTTATTTTTTTCTTATTTATATATATAATACAATTAGGTATAATTAGCGTACTCTTGAATTGTGCTATATGCAGGTGGTGATTTTAATCATTCCAACTACGAGAGGCACAACATTTTTAAACGCAACAAACTTATTCAAATATTTTGTTATTTTCCAATATGTGCCAAGGATTATTCGAATCTACCCATTTTTCACAAAAGTAAGACGGAATTCAGACATACTTCCTGGAGCCACATGGCCCAAAGCTGTGTTCAATCTTCTTCTTTACATGCTTGCAGGTCATGTAAGTTATATTCCCATTTATTTCTCCATATGCATGCATGTTTGAAAATTTGTTTTCATGATTTACTTGTCACATTAAATAGCATTGATATAGCCAGTTAAAATAAAATAAAATAAAAACAAAAGTCTAGCTACAGTTTTGATTTTGTGTGTGTTCAGTTTTGATTTGCTTCTTTTGATTGATTGCTTGTAATTCTTGATCAATTATCAGTGCGTTTGTTTGTAATTTTGGGGGGATCTGGATTGGTTATTTGCCAATCTTGATCCAACAGTCCATGTGTCGTGTGCACATCAACTCTTGTTGGAGATACTTGTGGTATCTCTGGTGCATCAATTTCTTTTTGGCTATCGAGAGGGTAGGCTGATAGCAGTGGCTTGACGGACTTTAATGTAATAGATTTATGTAAATGATCTCTATTATGAATTAGCTTTTGTACTAATATGTAAAAACCACGAAGATTTACTTAAATGTATACATAAACTCCTTTGATTTCAGAAATGGTAACACAATCTTTTTTTCTTTTTTCTTTTTGTGGGTCAGATAGACCCTTTTTTGGACAATTTTGTCCTTGATTATAGTGACAATTAAATTGCATCTAGCATAATTGTGTGACCATTTCTGAGATCATGAGGAACCATGTGTACATTTGAAACTTTCAGGGGTCTTGATGGTTTTTCCCTAGAAATTTTGTTCCAAAAAATAATTAAAAATAATAATTCGGAGAAGGAATTTATTATAACTCTTCAAGTTACCATTAATTACAAATGAACCCCAGCTCGATCCATTTACCATATATGTTTACACACTTGGAGAAAGAAATTGTAAATAATTTTTTTCTTTTATTGTCATTAACAGTGTATAACCAATCTGATAAAGTGATCTGCTGGTGTGTTAGGTATTTGGAGCCTTATGGTATTTTTTTGCCATTGCAAGACTGACTACATGCTGGAATAAATTCTGCGTGAATCATAATGGATGTGAACATAGTTCTTTTTACTGTCACGACAATTTAGGAGACTACAAGTTCCTTAACGACCTTTGCTCTCTAAGGACAGGAAATACAATGATCTTTAATTTTGGAATCTTCCAGGATGCTCTTCAGTCAGGTATCGTGGAGGTGATGGATTTTCCACAAAAGTTCTTTCATTCTTTCCAATGGGGCCTGCAAAACCTTAGGTATATATAATAATTAAGCCAAAAACTTTTCTTTTGTTAGTGTGTTACGTTGGTGATTATCTAACTTGTATATATAACATCAATCACATGCAAATATTGCATTATTGTTGTTTCTCAACATGATATATCAAAGTAATAAATTGAATTTGATTATTATTATTATTATTTTCTGTGTAGTGGTTTTGGTCAGAACCTACAAACAAGTAGCTATGTTTGGGAAAATATCTTTGCTGTTTTTATTACCATCTCAGGCTTGGTGTTGTTCCTCTTTCTCATTGGAAACATCCAGGTTGGTCTAATATATAGTGCAATATATTCTTTCTTAGCAACCAATATACATTATGAATTATATGTTTAAGATGAATATTAATTGCTTCCGATGAGACAGATATATTTGCAGTCGAAAACAATGAGATCAGAGGAGATGAGACTGAAGTTGCGAGAAATAGAGCAATGGATGCCTTACCAAAAGCTCTCTAAGGATCTCCAACAGCAGGTAAAGAAACACCAAGGATATGTATGGCGAGAAACCAGAGGTGTTGATGTAGAAAATTTTCTGAATACTCTCCCCTAGAACCTCAAAAGGAACATAAACCGTGAACTCTTCTCACATGTGCTTAAGAGAGTGAGTTCTTTTTATCTTAATATTAAGGGAAAAGGACAAACTCACTCCCAACCTTTAAATAAAATGACAAAAACTCTCCTAATATTTCAAAAAAGATATTTACACCCCGATTTATTATAATTTTACTATTTTACCCTTTTAGCATATAAAAAAATTATTAAATTATCTAATTTGTCTATATATTGTTAATAAAATTATAAATAGACAAATTGGATATTACAAAAGAAAATTATAAATATACCCACATTGCCCAATTCCTCTATTTAAATTTTTATCAATAACCAATTTTCAAAAAAGATATCTATACACCTAAAAAAATTGTAAATAAAATTAGTTATTAATAACCAATTTTATTTAAACTTTAAACTTGTATATTTAACAATTCTCCACATGTCAATCATTTAAACTTGTACATTTATAACTAATTTTCTATGTTATTTATTATGGTATTAATAACCAATTTTATTTTTAAAATTATAATTTATTTACAATTTTTTTTAAGTGTGTAGATGTCTTTTTTGAAAGTTGGTTATTAATAAAAATTTAAATAGAGGAATGAGGTAATGAGGGTATATTTATAATTTTTAATGAGGGTATATTTTTAATTTTATTAATAATATATAGACAAATTGGATAATCTAATATTTTTGTATATGATAGAAGGGTATAATAATAAAATTACAATAAATTGGGGTGTAAATATTTTTTTAAAAATATTAAGGGAGTTTTTGTCTTTTTAGTTAAACGTTGGGGGTGTGTTTGTCATTTTCCCTAATATTAATGTTTTTGTTCTCACCGTACTAATTATGCTTTTTGTATCTCATTTTCTTGGATGTGCTTATTAAGGTGCCAATGTTTAGTGACTGGAATGAACAAATTCTGAGTGAAATGTGCGACAGCCTGAAACAAGTGCTGTATACAGCTGAAAGCTACATTCAACAGGAAGGTGACCCAGTTTCTGAGATGTTCTTCATCACACGAGGACAGCTATTGACCATGAAGACTACCAATCGTAAAAGAACAGGAGTCTATCTTCAGGCTGGGGACTTTTTCGGAGAAGAACTTTTGATGTGGGCTCTAGAAACTCAATCTTCTTCTGAGAACCTTCCCATTTCGACTAGGACTGTTAGAACCCTTACGGAAGTTGAAGGCTTGGCTCTAATGGCAGATGACTTGAAGTTTGCTGCCTCTCGATTCAGGCAAATGAACGGAGAACAGCTCGAACACATTTTAAGGTTTTATGCGCCGGAGTGGAGGACTTGGGCAGCTAGTTTCATACAAGCAGCTTGGCGCCGCTATATAGAGAGAAAGCTTAAAGAATCCATGCGTGGAGAAATAAACAGGTTGCCCGATTCATCGCCCAGTTTAGGAGCCACCATTTATGCGTCACGATTCGCTGCCACAACGCTTCGTGCTACACGGCGTATTGGTACTAGAGCATTTACTGGAGAGAGTAGCTGCCATGACAATTCAGAAGTGAGTGCTGAAGAACAGTAGACGAACTCCCCATAATTTAACAGTTATCTGCATGCTTGGCTTTGCACCTTTGTTGTTGCTGCATATCTAAAAGTGGAAAAAAAAAAATATATGTCAATGTTATCAAGGCACGCTCTCCCTGCTTGCCTTGGAACCAAATGGTTTTCCTTGGCGAAGTTGATATCTCCTCTGTAGCTACTTGGGCTTTCAAAATCAGTTGGTGTCAACTGAAAAGTTAGTTCCGGTTCTTTCCCGCGTTGATGAGGAAACTGTGGGAGAAAATTCATGGTATACAATATATACGGGAAACAAATTCTGAAATTACAAATCATAATTTGGGACTTTATAAAATATAAGACATTACAGCTGAAACAATAATTACAACAATGACATAACAGCAGTGACATGAGACAGCCCATGTCGCATAAAAAAATACAGTAGTTAGACTCTGTTTGTTATAATTTTTTAAATAAAATTTATTTAAATAGAGATTTTATTAGTAGAGCTTTTATAAGTAAATGTTTCACTAAAAAAATTTAGTTGTTTGGTTGTAAATGAGAATTTATATTAAAAATTATAAAATTTCTTTAATAGTCAAGTTTTTTAAAGTTTATTATAAAAAGAATGAAATAAGATTATCAAATAAATAAAAAAAATTTTAGACTTTTTAATATTTTAAATAAGCTTTTCAACCTCTACTCACAAAACCCCAAATATTGAGTTTTTGCTAGTAAAGACAAAATAACTTATTTTATCTTCAAAAACTCTACTCAAAAAAACAACTAAACAACAACTTAGGTCCCCAAAAAAGACGAGAGGGGTCACAAACAATATATGGCCTTTGTGACAAAACCTTCTTAGAGTTCCTAAGATTACGAATGCGCCACTTACAAGCTTGTCACAAGTTTATAATAACAAAATTGAAATAACAACAAATTATAATGAACAAAAGAATAGAATGCAAACCGAGGCATGTGTGATACCACAATTTCATTAAAATAGATTTGCCTTTCTCTTGTCGGGTGCTTTAGGATTTGAACAACATCTATTTTCCCTAAGATACAATGGTAACGAATAGCTCTGGTACACCACTAGGTTATTCCATAGTGAGCTTTTGTTATGTTTGAACTCTATCAAAATTGAATAAAAGACAAACGAGGAATTGATGATCTTCTATTCCTATTCTTCTATTCTTATTGAGAATCTCTCCTTGTCTCTTGTCTCGATCCTTGTCACTTACCTGAAATGAAGAAGAATTCTATTTATAGAATTCTATGAGAACATTTTCATCCCAAGATTCAACTATTATAAATTCTGTAACCGAAAAATTTAATTTCTTATTAAATGCACTTGTAATCACTACTTTTAAACGAGTAACTACCGACTATTAAATCTTATTTAATTATTGAATTAAATTTGGAGTGTAACTACAACTAAGGATGGCAATCGGGCAAATATGGGTTTCGATCTACTCTGCTTTGGATCTCAATCCATAATAAAAATTACGATCCATATTTGCTCTAAATCTCTCATGAGTCATGGGTCCATGTTTTTTTGCTCTATATCCAGATCCAAAAGAAAAATAAACATCTACTTCTGCTCCAAATCTAATTAAAAAAAATTAAAATATAAATCTGCTCTAAATCTATCATGAATTCTAAAACTCAACAATAAAAGAGAAATAATTTTTAAGAATGAAAATTAAAGACTAAAATGTACAGATAACAATTAAATTGTATACTTTGTCTAAAAATCTAATAAATATTGTAATTTATACTTTTACACTAAACAAACTATAATGATTAGATTGCCTTACTTCCTCCAGCAATCAACCATTACCCAAGAACCCCTGTCAAGATCTATACAAGTTGGAAAATAAACTAATCAACCAATTTGATGCTTCAATGTTAACACAACTCTTAGCTCTAGGTTAATGGAGATTAACATCAAGAAATTAAACTAAATTGGAAGCAGAACAATACACCAAGAAACAAATTTAACGAGGTTCAACTGTGCATGAAGGCATAATCTACATCCGCGAGAGAAGCCACAGAAAAAGCTTTATTGATGATTCAAGATTAAATTTACACAACTTATAAGATTACAAAGAACAAGAAGATACTTTCTCCCTCTCTCAAATCTCTCTAAAAAGCTCACAAATAACAAGCTAAAACTGCCTTAAAATTCAGCGTTTATATCTTTGATATAGAAACCCAGATTGCACCAGGTTATGATATGTGTATAATGACTTATAATGGCTTAGATTCTTATGTCATATGCTTCATCACGTGAATCACTTAATCTTTGCTCCAAATCGCTGAAACTCATGTCGGTTTAATGCTTAATGAAAATGAAAGCATCACGTCGGCAGCTTGTGACTAGTAAGTGGAATCACTTACTCAAAACACAACCGTTTCAAGTGCTTGAGTTTTGAATTCAATGCACTTTAGTCTACACTTCTCCACCTTGAATCAAAACTCCTCTTTTTGATTTTTTTCTCTATCCACACGTAATTCAGAGATTGCTCAACCAAACCAAGCCCAAACATACACTAAATTTAGTTGAATGAACTACCTTAGTGAGTATATCTGCAGAATTCTCATCAGTATGCACCTGGGACATCTTCACAGCTCCTTTAGACAGCTTATTTCTAATGAAATGGAGTTTAATATCTATGTGCTTAGTTCTTTCATGGTGAGTAGGATTTTCATATAGATGAATATCATTGGAGCTATCAGAATAGACTGTTACAGACTTCTTCTTCATTCTTAATTCACTCATTAACCCTTGTAACCATAAAGCTTCCTTTGCAGCTTCTGTTGAAGCTATATATTTAGCCTCTGTGGTTGAGAGGGCAACCACATGTTGCAAGGTAACTTTCCATATAATGAGACATTCATTATATATGAACATATATCTTGCCAATAATCTCCTTCTATCCAAGACTCCTGCATAATCTGAGTCTACACAACCTAACAAGCTATCACATTTTCTCTTGGATCTTCCATACACCAAACCGCAGTTCAATAAACCATTTAAGTACCTCATAATCCATTTAACAACTTTCTAATGTTGTTTCCCTGGTAAAGCTATATATTTGCTAACTACACTCACTACATGAGATATATCTGGTCTTGTTAACACCATAACATACATAAAGGATCCAACAACATTTGCATAAGATACGTTTTCCATGTCAAGTTTCTCTTCTTCCATTTTTGGACATAACAAATTATTCAAACTGCAATGAGCTACTAAGGGAGTTTGAACAAGCTTTGAATCCAGCATCTTATAAGTATCGAGAACTTTAGTCAAATATTTCTCTTAAGTAAGAAATATTTCTCCTTGGGTTCTATTTCTCTTGATCTCTACACCCAAAATCTTCTTAACAAACCTTAAATCCTCATTGTCAAATTCAGAATTCAACATTAGCTTCAATTCCTTTGCTTTTTTCTCTTCTTTTATGAGCTATTAACATAAGTTATTAACATGTCATCTACATAAAAAAGGAGATATATGTAGAGTTATCCTTTAATAATTTGAAATATACACAACATACACAACAATCATAATTGCATATCATGAATTGATGTGGTAACATGAATTCATCAAACCCAATATACCATTGTTTTAAACTATAAAGTGATTTCTTAAGCAAGCACACATGTCAAGGTTTCTTAGGATCTACATACGCTTCAAGTTGAGCCATGAATATCTCTTCTTAAAGGCTTCTATGCAAAAATGCAGTCTTAAAATCAAATTGATCAAGCTCTATGTCTTGAACTGCTGTTAGTGCTAAAAGCACTCTTATTAAATTATGCTTGACAACTGGAGCTAAAACCTCTTTGAAATCAATGCCTTCTTTTTGTGTATAACCCTTAGCTACTAGTCTTGTTTTAAATCTCCTTGGTTCAAAACTTGCCAACCCTTCTTTTATCCTAAAAATCCATTTATAGCTCACAACTCTTCTATTTTCATGTCTTATGACTAGTTCCCATGAGTTGTTTTTATCCAGAGATAACATTTCTTCATTCATGGCTTCTTGCCACTCCTTTTTAAACTTGCTTTAGAATGCCTTTTCAAGGTTTTTTTGTTCTTCATTATTAATTTCTTATGCAGCTGCTAATGTACAAGCAATAAGATTGACATATCCATACCTTTTAGGTGGTTTAATGTGCCTTTTAGCTCTATCTCTGGCTAATTAGCAACCTTGCTCTTGTGCCTCTGATTATAGTTCTCGCTATGAGGTTTCAGAATCCCTTAGCGAGAACTATGTACCTTTAAGTGAATCATCATGGTTTAGTAGCTCCACCTCAAACTGTTGCTTAACAATAGCTTTAGAATCACTCTTAGTTGGCTTTTAAATTGACTTCTGACTAAGCAATTCCTCTTCATTGAAGATTACATCTCTACTTTTTATACATAGGTGAGGATTTAAATTTGTACATCAGAATTTATTTGTAACCTTTTACCCCCTCTGGATACCCTATAAAGAAACCTTTTAAAGCCTTAAAAGCTAGCTTTCTTTGGCTTGTATGAACATATGCTAGATAGCCAAATGCGCTCAGGTCTTTATAGTTTACAGGTTGATCAATCCACTTCTCATGAGGTATTTTGAAATCGATGGCTGCAAAGGAAATATATTAACCAAATAACAATGAGCCATTAGTGTTTTAGCTCACAAAGCCTTGGGAAGCTTGGACCGAACCAACATGCTTTTCACCTTATTTATGAGAGTCTTGTTCATCTTTTCAGTCAAGCCATTCTGTTGAGGAGTCAACCTTACTAATCTATGTCTTACAATCCCTTCATTTGCACAGAAACTATCGAATCTTTAATTGTAAAATTCTAAGGCATTGTCTGTTTTGAGCTTCTTCACCTTCTTTCCACATTGATTCTTTACCAAGCTGTTTCATTCTATAAACTTTTCAAAGGTTTGGTCCTTTCTCTTTAAGACATATGCCCATACCTTTTTTAAGAAGTCATCAATAATTGATAAGTAATTGTTACCACCTAGAGACACTTGCTATGTAGACCCCTACAAATCAGAATAAATACATTCTAACTTAGCCTTGAACTTGTGAATTGATCTTTTAAAGCTAGCCCTTGTTTTCTATCTTTATTTATCTACTTCTTTTAGCCCTTTTTCCCCTATGTGTTCTAACCTTAAATGCCATAATATGGTTCTGTCACTGTTGGTATTTGTTGACATACCAACTTTACCTGTAACTATTTCTTCATCTAAGACAAATACTCTATTTTTCCTTAAGCCCTTCTTAAATGCCATCACATGATTTTGTCATTGTTGGTATTTGTTGACATACCAACTTCACTTGTAACTACTTCCTCATCTAAGACAAATACTTCATTTTTCCTTAAGCCTTTCATGATGGTTTCAGTGCCTTTGACTATCATCATTTCGCCATATTCAATCTCAACATTATACCCCATTTGGTCAAGCATACCCAAGAAAATCAAGTTGCTTTTAAGATCATGCACAAACCTAACTCGTTTTAGCTCCCTTATGGACCCATCATGTAGTTTAAGTCTGACATTACCAATCCTTATGGTCTACACATAGCATTATTTCCCATTACCACTCTACCCTTGTCAAAATCATGATATTTAGTAAAGTAACTCTTAAAAGGACAACAGAACCAAGGACCCAATTACCTCTATCTCTACTTTCTATTACAATACACACACTAGCAGACTCATATCATTCTTCCTCCACAATAGTTGCATCCATATTCTACTCTTTTTTTCTTAAACTTCTTCTTAGGACAATCTTTCTTAAAGTGTCATTGTTTATGGCACAAGAAACACTTCAGATTCTTTGTCTTGGCTTTGTTCTTACTTTGTTTCTTTTTCTTTCTATCAGGTTTTTCTTTGATAATCAAGCTTTTACCAAAACCATTTTCTATGCATTCTTGTTTCCCTTGCAATTTTTTAGTGTTGAGGGCTGATTTAAATTCATCTAGAGACAATATTTGTCTTCTACACATCAAGGCATCAACAAAATGCTCATAGGATTTGGGTAGAGAGCTTATCGACAATAGAGTTTTATCATTATCACTGATTATCAAGAGATGAATCTTCCACCATCTTTAATGTGAGCATCATTTCCTTAATATACAATCTATTGGTAAAATACTTCTTTGTGTATATACTCTCCAATTAAGACCACAAAGCAGCAATAGTGGGTTCTTTTACAACTTCTCTGATCACTGAATCTACAAGACTCTAGATGATGGTCCTCCATATCCTTCTTATCTATCTCAATCATCTGCTCTTGGGTCTTTGAGGAAGAGACTTCTTTTCATTCTCATTTGGATACTGGTTGAAGAGCATTTCCAAGGCCTTGTGTTACCAACACTGCCTCCATCATAACCTTCCATATATTAAAGTCATTTTTTTCCGTTAAATCTCTCAAGAACAATCTTAGAGGTAGACATACTTGGATCTTAGACAAAAGGCATTGGCTTTGATAGCACACATAGTGATTAGATTGCCTTACTTCCTCCAATAATCAACCATTAACCAAGAACACTATCAAGTTCTATAAAAGTTGCAAAATAAACCAATCAACCAATATGATGCTTCAATGTTAACACAACTCTTAGCTCTAGGATAGCAGAGATTAGTATCGAGAAATTAAACTGAATTGGAAGCAAACCAGACACATTAAGAAACAAATTAAACATGGTTCAATTGTGCATGAATGCATAATCTACATCTAGGGAGAAGCTAGAAAAAAGGCATTATTGATGGTTCAAGATCAAATTTACAGAGCTTATAAAGATGAGATTACATGGAATAAGAAGATACTTTCTCTCTTTCTCAAATCTCTCTGGAAAGCTCACAAATATCACACTAAAACTACCTTAGGAATCAAACTTTATATCTCTGATATAGAAACCCATATTGCACCAGTTTATGACAAGTGTATAGCAACTTCTAACGACTTAAATTCTTAGGTCACATGCTTCATCACGTAAATCACTTAATCTTTGCTCAGAACGGTTGGAACTAATGTCGTTTTAATGCTTAATGAAAACGAAAGCATCACATGTGTAGCCCGTGACTAGTAAGTAGAATCACTTACTCAAAACACAATTGTTTCAAGTGCTCGAATTTTGAATTCATTGCACTTTAGTCCACATAAACAAATGAGAATGATAATAAAATATCCATCAAAAGTAATTACAAGAGTAAGATTAATGTAATATTATAATGTCTCTTTTATTATTCTGATATTCACGGCACACCCATCATCATTCCTAAAATATTTAATAATGACATATGAGTTAAATATGATTTATATTCAATGCTTTATTATTTTTAATATGACCATATTTAATTAAATATATGAATAACATTGGTAATTTTACCTCATCCACATCCACTTCTTCTGAACATGTCGTTGTGATCATAAAATTTAAATAAAAGTTTAATTAATTAGACAAAAAAAGATGAGTCAATATAAAAGAAGGAATTCAATTATGAAAATTCATACCAACATGTTAAGCCAACTAAAAAAAACATTAGGACCGGCTACTCTAATTTTACTTTACACTGAATTATTTTTGTTTTATTATCATTTAAATTTACAAAACTAACTTTAAGTTTTAAGATTTTTAGATACATGGTAAGTACCACTAATATGTTATGAATAAAATTTATTTCACTTATAACTACACAATTGTTAAGAAAATTTTAAAATAAAATTAAAGGTAAGCATATATGGATCTAGATCTAGATATTAAGATAGATTCAAAACTGCTCTAAATCTATCTTAGATCCATACACTGATATTCAAATCCGATCCAAATCCATTTTTGATCGACCCAAATATGATCCAATTGAATTTGAATCACGTGGATTCTGTTTAGATTCGATCCATTGCCATCCTTGACCATAGCCCCATTAATCACATATTAAATTATGGATTTAATGACACATTAAAATCTAAATTTAATTGACCATTACATTCTTAAAATAAATTTTGAATTCAATTAGCAGTTACAAATAATAAATTTTAAAATTGATTGCATAGTTAATATCGAATTTAACTAGTCGTTACAACACTTATAACTCCGACTGCAATTCAATGCAGCCAATGGGTTTACTTTAAGTGTCAATTTCTCATTCACCAAAGCATCATTTTGAACATAAAAATACATCATTTTGATATACTCTCGAAAAAGTATCTAAATCATTTACAACCTTTCACTTACACAAGTAGGTCCACTCAAAATTATCCTTTAAAATAACAACTCAATGTGCTACTTTTCCAACATATACTTTATGTCCTCATCACTAAAATTAGCTAATGGAACCATTATGAGCTCAAACAAAAATTATACAACATTCACTTGTGATATATGCATTACATATAAAGAAACAAAAATGTTGGCACCAATTGATAATGCTTCACATAATTTCAGAGGAAACTGATGTAAACAGCAATGGAACAACTCATATAGATCATAGTTATGGGTCAGTCCAAGCTAAGTGGGTGAAGTGGGAAAAGTGATATTTTGCGAATGTTGTTGAGACTTCAGAAAAGCATCACTATGCGCTCCAATCCCACTCCAAATCCACCAGGAGGAGATGCACCATATCAGATTAAGGACCAATCATAACATGAGGCTAACAATTTTCAGAAAAATGGCAAGATTTTTATGAAATACATCAAGCAACAAACTCTTTTCCTACTCCTTTAGGTATAAATTTGTTAAGTCCATTATTTATAGAGTTGGCATCTTATACCAAGTCTAATTAAATAAAAAAAATTATTTATTGCATATCTTATAATAGAGATTAATTTATTAATTCCCTAATTTAGTGATATTCTAATTTTTATGAATATTTGTTTCTTATTTTAATTAGATGTCTAAATTAGCAAGTCAATTAACGACGGGGCACGTAAGGTTTATTTAGAGCAAGAATTTTGTTCAAAAAGGAAGTTTATTAAATGCTCTAGATATTTTTTGGAAGACAAGCAAGACAAGAATATCATATTTACTTTTATTTAGATTCATAGAAATTATAAGAGTAAATAAACTTTTATTTGGAAAACATTCAAGTCTTTTACGAATTGTGATTTTTGTGAAACCCTAGTGCCTATATAAAGAGAGGTGTTTCACAATTGAAGAAGCACAACACAGAACATAAAGCAGAGAAGCAAAATTTGGCCTCCTCCCTAGAGAATCCAAATGTGGCACATAATGTTGTGTTGATTTGTTTTCTTATGCGCATATTATTGTGTTGCTTTGTTTTCTTATGTTCTTCATCCAAAGTCTTTTAACAAGACTCTTTCTTTTCATCTCTATATAGAGTTTACATGGATCTTAGATCACTAGACATTGAAGAACTAAAGAATTGTTATTGATCATTTTGCGAAGTGCCTTGAGGATAGTGGATCAAGAGATGTAGCAGTTATTCAAGAAAGTAGATTCAGTCTAAGGTTGAGATGTAGTAATCCATAAGTCGTAACATCTCAACTTAGTGAATTGCTTTTCATCTGGGTATGGCGTTGTAGATGTAGTAGGATTGCTTAATCTGAACCACATAAAAATCTCTACATCATTTAATTTTTGAAATTTTATTGTGTTTTAAAAAATTAATATTTTTATGCGGATGAACAGTAATCGTAAACAATGACGTGAACAGTGACTGCGAACAATATTTTCAAAAAATAAATTTAGTTTATTAATTTTGTGTTTAATTATGTAAGTTGATCAGTTTTAGGGTTTTAAAATTACCTAAATTTATTTGTAATAGATCTAAATTTCTTTCAAAATTAATAACAGTTTCAGAATAAACCGACACGAACAAGTTTAAAATCACTTAGAAAATCCTAAGCCAGATGTATAAAATTAGCTTTTAGAGGGACATGGATTGAGCTGATATGCCCTTCACATAATAAGCTCGCAGTTGTTAGTGACAGGATCGAAAGAGTAAAATCAAGGTAAAAATACTTAAAAGAATCAACATATGTTGATATTGTCTTTACGTCAATGCCACATGCATGTGCATGCTCTGCCAAGAAATCTGGTATATGAATATGTTGAGAATATGAATTATCTTTTTAGTTGAAAGGAAGGAACATATGCACAAATTCTACTCTAAGTGAATAATCACATGATATTATCATTTAACAAGTGATAATAAATGTAAAAATGAAAACTAAACAAAAAATTTTTAAGCACAAGTTTTTTGACCGTATTATCATTATTAAGTAATCAACACAGTGCAAGCTTAAACCAGTTGTATATAATTTATGTATATAAATCGTTTACAACTCTAATTAACTCCAGTCCACTGCAAACAAATCACATCCTCTTTTACTAAAAATATAGTTTATTTCAATTTTTTTCAAAAAATTTTCTTTTCTGCTATACTATAAAAAGATTTTTTTCCCCATCAAATTGAAAGAGACTTGAAAATATCAAATGATACAATATAAGCAGTATCATGATAGTAAAACTTTACTTTTAAATGGAACATTTCTTTATGTTAGGAAACAAATTTTATTTTCTCTCTACTATGCTTCGACCAAGATCTATGGCTGCCTCAACGAATTCTTTATGTTTGCCATAGTTAAATCCAGAAAGCACACAAATGTTCTTGAATTGTCTACTGGAAGTAGCTGCCATTGGGATACTTCTCAAAAACAATTTGTGAGTGCTTGACAAAAAAAAACCATATTTAAGAATCTTGGTGAAAGTGGGTCACAGCTGTGTATGAGGTAGCATGTCAGTGTCAAATAACACGTAAAACACATGGCTCGAGAGTTAAAAAGCAAACAATAAAAAAAATATGATAAAATAAAATTATTAAAGACAATAATGCAAATGATAAAACAACAGTGGAATAAAATAACAGTGAAGTAAAATGATATTTACAGGTAGTTGCGACTTTGGCTCACATCTTCCTCTGGTTTTACGTCCAGAAACAGCTTAAACACCCTCTATGGGTCGAGGATAGGCTTCCCATCCAGTTTTCTTATAAACTGGCAAATAGGGTCGTTTATTGTCAGATTCCCAAGACTATATCGTGCATGCTCTTTTTGGAATAATGGCCATAATTGGAGAATTGCTCCTTACACATATCCACTGGGATGCGTTTCAAGAGACAAAAGGATATCATCCAATGACTCCTTATTCAAGCCATCCCTAATGAATTGAATCTTATCTTCCATGTTATCAGACACCATTCCTAAAGAACATGGTTTTTTATCGCAACTTATTCTGGCACACTTATGACAAGCAATAGAAATTCTTCGAGCTCGTCGTTTTCTTACATAATTTCTTTTACCACAACTAGACATGTATGCAATAAATTTTTGAGGTAACTCACCTGCCAATCGGACTTTAGCCTCGATTAACCAACGAAAATCAGCAAGTATGTTATTCCTCATGAGTAATCGCATGCGTTCGGACCGAGTTTTATAGATTGTAAGGAGGGCATTTTGAGGAAGTGAAGGGAATCGCTTGTGTAGCTTCGCTAGAATCTCGTTTCTGTCCATACCTTCACATCAGAATATCAGTTATTATAGGAAAACTAAAGTAACCAACTTGATTGTCACGGAGTACCGTTATCTACCACTTCACTGGGGTAACAAACTAAAGCACGCAAACAGAAAAAAAAATTAAAACACACAAAGAAAATTAAAATCATCCTTTTATTGAATTTACCTCAAGCTCCAACTGGATGTCGTAAACACTTCTCTTAATATCTCTGAGTTGGCTTTCTAAACCCTCAACATAAGATACTAACTCTGGTGGTTGCAGAGCCCAAATACGATATGTATTACAAAATTGAATCTGCCTTTTGAGATGAGATTTTACACGTTAAAGTGGTTTAAGAATGTTTAGGAGGAACGGTTTAAGTATGGTGTTGAGTGTTAGAAAATGCATATTTATAAAGGAGAAAACCGTCATTTTACATGTCAAGTCTTACTAACAACCCTTACTTTTATGTATTTAACATTCTTGTGATTTAATTACGTGTGTTTTATTTTAATTAAGTAATTTATGTATTTTAGGGGCATTATAGTCATTTCACAATAAAGGAGAGATCAGACGGCAAAACGGACATCACTTTTGAACTCAGGACGGTTGAAAACCTTAGGAGGAGCATAAAAGGAAAAATGATACTATTCACATGTACGGTACTATTCACGTATACGGGACTGTATACGTTACTGTTCACGGCACTGTTCACATAGACGGATCGATGACGTGGCATTGACCGATGATGTGGCATTGACTGATGAGGTGTCACGATCCTGTTGGACTAAAATTCTTATGTACTGTTGATGGTGACGTGGCAGCATATCAGTGGACGAAAAATCTCGCGTACGGTGCATGCATCACACAGGATTATTTTCAACCAAACCGCGTTACTGTTCATCCGGGTCAAACCGCGTTACTATTCAAAGTCGGGTCAAACCGTGTTACTGTTCATCCGCGTGGTCAAACCGTGGACTGTTGACTGATGACGTGGCGCAATCCTGAGCGTCCAAACTGTTTTTAATCCGATGGCCATGATTTACTCCATGTATCTATAAAAAGGGGGCCTCTCCCCCCTAATTTGATATCTCTGAATCCATTTTTGGACTCTGTTTTCTGTAATTCCCTCTCCATCTTGTATTTTCTTCGTATTTTAATAAATTTCCATTTTGCCCCTAGTTCAATTATGAGTGGCTAATTTTCTTTCAAGCTTGGGTTGAAGGTGAAGTCTCAACATGTGTCATGGGCTTAATTTGGTAAATTTATTTTCTCTTCCTCTCTAATTTTTGTGGATGTTTTGACTTCTCGTCGATAAATAATAATAGTCTTGTCTAGATACCGCCTTGGTTACACCGGCTCTCTAGTATAAGGTTATTATTATTTGGCACGATAAGCCCTTAGCACCATATTGATTAGAGCGTGGTTCATGAGGTGTGGATTCCCCCCTCATGATTTAATTGGCATTAATACGGATTATTTAGCCCATGATGCATGTTGATACGGATCCAGATACCCAAGTACGTCAATTTAATAGATTTTCTCTTCAATTTATTCTCTCCATTGCAATTCCAATTTTAGAATTTATTCTCGCCATTTTAATTTAAGTATTAGCATATTCCAAATCATTTCCACCATAAATCCAACTACCCATTTACAAAATTAATTCTATATATAATTAAAATCTACCTCCTCGTGGGATCGACACTCGTCACCATTGATCTATACTACAATAGATTCGTGCGCTTGCGAGTACATTAAAATTTGCACAACAAGTTTTTGGCGCCGTTGCCGGGGAGGTAAGTAATTTTAATTCATAGAATTAATTTTTTTTGAATAATTTCTTTTAATTGTTTTCTTGTATTTTTTTAATTAAAAAAAAGGAAAAAAAAGTGAATCTACATTTAAAGGTTAGTATTTCTTTTCTTTTTCTCTTCTTTAAAATTCTGTAATTTAATTTTCCATTTATTTTTCTTTGTAACTTTTTTTGTTTATCTTATTAATTTAATTTTTAGTTAATTTCTTTCACGTATTTATTTTTGTGTATTTTTATAGAAAGGTTGTAATAGCGCAATAAGGTTAGTATCGTAATTTCTCCCTCTTCTTTATTTTTATTTGTTTTATTCCCATCTTTATTTTTTTGTTTTGTTTGCATCTTTATTTTTATTTTATTTATTTTTCATGCATGGTCGTAGGTCATTATTACCTAATCTTGAACCTATAGACCTTGAATTAGAAAAAACACTTCGTACACACAAACACGTTAAAAATAAAATGGATTTACAAGCACCACAGGAGAGGCCATTTAAGGACTATTTTAGTCCCTTAGCTAATTTGAGCACGTCATGCATAAGATACCCAAATGTAGCTGCTAGGAGTTTTGAATTAAAACCTAGTGTGTTAAATTGTCTCCCTACATTTTATGGCCTAGAAAATGAGGATCCATATAATCATTTGAATGATTTTCATGCCATTTGTCAAACATTCAAATATGAGAATTTTTCAGATGATGATGTTAAACTTATACTATTCCCATTTTCTTTAAAGGATAGAGCTCGTTCATGGTTAAATACGTTGCCTGCTAATAGCATTTCATCATGGGAACAAATGGTAACTAAATTTTTGAACAAATATTTCCCAGTGCATAAAACCAATGCTATTCGCAGGGAAATCTCAGAGTTTACCCAGAAAGATGACGAGCAATTTTTCGAAACATGGGAGCGATTCAATGGGCTACTCTTGACGTGTCCACATCATGGGTACGAGAAATGGCACCAATGCCAATACTTTTTGGAGGGATTACTACCAAATGTGCAAGAATGGCTAATGGCAACAAGTGGAGGAGAGCTAATGTCAAAAAGTGCATCAGAGATTTGGGAATTCTTCCAGCGACAAGCGGATAATTCCCAACAACGGAGTCGATCACTGAGGAATACTAGAAGAATTAAGGGAGTAAATGAGGTTCACATTGGCGAATCAAGTTCAGAAATTAAAGAAGTCAAAGCGATAATTGAAGGTCTCTCTCGACAAATAGCATCATTATCGACTGCTAAATCAACAGAGCCACATGACCATGACTCATACTCAGATCAAGCCAATGCCATAGGTGTAATGAGAAAGCCATCAAATTACAACCCATACTCCAACACATATAACCCTGGATGGAGAGACCACCCCAATTTTTCATGGTCTCAAGGATTCCAACAGAATGGACCAACAGCTCCAGCTCCACCAATTCCACAAAATCCTCAAGCCTCTCAGCCACCATTTAGACCATACAATCAGAACCAGAATTACTCTCAGCCCAGACCATGGGAGGATTCATTCCAGAATCTTAAGAATCTTACTCACTTCACGATTGAGCAACAGAACCGCACCATTGATGGACTACGAAATGAGTTGAGAGCAGGCTTCAACTCACAAGCTCAATCAGTTTCAAGCCTCGAGAAGATGGTGGGACAACTTGCTTCTTCAGTTCAGACCTTGGCAATGACCGTTGAGAAAGGTAAGTTTCTAAGTCAACCAGTGCCTAATCCTAAAGGAGTGCATGAAGCAAGTACCAGTTCACCACAGCAGCATGGAGAAGTCAAAGCAGTAATGACCTTGCGAAAAGGAAAGGAAGTCGACAACAAAGTAGAGATGCCGGTGACAAAAGAAAATCAAATTGTACCTGTGAATGTTGAGGACTCACCACCGGAGGAAAAAGAAGAAACCAACCCACGAGAATATGTTCCCAAAGCTCCATTTCCTCAGAGGTTAGCTAAAGGAAAAAAGGGAAAATCCGCAGGTGAGATTCTTGAAATCTTCAAACAGGTAAGTGTTAACATCCCTTTACTTGATGCTATTAAGCAAGTTCCATCTTATGCCAAGTTTCTTAAAGACCTTTGTACTAAAAAGAGAAATATGCATGTTCAAAAGAAGGCATTTTTAACAGAAAACATTAGTTCTATACTCCAACATAAAATTCCTTTAAAATGCAAAGACCCAGGCTCCCCCACTATCTCATGTAGTATAGGGAACCACACAATTGAGAATGCTTTGCTGGATTTAGGAGCTAGTGTAAATCTGTTACCTTACTCTGTATTTGTGAAACTTGGACTGGGAGAATTACACCCAACTCCAGTGGTGTTACAACTTGCAGATCGGTCCACAAAAATACCTCGTGGTATTGTGGAGGACGTGCTTATCCAGGTAGACAAGTTTTATTTTCCTGTTGATTTCATTGTAATTGACACTCAACCAATACAGGATTCAAGGAAGCACATCCCCATTATTCTAGGCCGACCTTTCTTGGCAACTGCAAATGCTCACATTCAATGCAGGACTGGAAATATGCAATTGTCTTTCGGCAACATGACTATGGAGCTGAACATCTTCAACATTGCCAAACAACCTCACAGTGCAGATGATGGAATTGTTGACGTGGATTTAATTGAAGCATTAGTTGATGACACTTTTCTTTCAAACCTTAGTGATGATCCTTTACAAACATGTTTAACTCACTTTGGTTTGGATTTTGATATTGACAGATCGGTCGATGAGGTCAACGCCCTGCTTGACTCAGCACCATCTATGGATACTAATAAATGGAAGTCAAGAGTTGAACAACTAGCACCATCAGAGAAGCAACTCATTCCATCATCAGAATCACCACCGAAACTCGAGCTCAAACCATTGCCCAACACTTTGGAATATGCATTTTTGGGAGAAGAAAGCACTCTGCCGGTAATCATCTCATCATCCCTCAATGACGAACAAAAAGGTAAGTTGTTAGATGTTTTAAAAGAGCATAAAGGGGCATTAGGATGGACCATAGCAGACATAAAAGGTATAAACCTAGTAGACTGCATGCATTACATTCACCTTGATGAAAATGCTAAAACTACTAGGGAGATGCAACGTCGGTTAAATCTAACATGAAAGAAGTTGTTAGAACAGAAGTCCTTAAGCTATTAGACGCAGGTATCATTTATCCCATTTCTGATAGTTCATGGGTCAGTCCTGTACAAGTTGTCCCCAAAAAGTCAGGAGTTACAGTAGTTACGAATGCTGATAATGAATTAATACCCACTAGAGTAACTACAGGATGGCGTGTATGCATTGATTATAGAAAGTTGAATTCTGTCACACGTAAAGACCATTTTCCTTTACCATTTATTGATCAAATGCTTGATAGATTAGCAGGCCATGAATTTTATTGCTTTCTAGATGGCTACTCAGGATATAATCAAATTCCCATAGCACCAAAAGATCAAGAGAAAACTACTTTCACTTGCCCTTTTGGCACATTTGCATATAGGAGAATGCCATTTGGATTATGTAATGCACCTGCTACATTTCAACGATGCATGTTAAGCATTTTTTCTGATATGGTTGAACGATTCCTTGAAGTCTTTATGGATGACTTTTCTGTCTTTGGTGATTCGTTTGATCAATGTTTACATCATCTAACACTAGTTCTGCAGAGATGTATCGAGAAGAACTTGGTCTTAAATTGGGAGAAATGCCATTTTATGGTAAAACAAGGTATTGTTCTCGGTCACATCATTTCGAGCAAAGGTATTGAGGTTGACAAAGCCAAGGTGGATCTCATTTCTAATCTTCCTCCACCCAAAATAGTCAGAGAAGTAAGATCTTTCCTTGGGCATGCTGGTTTCTATAGACGTTTCATTAAAGATTTTAGCAAAGCTTCTAGACCCTTATGCAATTTACTTGCTAAGGATGTACCTTTTGTCTTTGATGATTCATGTCTTGTTGCGTTTGAAAAATTAAAGCATTTGTTGACATCATCACCCATCATTCAGCCCCCAAACTGGAACTTACCATTTGAGCTCATGTGTGATGCATCTGATTATGCAGTAGGAGCAGTATTAGGACAAAGAGTTGATCGAATTCCCCACGTTATTTACTATGCTAGTATGACATTGAATGATGCACAGTTGAACTATTCAACTACTGAAAAAGAAATGCTAGCAGTAGTGTTTGCATTAGAAAAATTTCGATCGTATCTCATTGGTTGTAAAATAATTATATTCACGGATCATGCTGCTCTTAAATATCTTCTCATAAAGAAAGATGCAAAAGCCAGACTAATTTGTTGGGTGTTACTTTTGCAGGAATTTGACTTGGAATTCAAAGATAAAAAAGGGACAGAAAATGTTGTGGCGGACCATCTCTCTCGTCTCCATTTTGACACAATTATAGAACAATTACCATTAAATGAGTCATTTCCAGATGAACAATTAATGAGTGTGGAAGTATTACCTTGGTATGCTGATATAGTTAATTATCTTGTTACAGGTAAACTTCCAGAGCATTGGACCAAGCAAGACAAGGCTAAATTCTTTGCAGAGATAAAGAATTTCTTTTGGGATGACCCGTATTTGTTCAAGTATTGTGCAGACCAAATTGTTAGACGATGTGTCCTAGAAAGTGAAATTCAGAATATCCTTTCATTTTGCCATGAACAAGCTTGTGGAGGCCATTTCAGTGCTAAGAAAACAGCAACTAAAGTTTTACAATGTGGTTTTTATTGGCCAACTATATTTCGAGATGCTTACACTTTCTGTTCTTCATGTGATAGGTGTCAACAAATGGGGAGCATTACACGAAGGAACATGATGCCACTAAATCCAATTTTAGTGGTTGAGATTTTTGACGTATGGGGTATCAACTTCATGGGACCCTTTCCCCCGTCTTTTGGCCATCAATACATATTGGTTGCTGTTGACTACGTATCAAAATGGGTAGAAGCAATTTCATATAGGACCAATGATCACAAGGTGGTGATAGCATTTTTGAAAAGCAACATTGTTTCACGCTTTGGATTCCCTCGAGCAATAATCAGTGATGGTGGTGCCCACTTTTGTAACAAAGCATTCAAAGCTCTTTTGACAAAGTATTCAATCACACACAAAGTGGCGACTCCGTATCATCCGCAAACCAGTGGCCAAGTTGAGATCTCCAATCGAGAAATAAAGCACATATTAGAAAAGACGGTGAGGCCAGACAGAAAAGATTGGTCATTACGACTTGATGATGCCTTATGGTCATATAGAACGGCTTTCAAGACCCCGATTGGGATGTCACCCTACAGGCTAGTGTATGGAAAAGCTTGCCACCTACCTGTGGAACTCGAGCATCGTGCGTATTGGGTCATCAAGAAATTCAATTTTGACATGCAGCAAGCCAGCTCAGAAAGAAGATTACAGCTGGCAGAACTTGAAGAAATTCGCAATGACGCGTACGAAAACGCCAAGATTTACAAGCAACGAATGAAAGTCTTCCATGACAAGCAAATTATGAGAAAATCTTTCACTCCAGGTCAGAAAGTGCTTTTATTCAATTCTCGATTGCACCTATTCCCAGGTAAGTTACGCTCTCGTTGGTCTGGCCCATTTATTGTTCATACTGTTTTTTCACATGGGGCAATTGAAATTAAGGACCCAAAGAACGGTGTCACGTTTAAAGTTAATGGTCAAATATTAAAGCCATATCTAGAATACCAATCACATGGAGAAGACACCGAAATAAATTTGAGTGACCCACCAGATTTGAATTGAATTTTTTTTCTTTTCATTGATTTAATTTTTTTCTTTCTTTATATTATTCTTCTGCTAATTGAAATTATTTTTGCATAAGTGTGTTTGTTTAACTATTAAGTTTTCTTTTATCATTTTTAATCATGAGTACCTTACTTAGACCGTTCCTCCTGAACATTCTTAAACCACTTCAACGTGTCAAAACTCATCTCAAAAGACAGATTCAATTTTGTAAAACACAACGCATTTGGGCTCTACAACCACCAGAGTTAGTAGCCTATGTTGAGGGTTTAGAACGCCAACTCAGAGACATTGAGAGAAGTGTTTACGACATCCAGTTGGAGCTTGAGGTAAATTCAATAAGAGGACGATTTTAATTTTCTTTGTGTGTTTTAATTTGTTTTTCTGTTTGTGTGCTTTAGTTTGTTACCCCGGTGAAGTGGCGGATAACGGTACTCCGTGACAATCAAGTCGGTTACTTCAATTTCCCATAATAACTGATATTCTGAGGCGAAGGTATGGACAGAAATGAGATTCTAGCAAAGCTTCACAAGCGATTCCCTTCACTTCCTCAGAATGCCCTCCTTACGATCTAAAAGCTCGGTCCGAACGCATGCGATTGCTCATGAGGAATAACATACCTGCTGATATCCGTTGGTTAATTGAGGCGAAAGTACGATCGACAGGTGAGTTACCTCCAAAATTTATTGCATACATGCCTGGTTGTGGTAAAGGAAATTATGCAAGAAAACGACGAGCTCGAAGAATTTCTGTTGCTTGTCATAAGTGTGCCAGAATGAGTTGCAATAAAAACCCATGTTCTTTAGGAATGGTGTCTGATAACAGGGAAGATAAGATTCAATTCATTAGGGATGGCTTGAATACGGAGTCATTGGATGATATCCTTTTGTCTCTTGAAACGCATCCCAGTGGATATGTGCAAGGAGCGATTCTCCAGTTATGGCCATTATTCCAGAAAGAGCATGCACGATATAGTCTTGGAAATCTGACTATAAACGACCTTGTTTGCCAGTTTATAAGAAAGCTGGATAGGAAGCCTATCCTCGACCCATAGAGGGCGTTCAAGCCGTTTCTGGACGTAAAACCAGAGGAAGATGTGAGCCACAGTCGCAACTACCTGTAAATATCCTTTTACTTTATTGTTATTTTATTTCACTATTGTCTTATTGTTTGCATTATTGTCTTTAATAATTTTATTACTGTTTGCTTTTTCCTTTTTACTGTTTTCTTTTTGACTTGCGAGCCACGTGCTTTACGCGTTATTTGACACTGACATATTACCTCATACACAACCATGACTCACTATCACCAAGACTCTTAAATGTGATTTCTTTTTTGTCAAGCACTCACAAATTGTTTTTGAGAAGTATCACAATGTCAGCTACTCTCAATAGACAATTCAAGAACATTTGTGTGCTTTCTGGATTTACATATGGCAAACATAAAGAGTTCGTTGAGGCAGCCATAGATCTTGGTCAAAGCATAGCAGCGAGAAAATTACACTTGGTGTATGGAGGAGGTAATCGAGGGTTATCAAAAATGGTCTCAGAAGCAGCTTTTATCAGAGGAAGTCAAGTGTTAGGCATCATCCCAAGAGTCCTAAAACCATTGGGCAGTTCGTCTGACTCATCAACTGGAGAAGAGTTAGTCGTCTCAGGTATGCAAGAAAGAATAACTGAAATGCTTAATTATGCTGATGCTTTTATTTTCCTTCCAGGAGATCTTGCAACACTAGAGGCACTTATGACACTAGCATCTTGGGCCCATCTACACATCCACCAAAAACCCATCGGTTTGTTAAATGTCAATAACTTTTATGATGGCTTTATCGCATTTCTTAACCATGCAATAAAAAACTATTTCATTCCTTCTAATGTGAAAAAACTTTTTATTTGTGCTCACTCTACTACTGAGCTACTTGATATGTTACAAGCTTATAAACCGGAGCCAGACCCCTGGACCTTTGTGTTGGAGCGACCAAATAATGATGGTAACAGTAGCCGCAGTAAGAAGTACAAATTAGATTTAACTCTCCGCCTGTAAATATTTTCTTCTGTGTTGCACCACCCAGGTGATGTCTTCTAAACTCTACTTCTTTCATTTCAAACATTGAGGACAATGTTTCGTTCTGGTTGGGGGGAGGGAATAATCGACAATTGTGGAATTTTGGTTAAGTTTTTACTAATTTTTTGTTGTAGAAACTAACTGTTGCTAACTTTTTGTGTTGAAGATGGCTGAATATGGAGTGTAGTTACTCTAGAAACGCATCTTCATTGTTTGAAAAAAAAAATTCAAAAAAAAATTCAAAAAAAAAATATTCAAAAAAAAAATTAGACATTTTCTTTTTCTTTATTAAGTTTTGGTGTTTATTTTTCTTCTTTTTAATTTCTCCTCTATGAATATACATTTTCCAACTTTTGAGTCGAAGATGGCTGAATATGGAGTGTAGTGCCTCTAGAAACGCATCTTCTTAGTAAAAAAAAAAAAACCATTTTTCGTTTTCTATCATTTTAAGTGTAACTTTTCTAATTAGTTTTTATGCATTATTTTCATATCTCTGCATACATATTTTCCTTTCATGTTTATAATAGGTTGGGGGGGAGAATGTTGTTTAAAAAAAAATATTATATGATTTGTTTTAACATTAGATGACATGATTAATTTCAAATTTTAGTATTTGTATTATCTTTGGTCTTAAGTGATGTTACATTATGTTTGCTACTCTACATGTGGATGTCGGAGACAAATATGCGTTGCTTGAAGGAATGAACATGTCATAATAAGTACCAAGTGAGTTTTTGAGCCTATCATTTTTCTTGGAGAGTAACCCTTTTGCCCATTCTTTATACAGCTTAACAGTTTATTATTGTATACACGATCTCTAGATTTCTTTTGAGTTAACCCTTAATAAAAAAAAAAAAAAGTGTGTTGCTACATTTGGAGGCCCATCTAACTAGTAGATATGGAAGGTTATTTAGAGCCCTAAAAGACGATGGAAAGGCCATCTTTGATCCGTTTGAGCCTTTCTAGCCATCCCTTTTATTAAATATCCATAGTTAACCCTTTTGAGCCTTAAAAAAAAAAAAACATTTTCTTTGTCAACTTATTATCTTGACCCACTCCGATTTGGAGTATTATCCAATATCTTATAAGTTCCATCACCTATTTATGTTTGAGAAAATGTAAATAATTATGTTGTTCAGTGAAGTTATACAAACAAAAAAAAAACAACAAAACAAAAGTTGTTGTTTCAAAAGAATAAAAATAACAATAATAGGTGAAATCCACCTTGCAACTTCCAAAAAATAAAAAATAAATAAAAAAATTCTTTGCATTTTTCTCAAACATACACTTTGTTTTCCTTATTTCCTTTCTTTGTTAACCATGTCCCTAGCCTATGTTACATCCTAATAAAAGTCCTTCCTGATTTTAGGGAACTATAATCTGAAGTAGAAGCTAGTTTTATGGGCTAAAAAGATGTAGTGGTGCATATAAAAAAAATAAATAAATAAATTGGGTTGACTAACAGTTTTTATTTGATTTGAGATCGTATTATTTTTAAGCTGAGGGCATATTTATTTCATCTTGGTGAGAGCATATGATATCACTTCTTCATTATTTTCTCTCAATTACCATTCATTGGAGTGACTATTTTTATTGGGTTTAATTTATTTGTAAGAGTGTCACTACTTCCAGTGAGATTTTGGGGTTTGACATGTCATTCTTGAAAGTAGCTATAACAAAGTCTACTGGGCTGATTCATGTGGATGGTTGATGTGGGTGTGATGTTGCTTTAGACTGGAGATAATGCTTATACTTTTATTTGATTGCTATCATTAATCTGATTAAATAAACACAAGTGTTTCTAAAAAAAAAAAAAAAATCATTTTGAATTTGAATTTTGTTTTCGCTTTATTTGCTAGGGACTAGCAATAAGCTGGTTGGGGGGTGTGTTGAGTGTTAGAAAATGCATATTTATAAAGGAGAAAACCGTCATTTTACATTTCAAGTCTTACTAACAACCCTTACTTTTATGTATTTAACATTCTTGTGATTTAATTACGTGTGTTTTATTTTAATTAAGTAATTTATGTATTTTAGGGGCATTATAGTCATTTCACAATAAAGGAGAGATCAGACGGCAAAACAGACATCACTTTTGAACTCAGGACGGTCGAAAACCTTAGGAGGAGCATAAAAGGAAAAATGATACTATTCACATGTACGGTACTATTCACGTATACGGGACTGTATACGTTACTGTTCACGGCACTGTTCACATAGATGGATCGATGACGTGGCATTGACCGATGATGTGGCATTGACTGATGAGGTGTCACGATCCTGTTGGACTAAAATTCTTATGTACTGTTGATGGTGACGTGGCAGCATATCAGTGGACGAAAAATCTCGCGTACGGTGCATGCATCACACAGGATTATTTTCAACCAAACCGCGTTACTGTTCATCCGGGTCAAACCGCGTTACTATTCAAAGTCGGGTCAAACCGTGTTACTGTTCATCCGCGTGGTCAAACCGTGGACTGTTGACTGATGACGTGGCGCAATCCTGAGCGTCCAAACTGTTTTTAATCCGATGGCCATGATTTACTCCATGTATCTATAAAAAGGGGGCCTCTCCCCCCTAATTTAATATCTCTGAATCCATTTTTGGACTCTGTTTTCTGTAATTCCCTCTCCATCTTGTATTTTCTTCGTATTTTAATAAATTTCCATTTTGCCCCTAGTTCAATTATGAGTGGCTAATTTTCTTTCAAGCTTGGGTTGAAGGTGAAGTCTCAACATGTGTCATGGGCTTAATTTGGTAAATTTATTTTCTCTTCCTCTCTAATTTTTGTGGATGTTTTGACTTCTCGTCGATAAATAATAATAGTCTTGTCTAGATACCGCCTTGGTTACACCGGCTCTCTAGTATAAGGTTATTATTATTTGGCACGATAAGCCCTTAGCACCATATTGATTAGAGCGTGGTTCATGAGGTGTGGATTCCCCCCTCATGATTTAATTGGCATTAATACGGATTATTTAGCCCATGATGCATGTTGATACGGATCCAGATACCCAAGTACGTCAATTTAATAGATTTTCTCTTCAATTTATTCTCTCCATTGCAATTCCAATTTTAGAATTTATTCTCGCCATTTTAATTTAAGTATTAGCATATTCCAAATCATTTCCACCATAAATCCAACTACCCATTTACAAAATTAATTCTATATATAATTAAAATCCACCTCCTCGTGGGATCGACACTCGTCACCATTGATCTATACTACAATAGATTCGTGCGCTTGCGAGTACATTAAAATTTGCACAACATATGGTACTCATGATTAACAATGATAAGAAAAAAAAACTTAATGGTTAAACAAACACACTTATACAAAAATAATTTCAATTAGCAAAAGAAAAATAAAAAGCAAGAAAAAAATCAAATCACCGAAAAGAAAAAAAATCAATTCAGATCTGGTAGGTCACTCAAATTTATTTTGGTGTCTTCTCTATGTGGTTAGTACTCTAGATATGGCTTTAATCTTTGACTATTAACTTTAAACGTGACACCGTTCTTTGGGTCCTTAATTTCAATTGCCCCATGTGAAAAAACAGTATGTACAATAAATGGGCCAGACCAACGAAAGCGTAACTTACCTGGGAATAGGCGCAAGCGAGAATCGAATAAAAACACTTTTTAACCTAGAGTGAAAGATTTTTTCATAATTTGTTTGTCGTGGAAGACTTTCATTCATTGCTTGTAAATCTTGACATTTTCGTATGCATCATTGTGAATTTCTTCAAGTTCTGCCAGTTGTAATCTTGTTTCTGAGCTGGCTTGCTGCATGTCAAAGTTGAATTTCTTGATGGCCCAATATGCACGATACTCGAGTTTCACAGGTAGGTGGCAAGCTTTTCCATACACTAGTCTGTATGGTGACATCCCAATCGGGGTCTTGAAAGCCGTTCTATATGCCCATAATACATCATCAAGTCTTAATGACCAATCTTTTCTATCTGGCCTCACCGTCTTTTCTAATATGTGCTTTATTTCTTGATTGGAGATCTCAACTTGGCCACTGGTTTGCGGATGATATAGGGTCACCACTTTCTGAGTGATTGAATACTTTGTCAAAAGAACTTTGAATGCTTTGTTACAAAAGTGGGCACCACCATCACTGATTATTGCTCGAGGGAATCCAAAGCGCGAAATAATGTTGCTTTTCAAAAATCCTATCACCACCTTGTGATCATTGGTTCTACATGGAATTGCTTCTACCCATTTCGATACGTAGTCAACAGCAACTAATATGTATTGATGGCCAAAAGAAGGGGGAAAGGGTCCTATGAAGTCGATACCCCATACGTAAAAAATCTCAACCACTAAAATTAGATTTAGTGGCATCATGTTCCTTTGTGTAATGATCCCCATTTATTGACACCTATCACATGAAGAACAAAAAGTGTAAGCATCTCGAAATATAGTTGGCCAATAGAAACCACATTGTAAAACTTTAGTCGCTGTTTTCTTAGCACTGAAATGGTCCACAAGTTTGTTCATGGCAGAATGAAAGGATATTCTGAATTTTACTTTCTGGGACACATCATCTAACAATTTGATCTGCACAATACTTGAACAAATACGGGTCATCCCAAAAGAAATTCTTTATTTCCGCAAAACATTTGGCCTTGTCTTGCTTGGTCCAATGCTCTGAAAGTTGACCTGTAACAAGATAATTAACTATATCAGCATACCACGGTAATACTTCTACACTCATTAATTATTCATCTAGAAATGACTCATTCAATATTAATGGCTCTGTAATTGTGTCAAAATGGAGACGAGAGAGATGGTCTGCCACAACATTTTCTGTGCCTTTCTTATCTTTGAATTCCAAGTCGAACTCTTGCAAAAGTAACACCCAATGAATTAGTCTAGCTTTTGCATATTTCTTTGTGATAAGATATTTAAGAGCAGCATGATCTGTGAATACAATTATTTTACAACCAATGAGATAAGATCGAAATTTTTCCAATGCAAACACTACTGCCAGCATTTCTTTTTCAGTAGTTGAATAGTTCAATTGTGCATCATTCAATGTCATACTAGCATAGTAAATAACATGAGGAATTTGATCAACCCTTTATCCTAATACTGCTCCTACCGCATAATCAGATGCATCACACATGAGCTCAAATGGTAAGCTCCAGTTTGGGGGCTGAATGATGGGTGATGATGTCAACAACTGCTTTAATTTTTCAAATGCCACAAGACATGAATCATCAAAGACAAAAGGTACATCCTTAGCAAGTAGATTACATAAGGGTCTAGAAACTTTGCTAAAATCTTTAATGAAACGTCTATAAAAATCAGCATGCCCAAGGAAAGATCTTACTTCTCTGACTGTTTTGGGTAGAGGAAGATTATAAATGAGATCCACCTTGGCTTTGTCAATATTAATACCTTTACTGGAAATGATGTGACTGAGAACAATACATTGTTTTACCATAAAATGACACTTCTTCTAATTTAAAACTAAGTTCTTCTCGATACATCTCTGCAGAACTAGCGTTAGATGATGTAAACATTGATCAAACGAGTCACCAAAAACAGAAAAGTCATCTATAAAGACTTCAAGGAATCGTTCAACCATATCAAAAAAAATGCTTAACATGCATCGTGGAAATGTAGCAGTTGCATTACATAATCCAAATGGCATTCTCCTACATGCAAAAGTGCCAAAAGGGCAAGTGAAAGTAGTCTTCTCTTGATCTTTTGGAGCTATAGGAATCTGATTGTATCTTGAGTAGCCATCTAGAAAGTAATAAAATTCATGGCCTGCTAACCTATCAAGCATTTAATCGATAAATGGTAAAGGAAAATGGTCTTTACGTGTGACAGAATTCAACTTTCTATAATCAATACATGCACGCCATCCTGTAGTCAATCTAGTGGGTATCAATTCATTATTGGCATTCGAAACTACTGTGACTCATGACTTTTTGGGGACAACTTGTACAGGACTGACCCATGAACTATCAGAAATTGGGTAAATGATACCCGCATCTAATAGTTTAAGGACTTCAGTTCTAACAACCTCTTTCATGTTAGGATTTAACCGACGTTGTATTTCCCTAATAGGTTTAGCATTTTCATCAAGGTGAATGTAATGCATGCAATCTACTGGGTTTATACCTTTTATGTTTGCTATGGTCCATCTTAATGCCCCTTTGTGCTCTTTTAAAACATCCAACAACTTACCTTTTTGTTCGTCGTTTAGGGATGATGAGATGATTACCGGTAGAGTGCTTTCTTCTCCCAAACATGTATATTCTAATGTATTGGGTAATGGTTTGAGCTCGAGTTTCGGTGGTGATTCTGATGATGGAATGAGTTTCTTCTCTGATGGATCTAGTTGTTCAACTCTTGACTTCCATTTATTAGTGTCCATGGATGGTGCTGAGTCAAGTATAGCGTTGACCTCATCGACCGACCGACCGATCTTTCAATTTCAAAATCCAAACCAAAGTAAGTTAAGCATGTTTGTAAAGGGTCATCACTAAAGTTTGAAAGAAAAGTATTATCAACTAATGCTTCAATTAAATTCACATCAACAATTCCATCATTTGCATTGGGAGGTTGTTTGGAAATGTTGAAAATGTTCAGCTCCATAGTTATGTTGCCAAAGGACAACTGCATATTTCTAGTCCTACATTGAATGTGAGCATCCGCAGTTGCCAAGAAAGGTCGGCCTAGGATAATGGGGATGTGCTTCCTTGAATCCTGGATAGGTTGAGTGTCAATTACAATGAAATCAACAGGAAAATAAAACTTGTCTACCTGGATAAGCACGTCCTCCACAATACCACAAGGTATTTTCGTGGACCGATCTGCAAGTTGTAACACCACTGGAGTTGGTGTAATTCTCCCAGTCCAAGTTTCACGAAAACTGCGTAAGGTAATAGATTTACACTAGCTTCTAAATCCAACAAAGCATTCTCAATTGTGTGGTTCCCTATACTACATGAAATAGTGGGGGAGCCTGGGTCTTTGCATTTTAAAGGAATTTTATGTTAGATGATAGAACTAACGTTTTATGTTAAAAAGGCTTTCTTTTGAACATGAATGTTTCTCGTTTTAGTACAAAGGTCTTTAAGAAACTTGGCATAAGATGAAACTTGTTTAATAGCATTAACCAAAGGGATGTTAACACTTACCTATTTGAAGATTTCAAGAATCTCACCTGTGGATTTTTCCTTCTTTCCTTTAGCTAACCTCTGAGGAAATGGAGCTTTAAAAACATATTCTCGTGGGTTGGTTTCTTTTTTTTCCTCCGGTGGTGAGTCATCAACATTCATAGGTACAATTTGATTTTCTTTTGTCACCGGCATCGCCACTTTGTTGTCTACTTTTTTTTCTTTTCGCAAGGTCATGACTGCTTTAACCTCTCCATGCTGCTGTGGTGAATTGGTACTTGCTTCATGTACTCCTTTAGGATTAGGCACTGGTTGACTTGGAAACTTGCCTTTCTCAACAGTCATTGCCAAGGTCTGAACTGAAGAAGCAAGTTGTCCCACCATCTTCTCAAGGCTTGAAACTAATTGGGCTTGTGAGTTAAAGCATGCTCTCAACTCATTTCAGAGTCCATCAATGGCGCGGTTCTGTTGTTTAATTGTGGAGTGAGTAAGATTCTTCAGATTCTTGGTCTAGGTTGAGAGTAGTTCTAGTTTTGATTGTATGGTCTAAATGGTGGCTGAGAGGCTTGAGGAATTTGAGGAATTGGTTGCATTGGTGGAGCTGGAGTTGCTGGTCCATTCTGTTGGAATCCTTGAGACCTTGAAAAATTGGGGTGGTCTCTTCATCTAGAATTATATGTGTTGGAGTATGGGTTGGAATTTGATGGTTTTCTCATTACTCCTATGGCATTGGCTTGATCTGAGTATGAGTCAAGGTCATGTGGTTATGTTGATTTAGCAGTCGATAACGATGCTATTTGTCGAGAGAGACTTTTAACCATCTCCTTGACTTCTTTGATTCCCGAAGTTGAATCGCCAATGTGAACCTCATTCACTCTCTTAATTCTTTTAGTGTTCCTGAGCGATCGACTCCGTTGTTGGGAATTATCTGCTTGTCGCTGGAAAAACTCCCAAATCTCTAATGCACTTTTTGACATTAGCTCTCCTCCACTTGTTGCCATTAGCCATTCTTGCTCATTCGGCAATAATCCCTCCAAAAAGTATTGGCATTGGTGCCATTTTTCATACCCATGATGTGGACACTTCAACAGTAGCCCATTCAATCGCTCCCATGTTTCGAAAAACTGCTCGTCTTCTCTCTAAGTAAACTCTGAAATTTCCCTGTGAATAGCATTGGTTTTACGTACTGAGAAATATTTATTCAAAAATTTAGTTACCATTTGTTCCCATGATGTAATGCTTTTAGCAGGCAAAGTATTTAACCATGAACGAGCTCTATCCTTTAAGGAAAATGGGAATAGTCTAACATCATCATCTGAAAAATTCTCATATTTAAATGTTTGACAAATAGTATGAAAATCATTCAAATGATTATATGGGTCCTCATTTTCTAGGCCATAAAATGTGGGGAGACAATTTAGCACACTAGGTTTTAATTCAAAACTCCTAGCAGCTACATTTGGGTATCTTATGCATGATGTGCTCAAATTAGCTAAGGGATTGAAATAATCCTTAAATGACCTCTCCTGTGGTGCTTGTAAATCCATTCCAAATTTATTTTTAACGTGCTTGTGTGTGCGAAGTGTTTTTTTCTAGTTCAAGGTCTATAGGTTCAAGATTAGGTAATAATGACCTACGACCATGCATGCAAGGAACAAAAAAATAAATAGAAACAAAACAAATAAAAATAAAGAAAAATGAGAAATTACGGTACTAACCTTATCACGCTGTTACAACCTTTCTATAAAAACACACTAAAACAAATACCTGAAATAAATTAACTAAAAATAAATTAATAAAATAAAAATAAATTACAAAGAAAAATAACTTAAAAATTAAATTACAGAATTGTAAAGAATAAATAAAGAAAAGAAATTATTACCTCTAAATGTAGATTTACTTTTTTTTTCCTTTTTTTTATAAGAAAAAATACAAGAAAACAAATAAAAGAGATTATTAAAAAAAATTAATTTTACGAATTAAAATAACTTATCTCCCCGGCAACGGCGCCAAAAACTTGTTGTGCAAATTTTATTGAACTCGTAAGCGCACGAATCTATTGTAGAATAGCCTAATGGTGACGAGTGTCGATCCCACGAGTAGATGGATTTTAATTGTGTGTAGAATTAATTTTGTAAATGGGTGGTTGGATTTGTGGTGAAAATGATTTGAATTATCCCAAAATTCGAATTAAAATGGCAAGAATAAATTGAAGTGAAAATCTATTAAATTGATGTACTTGAGTATCTGGATCCGTATCAACATGCACCATGGGCTAAATATTCCTTATTAATACCAATTAAATCATGAGGGTTGAATTCACACCTCATGAACCACACTCTAATCAATATGGTGCTAAGGGCTTATCGTGCCAAATAATAATAACATTGTACTAGAGAGCCGATGAAATCAGGGCGGTATATAGACAAGAATATTATTATTTGTCGAACAGAAGTCAAAACATCCACAAAAACTAGAGGGGAAGAGAAAATAAATTTACCAAATAAAGCCCATGACACATGTTGAGACTTCACCTTTAACCCAAGCTTGAAAGAAAATTAGCCACTCATAATTGAACTAGGAGCAAAATAAAAATTTATTAAAATACGTAGAAAATACAAGATAGAGAAGGAATTACAGAAAATAGAGTCTAAAAATGGATTCAGAGCTACCCAATTAGGGGGTAGAGGTCCCCTTTTTATAGATACATTGAGTAAATCATGGCCATCAGATTAAAAACAGTTTGGACACTCAGGATTGCGCCACGTCATCACTCAACAATATGTGGTTTGACCACGTGGTTTGAGCAGTGACACAGTTTGACCATGCGGTTTGAACAATGACACGGTTTGAACAATAATGCGGTTTGGTTGAAAATAATCCCATGTGTTGCATGTATCGTACGCGCGTTTTTTGGTCCACTAATATGCTACCACATCACTATCAATAGTACATAAGAATTTTAGACCAACAGGATCATGACACCTCATCAGTCAATGCCACATCATCGGTCAATGCCACGTCATCGATCCGTCTATGTGAACAGTGTCGTGAACAGTAACGTAGATAGTACCATACATGTGAATAGTACCGTACATGTGAACAGTGCCATTTTTCCTTTTATGTTCCTCCTAAGATTTTCGACCGTCCTGAGTTCAAAAGTGATGTCCGTTTTGCCGTTTGATCTCTCGTTTATGGTGAAATGGCACTGTTCACATAATTAAAATAAAACACATATAATTAAATTACAAGAACCTTAAATACATAAAAGTAAGGGTTGTTAGTAAGACTTGAAGTATAAAATGATGATTTTCTCCTTTATAAATATACATTTTCTAACACTCAACATGGACAAAGAACCTGGCTCAGTGACTGAGTACTGAGTCTCTGGTGCTGGAAGTAAAGATTTTCAATCTTCCCAAGGGTCGTGGGCGTCTTAGAAAAGAGCATTGGTATAGTCAGGCCTTTGTTCACGAACAAGAATTCCATTTGGACTGGAACTAGATCCCGGAGTACATGTCTGGGTTTGTGGTATGATCTCAAGAGTGTGAGATGGACCAATGGATGTATACTGAATGTTTGTAGGGACAGGTTGGACATTGTTGAGTTCTAACAAATAGGCTTTGAGGGTGGAGATGATTGTAGGATCATGGTTAAGAGGGAAAGGATTAGGGAATGTTTTCCATTCATACGCCATGTCATGTGTTCAGTAGTCTTTTATTTGAGGATGTTGGAAATATGGCCTGTGGACTATGTATATAGAAGTAAACATATATGCTTCTTTGTCTAGAATTTTGTCTAACTGATGAAAGTTAGATGGATTCTACAATTGCTTACGCCACCAGGTGACTGGTGAAAACCATTCAAGGAGTGTCCAGAAAAGTGTGGGTGCATGATCTGGTGTGGAGATATGCTTAAGAGTTGGTAGGACATGTAGAACAAGCTTTGTAGCAAACAGAACTGTGAGGCACCACATATACCATAACTCATCTTCAGAGATAGTGAGGCTAGGGACAATTGTGAAACCAGTGAGGAATAAGTGTTCTAAACATAAAGAGGGATACCTTTCTGGTTTAGTTATGTGAACATTCATGAAATACCTATAGAGGAATTTCTTAGCAAAGTTCTGAATTTGGAAGGCTGATCTGAAAGTAAGGTTTAAAGGGAAAGCCTTTTGATTTAAAGCTTTGAAGGGGAGTGATCGATACATGGCTATAATTGGGATGGTTTTGATGGAAGAGATGAGAACAGGGCTTTTTATAGATAGACGGGTGAGGAAATCAGGGATAATATTTTTATCACCTTTGATGTATTGGACCGTAAAATCATACTTTGCAAACCATGTCTTTAAATTGAGTAATTGTTTGTCAGGAAGTAATTTGTTCTTGAAATCAAAGATCTTTGGAAAAGAACTGTTGTCTATTCTGATGAGGAAATTGTGGCTGATGAGATGAAATTCAAATTTCTTGATTCCATATTTTACCTCAAGAATTTCCTTGTAAATTACGTGATAATTCTTTTTTGAATCTTTAAACTATCCACTTGCATGAGCGCAATAAGACTCTGAGTCATCTATCTTTTCCAAAAGGATGGCACTCCAAAAGTCATCACTAGCATCTATCTGGAGAATGCGTTGGCCTGTAGTGGGAATTTTGAGTGGAGGAGGTGATTGGGCTATCTTTTTTAGCTGCTTTACAGCTTTTGTCTAAGCCGGACCCCCTGGTGGAGTTTTCTTTTTAAGCATGCATGATAGCTGGCTGGTGTGGACCGTAACTTTAGGAATAAAGTCTCTGACATAATTAACAATTCCAAGGAACTGTTGAATTTGCTTTTTGTTGAGATCAGCGTTTGGAAACTTTAATAATTCTGCTACAATGTGTGGTCCTAGATGGTAGTGACCATCTTTTAAGACCATGCCAAGAAAATCAATAGATTCCTTTCCTATGCTTCTTTTCTTTTCAGAAAGCATGATGCCATGTGTCTGTATGATTTCTAGGAAATCTAAAAGGAGCTGTTGATGTGTTTGGTAATTGTGGGAAAACAACAAGATATTATCAATGTAGATTAAAGCATGATGAATGATCATAAAGAAGATCTTAACCATTGCTTTTTGAAATAATGAGGGAGCAACTTTGAGACCAAAGGGTAGGATTGTTCACTGATAATGAGCATTAAGGATACAAAAGGCTGTTTTGGGATGGTCTTCTGGTGAGATACCAAGTTACCAAAAACCAGCTTTAAGATTGAACTTTGAAAATACTTTTGCATCTTGAAGATGAATGAATAGGGACTGGATCCTTGGAAGAGGAAACTTATCATCTTTAAAGAAAGCATTAAGTGGTTGGTAATCAATAACTAATATCTTTTTTCCATGTACTAGTTCAGATCGTTTTTCAATATAAAAAGTTTGACAAGCCCAATCTGAAATAGTAGGTTCTATGAGACCTTGCCGAAACAATTGAGTGCATTCTTGTTTAGTGAGAGAGAGATCAGTTGGAGGCATCCCCAAATGGGTAACTTTGGTGGGATTAACATCTTCATTGAGTTTGAAAGGAAGATGTATGAAAAACTTTTCATTTTTCCAAAGTGGGGATGGATGAGTAAACTGTGAGTGATTTTCAGGACAAAGTTCAAGGAACTTTTGGGAAATTGAGGTATAAGGGGGAGCTGTATCTGACAATGTATATAGAAGGAGAACATCTGTATAAGGCATAAACATCTGTTTGAACTTAATTCTTGTTGGTGTAATAAAGAGATTTTTTATCAGTTGGAGGATATCAAACCCTATGAGGAGATCTTTGTCTGGTAAATCTGAACCAACAATTTTTTGCCAAATGATACAGTTTGGAAAGAATTGGATACCAATTGGATTTTGGTAATGAGAGAGGTTTTAAATACCTTTCCATTTACATCTTTGAAATATTCAGTATGGTTCTCCCAATAATCGAGAGGAAGAATTTGATGGTTGAGCAAACTGCGCTGTGCGCCAGTATCAAGGAAACCAATGATTGAGACAGGTTTATGAAATTTAGAAGGGATGACTCAAATTTTTACGGAAGGACCAGTGGATTTAGATCAGACCTGGTTAACTTCTTGAATAGTTGAGATAACAAAAATTTCATCTGTTTCAGAATTTGTTGATTCTGCAAGAATGAAGGCTGTATGATCATCTTTTTTGAACTATTCTAAGAAGTTGGATTCAACATCTTCATTGTCAGAAAGCATGGAAGATTACTGTAAGGGTTGGATGAGACAAACAACTTTTGCTGACTTATTTGGGTAATTACGGGCCAAATAACTGTGCATTTTGCAAATAAAACAGCGATTGTGTTTTTTTGTTTTTGAACTGGGAAAGATCATTCTTTCTAAAGTATCTGTAAGGCTTCTTTGGTTTTTTGGAAGAGGATTTATGGAAATGTTTCTGGAAGTGCTTCTTTTTATTGGTTGGACAAGTGCACTTTTTTCATCTTTGCACTGGATTTTGAGATAGGGTTTTTTACAAGCTGAGGCAAAGGGTTCTTTGTGTTCAATAAGATCTTTGAAGAAATTGTTTTGCTCAGCGATCTTATCAAGGCACAACATGGTTAATTGAAAGATTTTTCCAAGTGAGACATTTGTTATGTCAAGGTTAAAGGCTGTCAATTACCTTTGAGGCTCTAGCTGAAGCTCTGGTGGTAAAGATGCAGCAAAGACATGCTTTAAAGATGGATCATTGAATCCATTCAATTTGTAATAAAGTATGCTCATCTTTTTGTAATGCATTTCCAGGTGATGTCGTTTGAGAGAACAACATTTCATCTGGTGGTATTCTTTTCGAGATGCTTCAGTTAATGCTGCCAATTCTCCAATAAACTGCTCATAAATGACTGCAAGAGCTGTAGGAATGGTGGTTTGAATCAATTGGAGTTGTCTATATTCTCCTAGACTTTCAAACCAATCTCGTAATGAGCTAGTGAATCTGGAACCAAATTATCGGAGAACATTTTGGGTTTTTGCATGAGGCCTTGTCATTTGCACATCAATCCAACAACAAATTCTTGATGTCGAGCCTGCCATTTGTGATGAGGAATGTCATCAAATGTAAACCATGGTGAAGAGGATGATTTTGAAGAATTTTCAGAAACCGAAGGGACTGGTGGAACCGGTTCTATTTGTGACTTGTAGTCATCATTATTATCATTAGAAGATTCATATACAACAAGAGTAGATGTACTAGGATCTTCTGTTTTTGTGGCCATTAGAAGACCAGAAATGTCTGCATATTGAGACTCCAAGTCTGAAGAAGTTTGTTTAGATGAGCTGAGATTATTGGTGGAGGGTAAACTTTCTTCTGAAGTTGAATCTGAGTCACTGTTTTGGTGATCAATCTGCTGGTAATGGTATTAGTAAGCTGGAGCTTTGTCTTTCTTTGGAGGTTCAGGAATTACTTTAAGAGTCTTCTGAAGCTTGAAGATCTTCCTTGGGTGGAGGCTTTGAGATTTTGACTTTTAATTGGATTTTTTCAATGAGGAAGGCTTTGTTGGTGTAACTGGGGAAATATTTGGGTTTGTGCAATGAAGATGGGAAAGACCAAAGAATTGATCATAAGTTGATTGTTTAGGAGTATTGTAAAAAGGTTGGTATGATGTAAATAATGGTGCTGGTATAGGTATGGACCGGGTTTTAGTGAAAAGGGAAGGTTGTGCTTGGTCAACATCAATTTTGGCCAATTCTGCTTTCAGCTTTCTAATCTCTGCTTCTTTCTTATTGAATTCTAAACTCCAAATACAATTGTTTATCATCATTCTGAGATCAATATCCAATTCAGAGATTCTGTTATGTAGATTTGAATAAATCTGTTCAAGTCGGGCATTAATTGTGTCCACTTTCATTTCTGTTTGTGACACATGTGATGCCACTTTGTCAATCTTTTTACCGATATGGTGAAGAGCTTGGTTTTGAGCATTGGCATTGTGGGTTTGCCAATTCAGTACTGCTTTATACTGTTTTGGTACTTCTGGTTGTCCTAAAGTTGTGATTGGTGATTGAACATAAGGTTGAGAGACAACTTTGGTTTGTGAATCTGTATGTCTTTCAAGCGGGGGAAAAGATTCTTAGTATGATTGGCTAGAGGATGAAAACATCAAGCATGACTTGATTTTTGGTTGTTGTGCAGAAACAAGCTTAAATGAAGACTCTTTTTCTATTTGCCTGAGCACTTTCTTATAAATTGGCAAAGGTTGGTCTGGCTCTAGATCATCTGATGGCCTTGAAGAATGGGGTCGACATGGAATTTTGGGAATATGAGACTTTTTCTTTTTCCTTCTCCGTATTCTCATGATTTCAAAGTCTTCGTCATCATCTATGTCATCTGAGCAAGGACAATTTGGATTACACATATGGGCTTCTGGAACATCCCATAAGAAGTGATCGTTGACTTTCTCAGGATATACTGGATACCCTTCTAAAGAAAATCTATAGATTGGAAGATTCGACTCTTGTCTAGTAGAGACTGCTGTAATCATAGCAGTATAGAGCCGTGGAGGATACTTGACTTGTCCGTCTGTTCTTCTCTCAAAGACAGCTTGAGAAGTCTAGATAAGTTCTGAATTCTGATGGAATTGCTCATAGTTGGTAAGCCATTCCAAAGGCATGAGTTTGAGCAACTCTTGCTTTTGAATTTTTTTAAGAGTTTGGATTATGGTTGGAATTGTATTTGTGTCAGCAAGAATCATCAGTGCATCACTGGTTGTTTTTGCAGTTGAGAGATCTAGCACATGATTTTGCAATTGATACACTATTTGGTGATGGAGTGTGGCTATTTTAGAAGTGGATGTTTGTTCTGCTCTTTGGAGTTGGATTTGGACTTTCAGTGTTGTTGGAAGGTTGCGATCTTCTAAAGACATGTTGAAATTTGGGTAGAAGGTCAACAAGACACTTCTAACATGGAGAGTGGTTAGAACAGTTCCAATAACAACATGTTGATATTGTTTGAACATTGTGTTAAGGAGAACAATTCTGGCTGTGACAGGTAAGCCTTTTCTGCCATGTAAAGTGAGGATAAGCCTGACACCACCCAGATGAAGGTGTGTATACCCTTCTCATTTCCAGTTGGTTACGAGATCTGTTGGTATATCCATAGTGACATATTGTTCACTTTGAGAGGCTTGGAGAGCACACTTATCAAGTCGTGAAGACTGGATGTACTCTTTGGGAAGAGGTCTTTTTGTGGAAATTAGGGTTCTAATGCTTCTAGTGAAAGACGTTTTTTGTTTGTAAAGATGATATTGACTCATAACAGGGAACTGTGATTCATTAATCTGAGCAGATTCAGGAATAAACGAGTATTCAACAAGATTTTTTATTTTTGAGGCTACATGTTTTTGACAAGAACGAGGTAAAGAAAAAGTATAAGCGAGAGAAATATGAGGGATTTTGATGAAGCTATTTTTGATGAAGAAGAGGAAGATGCCACTTTTGGTAGAGTTTCTTCTAGGTGTTGAATAGTAATACTTGAGTACTAAACTATGATACCACCTCTGCTTAAGTTCGTTTGGCTCTGATACCACTGAGGTAGGTACATGGTGTTATTACACCTGAACTATGATAGTGCTAGACTATCTTTTGGACTAGTAGTTCGCAAGTTTTGGTTTCCAGCCGATATACCTATAATCCCTAAGATATAAAACCCGAAAAGCAAAACTATTGATCACGATACCATCCGAAAACAGGTCACTTATGACCTTCAAAAAGGGTGAACGTTGTGAGAAAACAATTTTATTTTAAATCGGTTTTATAAATAAATCAAGACTTTTCTGATACACAGGATCCTTTAAGAAAGGCAAGTGTAGGGTATACTCAGTATAGAAAATAGATATGAATGCTCTTATTTTAATAACCCAAGTATAAAACTTCTCCTCTGAGAGGATTGCATATAAAGAGTTCCTCTTGTTGCCACTTGTGTTGAAAGAACAATAAACCATTAGCAATGTTCGCAACATGGTTACATCTCTCTCAGAACTGCATAAGATTGGTATTTCTTTGTTGATCTTACCGTCACAGATAAACGAATGCAAACAAGAAGAATTTAAGGTTCTTCAGTAGCAGTAGTTGCTCGTGTTGTTAGTCGAAATGAAGCAAACCTTTAAGGTAGTTAAAGTTAGTTATGTTGATGCTGTAAATAAAACTAAGGGTGCACAATAACAAGCATAAGGAAGCAGCAGTTGATAAGCTCATACGTAGGGAATGTGAAAAGAGCTACATGCATCACAAACCTGTAGAGATTTTAGAGAATTGCATATTGTCTTATTAACAGCTAACTCTAGTACATGTCATGTGACATTGAGTAATGATCAAGAAACCTTTGCATATATATGTAAATAATGTAAATGAATACGAAGTAGTGAACTTTAAAAACAATAATAGAAATAATCCAAACACTTCTCTAATTTCGATTCAAGTGCTAAAACGCCTGAAATCAACTTTGATGAATGCATTCATGTTAACAAAAGAAAGGTTGTCATGTCAATTATGTCACCCTAGTATTCAGAGACAAATCGCAAACATATAAGAGATTCAGCAGGCAATCTAAGAACGATGTAACAGATGACATAATTAGAAACTTCTTCCTTCATCAGTTTTACACAATTTTTAACATGCAATTAATTCTCTTCAGTTGAAAACTTATCACTTCCCGCCTATGAAAGTTATTTGAGTGTCATAAGCCTGTAGTGAATCTACATTTTATATTTTAGGGAGTAATTTAAATAGAAAAATTAACATGAAGCTAATACAATGCTACAGCTTTTATTTAAACAAAATTTATGTGAATTAAGAAACAGAGCAAAACAGGTTAGCTGTAAATAATAATATTAAATCAGAGATTAAAGCTCTAATTAGAGATTTTAAATAAAATTGATTATTTTAAAATGAGTTCTCCTATTTACCCCGGGTCAAACCCCGAACTTGAGAAAACGACGCCGTTTTAAGGATCAAATTTTGTTAAGATAGATGAGCTACTTTCTTCACACAATGATGCCGTTTTGAGGACCAATTTTTGGTTTTAACTTCATCCAAGAGGATAGAAGCAAAGAAAACATGGGACTGAGCCAAGGAACAAATGAATTAAGTGTCCATAGTAGATGGAAAGTTTGTGAAGTCCTTGGTGAGGTATTAGGGCAAGGAGGTGGAGGTGTCCAATGATCGGTAATGCCATTGGGCTTGGTGGAAGACTAGATGTGGTCTTACTTCTGCGGAAGATTGATCGGACCAAGATCGTGGAGACTAGCCATAAAGAAAAATGCAGCCACTAAAATCAACCTTGTTTTGCTCTTAGTGAGAATAACTGAGATTTTAGAAGCCAAGAAAACATGAATAAGGCCAAGACAGAAACTTAATGCTTTATTCAATAAACAAAAACAATAAAAATTAAAAAAAATCTCTAACCAAATAATCAAAGAAGGCAAAACTAGCAACCTAGTTTAGAAGGATTGACACGAACAAAAAGGCTAATGAATGAATAAAAAAGACAAAGACCTAAATCAGCCAAAGATTGAAGCATTACCTCCGGTGCAGAAGTGGTCCCTGCTTTGTGAGTGGTTGTGGCTATCACGTAATGGCTATTAGTGGCAGTGACGGTGGCTGAGGGTACGCATGATGGCTGATTTGTGGGTGATTTCAGAAGAATTGTGGCTGGAGATCTTGATCGATAACAGCTGATTTGTGGGGAGAATTGTGGCTGGAGATCTCCATCAATGATGTGAAGGAGAAAAACTTTGCAAACGGTGCATTTTTGGCAGAAGGCAAACGATGCATTCTTGACTTAATAAAACGGTGCGTTTAATTTGGGGTTTGACCCAGGGTAAATAGCATTTTCCTTTTAAAATTATGCGAATTTGAGACTACATTTAACATTTGATTTTTTTGACGAGGGCTAAAAGATTAGCTATATGATTAAAGAAAGATCACATTGTTGTGGAGGGAATAAAAGTGTAATTGAAGTGAGTTATGTAAGAACCCGGAGCATTAATCGGCATGTATGGTGTCACCAGCGCGGTAACATCTTCAGTGTTAGAGGTGGGCAAAATACCCGACCCGACCCGAAAAATTTGGGTTCGGGTCAGTTTGGGTTGTTATTGAAACCCAAACGGGTGAAAAATTACAAACCCGGAGCATTAATCGGCGTGTATGGTGTCACCAGCGCGGTAACATCTTCAGTGTTAGGGGTGGGCAAAATACTCGACCCGACCCGAAAAATTTGGGTTCGGGTCAGTTTGGATTGTTATTGAAACCCGAACGGGTGAAAAATTACAAACCTGATCGGGATGTGTTCGGGTCGGGTAAAACCCAATCCGATCCGAATACTCGATCGGGTCGCACAAAAAAAAACTCACTAAACCTATAAACACATCACACATGCACACACCAGACACCACACAAACGGGCACACACAAAGTCACAACTGAAAAACAATTGGCTAAAAAGAAATTGACAAATAAAAAACAAAATCAAATTATAACCCACGCACACAGCCACACACAAACATATCTCGCTGCCTTCACAGCCCTCATCCTCATAGCCTTCATCCTTACACTCACGACTTCACACACACACAGACATCGCAAAAGGCAAAAAGCAAAGCGGCAGCCGACACAGCCAATGCAGCAAAGAGAACGGAGGAAGCGCAGCCAACGCATGCAGCCACCTAACTCGCGACTGGATCTACTGCTCCGTGACATTTGTAGCTACCAGATCTGCTGCTGCTAGATCCGCTGCGTTGCTATCGGATCTGCTGCTGCAGCCTCCACATCACCAAGTTCCACCGCGAATCGGCAACCCGAATTCTTTTCTTTTTTGATGTTTTGATGGTATATAATAATATATTATATATTATCTGTTAATTGCTGAGTATATGTATTGTTAAATGTTAATAATAAAATGAGGGAAATTATTGTATGGAAAATTTTGGAGCCTAATTTATTAAGTCCGTGGAAGCTTAAATTATAAGTATGAATTGATTTTTTTGTTTTGTTTTTAATGAATAGATTAAGCAGATTAAGCACTAAAATTAAATATTTTGCATTTAATCTGTACAGTAGCTTCACCCGATCCGAATTAACCCAAATTTAGCCCGATTATTTGACCCGATCTGAATATGTTCTGATCGGGTCAAATCGGGTTACAACTTCAGGTTGAGTTTGGATGAATTCTTTTCTAACCCGATCAACCTGAAATCCGATCGGATTGATTGGAACCCGACCCGAACCCGAAAATGCCCACCCTTATTGAGTGTTGTTGTAAGTGTGAGTGCTAGAGTGAGATTGACTTTGGAGAGACCTCGAGCTTTGGGCATGCTGACTTTCTTTAAATTTTGGTTATTTATATTTTTTTTAAAAATTTGGTTTTTTTTTTGTTTATCTGTTGTTGTACATAGAGTTGGCACATTTGACACGAGTCAAATACCCAATACAAACATGGCACCAATAAATAAGTTTAGATCAAGAGCTGGATCCAGGTCAACTCTATTTTTTTTCTGTGTTGAGTTAGGATTTAAATTTCTGATTAACGTTGTCAATGACACAATTATTAAATAGATAATTGTGTCGTGTCAACCCTAACCCTCTAACACAACCCACTAAAATATGACCTTTGTGACATTGTTCTAAAACATTTCTAGGAATAGATTTGTAATTAAGATAAATAAAATTAAAAGAACTTAAATTTAACCTACTGCACCACTAGATTAAATTTTATTAATTGCAGCTAATTAAAAAAACAATTATTGATAAAAAAACCTAAATTGCCAGTAATTAAAAATTAAAAATAAAAATCCCAAATTGAGTCATTAAAAAAATAGTAAGGGAAATTATCATTTTACTACCAAAGTGTTAACTTGTATATGTTTATTATATTGATTTTGATGATAATAAACTTTAAATGTTTTGATTAAAATGTTGGAGAGATTCATTAATAAACAAAAGCCATATAATCATTCCAATAATGTTCATAAAAAATGGATAGTTGCTAAACTTCTATTGGAAAATGAGTCCCTGCAATATTTGGCTAAAACTGTGATTGTGGAAACAAACGATGAACCGTTAACATTGAAACGGTTAGCCGATAAAATCCAGAGATAAATTATTTCCTTAGACTTGAACCGGTTAGTAAAAATGGACAATACAAGTGTGCAGAGAAGGTCATTGGAATTAAACAACTAATAGAAATAAGTGTTAACCTTGAACCGTTGAAGACAAACGGATAAACTTATTCTACTTTGTATGCTATAGGAAATAACCGGCGAACTGTTAACTTCAAACGGTTAACCGATAATTTTCAGGGTGTCATTTTATGCTAACCTTTAACCGTTCAACAAGAACGGATAAAAGAAATTTGTTTTGCAGGTCTCTGGAAATTAACGGTGAAAGGGTAGTGACAAACGGTCAATCGTTTATTTGAAATTTGGTTCAACGATAACTTTGACCAGTACAAACAGTTAACCGTTGTTGGTTAACGGCAATCTATTTACGGGCATACAGTCAGTAACGGCTATTTTTCAGCTCCAACTATAAATAAGCTCATTCAAATTCAAATAAAGGTTTATCACAATGCTATCATTGAGCTCATAATCGAGAATACAAACTTCATAAAGCTTTAAACACATTCTTGCTTCATTTATTTACATATTGGGCATTGATTTGTAATCTTAAGTATTGTGTGAGTGAAAAACAAATTTATAATCTTTACTGTGAGTGATTGTAAGTGTTGGGATACACTTAGGTTAAGAGATTGGGGATAATCTCTTGTTATAAAGGTTCATTGACACCTTGGAAGTCAATTGTAAGCATTTGAAGCCTTAGAGGCTTACTTAGTGAAATCCTCAAGCCCAGAAAGCTTAGACGTGTGGACGTAGGCGAGGGTGGCCAAACAACATAAAAATGTCCGTGTTTGAATCTCTCTTCCCTTATCTTTTTATATTGTGATTGATTTATTTGTTATTGCTTTAAATTCGTTTAAGATTTGCATTAAGTTTTGTTTTGGAATTGAATAAGTTTCAGAAACTTAATTCACCCCCCTCTTGGGTTGCATAACTAGAATTTCATTTGATATCAGAGACTTGTTCTCTTATTAGGACTTAATCGTCTAGAGTAAAAGATCCATGGCAACCTAAAATAACTCAAGCCTTAAGGAAGGACATTCCACAACTAGACCATCGTTCTTTGACGGTAATAACTATCCATATTGGAAAACTAGGATGAGAATTTACTTGCAAGCATTAGATTACGAAATTTGGGAAGTTGTTTGTGACGGTCCATTTGTTCCTATAACTAAAAATGAAGAAAAAGATGATATTCCTAGACCGTCAAGTCAATGGAGTGAGTTAGAAAAGAAAAAGATGTCTTTAAACTCCAAGGTAATGAATGCTCTGTTTTGTGCTCTAGATAAAAATGAATTCCATAGAGTATCTAGTTGTGAGAGTGCTCAAAAAATATGGAATAAACTTGAGGTTGTCTATGAAGGGACAAATCAAGTTAAAGAGTCTAAAATCAGTAGATACACTCATCAACATGAATTGTTCCAGATGGAACAAAATGAAAGTGTGTATTCATGTATACACGATTTACAGACATAGTGAACACCCTAGGAGCCCTAGGAAAGACTTTCTCAAATAGTGAGAAAGTAAAGAAAATCATTAGGTCACTTCCAAAGGAATGGAGACCTAAGAGAATTGCTTTTGAAGCGACAAAAAATTTAAATATTTTATCTCTTGATGATTTAATTGGCTCTCTTATTTCATATGAAGAAGACTTAGCAATAGAAAAAGAGCATTAGGAGAAGAAGAAAAATATTGCTCTCAAATCAAAACATGAGAGTGATGAAAAAAGTGAGCTGGATGATGAGGAGATGGCTATGCTGACTAGAAGATTCAGAAAATTCTACAATAAAACTAGCGAGCGAAGAAAGTTCAGAAACTTCAAAAACCAAAAAGAAGAAAAAGGATCAAATCACTTGCTATGAATGTAAAAAGCCTGAACATATACGGTCTGAGTGTCCTCTATTCAACAAGCTCAAAAAGAAAGCAATGATAGCTACATGGGATGATAGTGATAAGGAGACAAGCGATGATGAAGAACATCAAGAGATGACAAATCTAGCTTTCATGGCGATAGGGGAATAATCATTGGATGAAATTGATGAGGTAAGTGATCTTCCTACTTTTGATGAATTACATGATGCTTTCAAAGAATTACATTATGAGTGGATAAAAAATGGTAAAAAGAATGCATGCCTTAAAAAGAAAATGGTAGAACTTACAAACGAAAATGATGCATTGGAAAAATGCAATGAGTCTTTGAATAAGATGTTAAAAAAATTAGAATTAGAAAATAAAATGTTGCATGATAAAATTGCATCTTTAAAAGGTAAACAAAATATTTCATATAAACATCAAAAATCACATATAGATAAATTGATGAAAGAGAATAAAGTGCTTAAGAAAAAGAATAATGAGCTAAATGAAATTGTGCTAAAATTTATAAATGAGCAAAATATGTTGAATAACATGCTCAATTCACAAAAATGTATGTTTGACAAAGGAGGTATTAGTTATAAGCCAAGTTTGAAACAAAAATATTATAAGAATTACTTTGTGAAGAATATTTATATTAATAAACAAGTTGTATGTCATTATTATAATCAAGATGGGCACGCGAAAAATGGATGTCCAATGAAAAGAAATGTTTATTATGGAGTGAAATGTATTTGGGTTCCAAAAAGAACCATTGCTAACATACAAGGACCCAAGAAGTTTTGGGTACCTAAAACTTAGAAACGTTTTCTGCATGGGTCAAAGAAAAGAAAAAAAAAGTGGTACTTGGACAATGGATGTTCAAGACATATGACAGGGAATTACTCTTGGTTTTCAAGTTTTACTAAGATTGAAAATGGTGGAAATGTATCTTTTGGAGATAACTCAAAAGGGAAAATCATTGGTATCGGAAATGTCGGTAATGTATTTTGTATTCTTATTGAAAATGTGTGCTTCGTTGAAAACTTGAAACATAATTTGTTTAGCATTAGTCAATTGTGTGATAAGGGTTATAAAGTTGCTTTTGATAAAAATAGATGTATTATTAAAAATGCATGTGATGGGAAGATATTGTTTGTAGGAAATAGATGTGTTAATTTTTATACAATTGATATAGATTGTGCATCCACACACGGTAAATCTTTTTCCATATTACATGATGATGGTTGGTTATGGCATAGAAGACTAGGACATGCAAGTATGGATTTAATTTCAAAGATTTTGAAAAATGATTTAATTAAAGGTCTTCCAAAAATCGGTTTTCAAAAAGATAAAATTTTTGAAGCATGCCAATTTAGTAAACAAATAAAAACCTCTTTTAAAAGCAAAAACCATATTTTTACTTCTAAACCTCTTCAACTACTTCACATAGATTTGTTTGGACCCTCAAGGTATGCTAGCATGAGTGGAAAGTATTATACTTTCGTAATAGTTGATTTTTTTAGATACACATGGGTATTATTTTTAGGTAATAAAGATGATGCTTTTGAATCTTTTAAAGTATTTTGTAAGAAAGTTCAAAATGAAAAAGGATATGGTATCTAATGCATTAGGAGCAATCATGGAGGAGAGTTTGAAAGCCATGCATTTGAAACCTTTTGCAATAATTTGGGCATTGAGTATCAATTTTCATCACCTAGGACTCCACAACAAAATAACGTTGTTGAGAGAAAGAATAGTTCTATTCAAGAAATGGCTAGAACCATGTTGAATGAAAATACATTATCAAAATATTTTTGGGCCGAAGTCGTTAACACCACTTGTTATGTTTTAAATCGGGTGTAGATTACACCGCATCTCAATAAAACTCCTTATGAGATTTGTGTTGTGCAAATTTTATTGAACTCACAAGCGCACGAATCTATTGTAGAATAGACTAATGGTGACGAGTGTTGATCCCACGAGGAGGTGGATTTTAATTGTGTGTAGAATTAATTTTGTAAATGGATGGTTGGATTTGTGGTGAAAATGATTTGGATTATCCTAAAATTGGAATTTAAATGGTGAGAATAAATTGCATAGAAAATCTATTAAATTGACGTACTTGGGTATCTAAATCCGTATCAACATGCACCATGGGCTAAATATTCCTTATTAATACCAATTAAATCATGAGGGGGGAATAGAGGTGGCAAAAATACCCGCCCGGTCCGGACCCGGACCGTACCCGGGTGTTGCGGGTCGGTCTTGGGCATCACTTGATAAACCCGGAACCCGGATTTTATTAAAAAAATTATAAAATATATATTATTTTAAATATTTTATATTTATTTGACTTATTTATTATACATATATAAAGTTTTAAACACTTAAAGTTTATATTTTCATGTCAAATTTTATTGAAATAAATTTAAAACTTATAAAATTATCAAAAAATAAAAAATATATACACATAAAATATTAAAAAATATAAAATCCGGGTACCCGGATTAAAACCCGGCCCGGACCCGGACCCGGACCGGTTGCATCCGGGCAGGGTCCGGTCATGGCAATACCCGGACCCGGCTCGGGGTTTTGTCATCTCTAGGGGGGAATCCACACCTCATGAACCACACTCTAATCAATATGGTGCTAAGGGCTTATCATGCCAAATAATAATAACCTTGTACTAGAGAGCCGGTGTAACCAAGGCGGTATCTAAACAAGATTATTATTATTTATCGACGAGAAGTCAAAACATCCACAAAAACTAGAGGGGAAGGGAAAATAAATTTACCAAATAAAGCCCATGACACATGTTGAGACTTCACCTTCAACCCAAGCTTGAAAGAAAATTAACTACTCATAATTGAACTAGGGGCAAAATGGAAATTTATTAAAATACGTAGAAAATACAAAATGGAGAAGGAATTACAGAAAATGAATCCCAAAAATGGATTCAGAGATATCAAATTAAGGGGGGAGGCCCCCTTTTTATAGATACATTGAGTAAATCATGGTCATCGGATTAAAAACAGTTTGAACGCTCAGGATTGCGCCACGTCATCAGTCAATAGTACGCGGTTTGACCACGCGGGTAAATAGTAACACGGTTTGACCCGGTTTTGAACAGTAAGACAGTTTGGTTAAAAATAATCCTGTGTAATGCATGTACCGTACGCGCAAGTTTTGGTCCACTAATATGCTGCCACATCACCATTGACAGTTCATAAGAATTTTAGACCAACATGATCATGACACCTCATCAGTCAATGCCACATCATCGGGCAATGCCACGTCATCGGTCAATGCCACGTCATCGATCCGCCTATGTGAACAGTATCGTGAACAGTAACGTAGCCAGTACCGTATATGTGAACAGTGTCATTTTTCCTTTTATGCTCCTCTTAAGGTTTTCGACCGTCCTGAGTTCAAAAGTGATGTCCGTTTTGCCGTTTGATCTCTTGTTTATTGTAAAATGACTATGATGCCCCTAAAATACACAAAATACTTAATTAAAATAAAACACACATAATTAAATTACAAGAACCTTAAATACATAAAAGGGTTGTTAGTAAGACTTGAAATGTAAAATGATGATTTTCTCCTTTATAAATATACACTTTCTAACACTCAACACACCCCCCAACCAGCTTATTGTCAGTCCCTAGCAAATAAAGTGAAAACAAAATTCAAACACAATTTTTTTTTTGTTGTTTTTTTCTTAAACAATCTTGTTTAGTCAATCAGATTAATGATAGCAATCAAATAAAAGTATAAGCATTATCTCCAGTCTAAAGCAACATCACACCCACATCAACCATCCACATGAATCAGCCTAGTAGATTGTCATAACTACTTTCAAGAATGACATGTCAAACCCCAAAATCTCACTAGAAGTAGTAACACTCTCACAAAGAAATTAAACCCAATAAAAATAGTCACTCCAATGAATGGTACTTGAGAGAGAAAATAATAAAGAAGTGATATTACATGCTCTCACCAAGATGAAAGAAATATGCCCTCAGCTTAGAAATAATACGATCTCAAGTTAAATAAAAATGTTAGTCAACCCAATTTATTTATTTATTTTTTTATGCACCACTACATCTTTTTAGCCCATATAACTAGCTTTTACTTCAAACTATAGTTCCATAAAATCAAGAAGGACTTTTATTAGGGCGTAACGTAGGTTAGGGACATGGCTAACAAAGAAGGGAAATAAGGAAAACAAAGTGTATGTTTGAGAAAAATACAGAGGAATTTTTTTTTTTGGAAGTTGTAAGGTGGATTTCACCTATTATTATTTTTTTTTCTTCTTTTTTTTGAAACAACAAAATTTTTTTTATTGCTTTTGGTGGGCATAACTTCACTATACAAAATAATTATTTACATTTTTCTCAAACATAAATAGGTGATGGAACTTATAAGATATTGGGTAATACTCCAAATCGGAGTGGGTCAAGATGATAAGTTTGACAAAGAAAAGTTTTTTTTTTAATTTTTTTTAAAGGCTCAAAAGGGTTAACTATGGATATTTGATAAAAAGGATGGCTAGAAAGGCTCAAACGGATCAAAGATGGTCTTTCCATCGTCTTTTAGGGCTCTAAATAATCTTCCATATCTACTAGTTAGATGGGCCTCCAAATGTAGCAACACACATTTTGTTTTTCTTCTTTTTTTTTAATTTTATAATATTTTTTTAAGGGTTAACTCAAAAGAAATCTAGAGATCGTGTATACAATAATAAACTGCTGAGCTGTATAAAGAATGGGCAAAAGGATTACTCTCCAAGAAAAATGATAGGCTCAAAAACTCACTTGGCACTTATTTATGACATGTTCATTCCTTCAAGCAACTCATATTTGTCTCCGACATCAACATATAAAGTAGCAAACATAGCGTAACATCACTTAAGACCAAAGATAATACAAATACTAAAATTTGAAATTAATCATGTCATCCAATGTTAAAACAAATCACATAACAATTTTTTTTTTTAACCAACATTCTACCCCCCAACCTATTCTAAACATGAAAGGAAAATATGGATGCAGAAATGTGAAAATGATGCAGAACAACTACTTAGACAAGTTACACTTAAAATGATCGAAAAAGAAATGTTTTTTTTTTATTTTTAACTAAGAAGATGCGTTTCTAGAGGCACTACACTCCATATTCAGCCATCTTCGACTCAAATATTTAAAAATGTATATTTATAAAGGAGAAATTAAAAAGAAAAAGAAAAATGAACATAAAAACTTAATAAAGAAAAAGAAAATGTCTGAATTTGTTGAATTTTTTTTATTTTTTTTTCAAACGATGAAGATGCGTTTCTAGAGTCACTACACTCCATATTCAACCATCTTCAACACAAAAAGTTAGCAACAATTAGTTTCTTCAACAAAAAATTAGTAAAATCTTAACCAAGATTCCACAATTGTCGACTATTCCCTTCCCCCAACCAGAACGAAACATTGTCCTCAATGTTTTAAAGGAAAGAAGTAGAGTTTAGAAGACATCACCTGAGTGGTGCAACACAGAAGAAAATATTTACAGGCGGAGAGTTAAATTTAATTTGTACTTCTTACTGCGGCTATTGTTACCATCATTATTTGGATGCTCCAACACAAAGGTCCAGGGGTCTGGCTCCTGTCGATAAGCTTGTAACAAATCAAGTAGCTCATTAGTAGTGTGAGCACACAAAAAAAGCTTTTTCGCATTGGAAGGAATGAAATAGTTTTTTATTGCATGGTTAAGAAATGCGATGAAGCCATCATAAAAGTTATTGACATTTAACAAATCGATGGGTTTCTGGTGAATGTGCAGATGGGCCCAAGATGCTAGTGTGATAAGTGTCTCTAGTGTTGCAAGATCTCCTGGAAGGAAAATAAAAGCATCAGCATGATTAAGCATTTCAGTTATTCTTTCTTGCATACCTGAGACGACTAACTCTTCTCCAGTCGGTGAGTGAGACAAACTGCCCAGAGGTTTTAGGACTCTTGGGATGATGCCTAACACTTGGCTTCCTCTGACAAAAGTAGCTTCTGAGACCAATTTTGATAACCCTCAGTTACCTCCTCCATACACCAAGTGTAATTTTCTCTCTGCTATGCTTCGACCAAGATCTACGGCTGCCTCAACGAACTCTTTATGTTTGCTATAGTTAAATCCAGAAAGTACACAAATGTTCTTGAATTGTCTATTGGGAGTAGTTGTCATTGGAATACTTCTCAAAAATAATTTGTGAGTGCTTGACAAAAAAAAATCACATTCAAGAGTCTTGGTGACAGTGGGTCACAATTGTGTATGAGGTAACATGTCAGTGTCAAATAACGTGTAAAGCACATGGCTCGCGAGTCAAAAAGGAAATAGTAAAAAGGAAAAAGTAAACAGTAATAAAATGAAATTATTAAAGACAATAATGCAAATCCAATGACTCCTTATTCAAGCCATCCCTAATAAATTGAATCTTATCTTCTCTGTTATCAGACATCATTCCTAAAGAACATAGTTTTTTATCGCAACTCATTCTGGCACACTTATGACAAGCAACAGAAATTCTTCGAGCTCGTCGTTTTTTGCATAATTTCCTTTACCATAACCAGGCATGTATGCAATAAATTTTGGAGGTAACTCACCTGCCAATCGTACTTTAGCCTCGATTAACCAATGAATTTCAGCAGGTATGTTATTCCTCATGAACAATCGCATGCGTTCGGACTGGGCTTTATAGATTGTAAGGAGGGCATTCTGAAGAAGTGAAGGGAATCGCTTGTGAAGCTTCACTAGAATCTCGTTTCTGTCCATACCTTCACCTCAGAATATCAGTTATTATGGGAAAACTGAAGTAACCGACTTGATTGTCATGGAGTACCGTTATCCGCTACTTCACTGGGGTAACAAACTAAAGCACATAAACCGAAAAACAAATTAAAACACACAAAGAAAATTAAAATCGTCTTCTTATTGAATTTACCTCAAGCTCCAACTGGATGTCGTAAACACTTCTTTCAATGTCTCTGAGTTGGCTTTCTAAACCCTCAACATAGGATACTAACTCTGGTGGTTGCAAAGCCCAAATACGATGTGTTTTACAAAATTGAATCTGCCTTTTGAGATGAGTTTTAACACGTTGAAGTGGTTTAAGAATGTTCAGGAGGAACAGTCTAAGTATGGTACTCATGATTAACAATGGTAAGAAAAAACTTAATGGTAAAACAAACACGCTTATGCAAAAATAATTTCAATTAGCAAAAGAATAATAAAAAGAAAGAAAAATCAAACCACCGAAAAGAAAAAAAAATCAATTCTAATCTGGTGGGTCACTCAAATTTATTTCGGTGTCTTCTCCATGTGGTTGGTACTCTAGATATGGCTTTAATATTTGACCATTAACTTTAAATGTGACACCGTTCTTTGGGTCCTTAATTTCAATTCCCCCATGTGGAAAAACAATATGAACAATAAAGGGACCAGACCATCGAGAGCGTAATTTACCTGGGAATAGGTGCAAGCGAGAATTGAACAAAAGCACTTTCTGACCTGGAGTGAAAGATTTTCTCATAATTTGCTTGTCATGGAAGACTTTCATCGTTGCTTGTAAATCTTGGCATTTTCGTATGCATCATTGCGAATTTCTTCAAGTTCTGCCAGCTATAATCTTTTTTCTGAGTTGGCTTGCTGCATGTCAAAATTGAATTTCTTGATGGCCCAATATGCATGATGCTCGAGTTCCACAGATAGGTGGCAAGCTTTTCTATACACTAGCCTGTAGGGTGACATCCCAATCGGGGTCTTGAAAGCTGTTCTATATGCCCATAATGCATCATCAAGTCTTAATGACCAATCTTTTCTGTCTAGCCTCACCGTCTTTTCTAATATGTGCTTTATTTCTCGATTGGAAATCTCAACTTGGCCACTGGTTTGCAGATGATATGGGGTCGCCACTTTGTATGTGATGGAATACTTTGTTAAAAGAGCTTTGAATGCTTTGTTACAAAAGTGAGCACCACCATCACTGATTATTGCTCGAGGGAATCCAAAGCGCGAAACAATATTACTTTTCAAAAATCCTATTACCACCTTGTGATCATTGGTTCTACATGGAATAGCTTCTACCCATTTCGATATGTAGTCAAAAGCAACCAATATGTATTGATGGCCAAAAGAAGGGGGAAAGGGTCCCATGGAGTCGATACCCCATACGTCAAAAATCTCAACCACTAAAATTGAATTTAGTGGCATCATGTTCCTTCGTGTAATGCTCCCCATTCGTTGACACCTATCACATGAAGAACAAAAAGTGTAAACGTCTCGAAATATAGTTGGCCAATAGAAACCACATTGTAAAACTTTAGTCCCTGTTTTCTTAGCACTGAAATGGCCTCCACAAGCTTGTTCATGGTAGAATGAAAGAATATTCTGAATTTCATTTTCTGGGACACATCGTCTAACAATTTGATCTGCACAATACTTGAACAAATATGAGTCATCCCAAAAGAAATTCTTTATTTTCACAAAGAATTTAGCCTTGTCTTGCTTGGTCCAATGCTCTGGAAGTTGACCTGTAACAAGATACTTAACGATATCAGCATACCATGGTAATACTTCCACACTCATCAATTATTCATCTGGAAATGACTCATTCAATGGTAATGATTCCATAATTGTGTCAAAGTGGAGACGAGAGAGATGGTCTACCACAACATTTTCTGTGCCTTTCTTATCTTTAAATTCCAAGTCGAACTCCTGCAAAAGTAACACCCAACGAATTAGTTTAGCTTTTGCATCTTTCTTGGTGAGAAGATATTTAAGAGCAGCATGATCTGTGAATATAATTATTTTACAACCAATTAGATAAGATCAAAATTTTTCCAATGCAAATACTACTGCTAACATTTCTTTTTTAGCAGTTGAATATTTCAACTGTACATCATTCAATGTCATACTAGCATAATAAATAACATGGGGAATTCGATCAACTCTTTGTCCTAATACTGCTCCTACTGCATAATCAGATGCATCACACATGAGTTCAAATGGTAAGCTCCAGTTTGGGGGCTGAATGATGGGTGATGATGTCAACAATTGCTTTAATTTTTCAAAAGCCACAAGACATGAATCAGTAAAGATAAAAGGTACATCCTTAGCAAGTATATTGCATAAGGGTTTAGAAACTTTGCTAAAATTTTTAATGAAACGTCTATAGAAACCAGCATGCCCAAGGAAAGATCTTACTTCTCTGACTATTTTGGGTCGAGGAAGATTATAAATGAGATCCACCTTGGCTTTGTCAACCTCAATACCTTTGCTCGAAATGATGTGACCGAGAACAATACCTTGTTTTACCATAAAATGACACTTCTCCCAATTTAAGACCAAGTTCTTCTCGATACATCTCTATAGAACTAGCATTAGATGATGTAAACATTGATCAAACGAGTCACCAAAGACAGAAAAGTCATCCATAAAGACTTCAAGAAATCTTTCAACCATATCAGAAAAAATGCTCAACATGCATCGTTGAAATGTAGCAGGTGCATTACATAATCCAAATGGCATTCTCCTATTTGCAAATGTGCCAAAAGGGCAAGTGAAAGTAGTTTTCTCTTGATCTTTTGGTGCTATGGGAATCTGATTGTATCCTCAATAGCCATCTAGAAAGCAATAAAATTCATGGCCTGCTAATCTATTGAGCATTTGATCAATAAATAGTAAAGAAAAATGGTCTTTACGTGTGACAGAATTCAACTTTCTATAATCAATGCATACACGCCATCTTGTAGTCACTCTAGTGGGTATCAATTCATTATCGGCATTCGTAACTACTGTGACTCCTGACTTTTTGGGGACAACTTGTATAGGATTGACCCATGAACTATCAGAAATTGGGTAAATGATACATGCGTCTAATAGCTTAAGGACTTCATTTCTAACCACTTCTTTCATATTAGGATTTATCCGACGTTGCATTTCCCTAGTAGGTTTAGCATTTTCATCAAGGTGAATGTAATGCATGCAGTCTACTGGGTTTATACCTTTAATGTCTGCTATGGTCCATCCTAATGCTCTTTTGTGCTCTTTTAAAACATCCAACAACTTACCTTTTTGTTCGTCATTTAGGGATGATGAGATGATTATCGGTAGAGTACTTTCTTCTCCCAAAAATGCATATTCCAAAGTGTTGGGCAATGGTTTGAGCTCAAGTTTCGGTGGTGATTCTAATGATGGGATGAGTTTCTTTTCTGATGGTGCTAGTTGTTCAACTCTTGACTTCCATTTATTAGTGTCCATGGATGGTGCTGAGTCAAGAAGGGCGTTGACCTCATCGACCGATCTGTCAATAGCAAAATCTAAACCAAAGTGAGTTAAACATGTTTGTAAAGGATCATCACTAAGGTTTGAAACAAAAGTATTATCAACTAATGCTTCTATTAAATCCACATCAACGATTCCATCATCTGCATTGTGAGGTTGTTTGGCAATGTTGAAAATGTTAAGCTCCATAGTCATGTTGCCAAAGTCTGAACTGAAGAAGCAAGTTGTCCCACCATCTTCTCGAGGCTTGAAACTGATTGATCTTGTGAGTTGAAGCCTGCTCTCAACTCATTTCGTAGTCCATCAATGGTGCGGTTCTGTTGCTCAATCGTAGAGTGAGTAAGATTCTTGAGATTCTGGAATGAATCCTCCTATGGTCTGGGTTGAGAGTAGTTCTAGTTCTGATTGTATGGTCTAAATGGTGGCTGAGAGGCTTGAAGAACTTGAGGAATTTGTTGCATTGGTGGAGCTGGAGCTGCTGGTCCGTTCTGTTGGAATCTTTGAGACCATGAAAAATTGGGGTGGTCTCTCCATCCAGGGTTATATGTGTTAGAGTATGGGTTGTAATTTGATGGCTTTCTCATTACACCTATGGCATTGGCTTGATCTGAGTATGAGTCATGGTCATGTGGTTCTGTTGATTTAGCAGTCGATAACGATGCTATTTGTCGAGCAAGACCTTCAACCATCTCTTTGACTTCTTTGATTCTCGAAGTTGACTCGCCAATTTGAACCTCATTTACTCCCTTAATTCTTTTAGTATTTCTGAGTGATCGACTCCGTTGTTGGGAATTATCCGCTTGTCGCTGGAAAAATTCCCAATCTCTGATGCACTTTTTGACATTAGCTCCCCTCCACTTGTTGCCATTAGCCATTCTTGCACATTCGGCAATAATCCCTCCAAAAAGTATTGGCATTGGTGTCATTTCTCGTACCCATAATGTGGACACTTCAAGAGTAGCCCATTGAATCGCTCCCATGTTTCGAAAAATTGCTCATCTTTTCTCTGTGTAAACTCTAGAATTTCCCTGCGAATAGCATTAGTTTTATGCACTAGGAAATATTTATTCAAAAATTTAGTTATCATTTGTTCCCATGATGCAATGCTATTAGCAGGCAATGTATTAAGCCATGAACGAGCTTTATCCTTTAAAGAAAATGGGAATAGTCTAAGTTTTACATCATCATCTGAAAAATTCTCATATTTAAATGTTTGACAAATAGCATGAAAATCATTCAAATGATTATATGGGTCCTCATTTTCTAGGCCATAGAATGTGGGGAGACAATTTAGCACACTAGGTTTTAGTTCAAATCTCTTAGCAGCTACATTTGGATATCTTATGCATGATGTGCTCAAATTAGCTAAAAGACTGAAGTAGTCCTTAAATGGCCTCTCCTGTGGTGCTTGTAAATCCATTCCAAATTTATTTTTAACTTGTTTGTGTGTGCGAAGTGTTTTCTCAAGTTCAAGGTCTATAGGTTCAAGATTAAGTAATAATGACCTTCGACCAAGCATGCAAAACAAATAAAAAAAATAAAGATGGGAACAAAACAAATAAAAATAAAGAAGAGGGAGAAATTACGATACTAACCTGATTGCGCTATTACAACCTTACTATAAAAACACACAAAAAAAATACGTGAAATAAATTAACTAAAAAAATTAGTAAGATAAACAAAAATTACAAAGAAGAAAAAAAAATAACTTGAATATTAAATTACAGAATTTTAAAGAAGAGAAAAAGAAAAGAAATACTAACCTTTAAATGCAGATTCACTCTTTTTTTTCTTTTTTTAATAATAATAATAAATTACAAAAAACAATTAAAAGAAATTAATCACAAAAATTAATTCTACGAATTAAAATAACTTATCTCCCCGGCAACGGCGCCAAAAACTTCTTGTGCAAATTTTATTGAACTCGCAAGCGCACGAACCTATTGTAGAATAGATTAATGGTGACGAGTGTCGATCCCACGAGAAGGTGGATTTTAATTGTGTGTAGAATTAATTTTGTAAATGGGTGGTTGGATTTGAGGTGAAAAAGATTTGGATTATCCTAAAATTAGAATTTAAATGGCGAGAATAAATTGAATAGAAAATCTGTTAAATTGACGTACTTGGGTATCTGAATCCGTAACAACATGCACCATGGGCTAAATATTCCTTATTAATACCAATTAAATCATGAGGGGGGAATCCACACCTCATGAACCACACTCTAATCAATATGGTACTAAGGGCTTATCGTGCCAAATAATAATAACCTTGTACTAGAGAGCCGGTGTAACCAAGGCGGTATCTAGACAAGATTATTATTATTTATCGACGAGAAGTCAAAACATCCACGAAAACTATAGGAGAAGAGAAAATAAATTTACCAAATAAAGCCCATGACACATGTTGAGACTTCACCTTTAACCCAAGCCTGAAAGAAAATTAGCTACTCATAATTGAACT
>NW_006262688.1:19701977-19954060 GCF_000493195.1 Citrus x clementina
ATATGTTGCCACGTCACCATCAACAGTTCATAAGAATTTAAGACCAGCAGGATCATGACACCTCATCAGTCAATGCCACATCATCGGTCAATGCCACATCATCGATCCGTCTATGTGAACAGTGTCATGAACAGTAACGTAGACAGTACCATACATGTGAATAGTACTGTATATGTGAAAAGTGTCATTTTTCATTTTATGCTCCTCCTAAGGTTTTCAACCGTCCTGAGTTCAAAAGTGATGTCCGTTTTGCCATTTGATCTCTCGTTTATTGTGAAATGACTATGATGCCCCTAAAATACACAAAATACTTAATTAAAATAAAACACACATAATTAAATTATAAGAACCTTAAATACATAAAAGTAAGGGTTGTTAGTAAAACTTGAAATGTAAAATGACGATTTTCTCCTTTGTAAATATACATTTTCTAACACTCAACAATTTGAAAAGATAGAAAAACCAACATTGGTTATTTCAAAGTTTTTGGATGCAAATGTTTTATTTTGAACACAAAAGATAATATTGGTAAGTTTGATTCAAAATCTGATGTTAGTATCTTTCTCAGGTATTCAAACTTAAGCAAAGCTTATAGAGTTTATAACAAAAGAACTTTAGCTGTAGAAGAATCCATGCATGTTACATTTGATGAATCTAACCACTCATCTGTGGATAAAGGAGTTGTTAATGATGATGTAGATGGAGAGTTACAAGAAGAATCATCAAAAGATAAACAAGAGATTGCACCACAAGAAAATCAAGAGGATAGACAAGAAGAGCAAACAAATATGAAGGAACAAGAAGGTATTTCTCAAACACTCCCCGAGGAGTGGAGGTATGTTTCTTCTCATCCTAAGGATTTAATTTTAGGAGATCCTTCAAAAGGTGTAACCACTAGATCATTATTAGAAATACTTGTGAGCATGCTGCATTTATTTCTCAAATTGAACCGAAATCCTTTGCGGATGCGGAAAATGATGAAGCTTGGATTATGGTAATGCAAGAGGAGTTGAATCAATTTGAGAGAAACGATGTGTGAGAATTAGTTCTTAAACCAGAACATCAATCCGTCATAGGTACTAAGTGGGTATTTAGAAATAAGACGGATGAATCCGGTGTGGTTATAAGGAATAAAAGTAAATTAGTAGCCCAAGTTACAACCAAAAATAGGGAATTAATTTTGATAAAACATTTGCACCCGTAGCTAGATTAGAATCCATTAGGATGCTAATTACCATTTGCATTTTATACAGATTTTATTTTATTTCAAATGGATATCAAAAGTGCTTTCTTAAATGAGTATATTATGGAAGACTGTATGTGAAACAACCCCTTGATTTAAAACGAAAAATTTTCAAATCATATCTATAAATTTCAAAAGCATTGTATGGATTAAAGCAAGCACCTAGAGCATGGTATGATAGACTTAGAAATGTTTTATTGGATAATGGTTTTTCAATGGGAAAAGTGGATACTACACTCTTTGTAAAACATAAGAATCAAGTTATACTTGTTGTACAAATTTATGTTGATGATATTATTATTGGTTCTAGTAATGAGTCTTTGTGCAAGGAGTTTTCATCTTGTATGAGTAAGGAATTCGAAATGAGTATGAAGGGAGAGTTGAAGTACTTCCTTGGACTGCAAATAAAACAAAATGAGGAAGGAATTTTCATAAATTAAGCCAAATATGTGAAAGATTTACTCAAGAGATTTGGCATTTATGACTCGAAGACCAAAAGTACTCCAATGAGCACAACAACCAAGCTTGACAAAGATTAAAAAGGCAAAGAAGTAGATATCAAAATATATTGAGGTATGATCAGATCCTTACTTTACTTAACTGTAAGTAGACCTGATATCATATTTAGTGTATGTTTGTGTGCAAGATTTCTATCATGTCCCAAGGAATCTCATTTGCTTGCTATAAAAAGAATTTTCCGTTATCTAAGTGGAACTATAGATCTTGGCCTTTGGTATCGTAGAGGAACTCTTATAGACTTAACATGTTATTCGGATGCAGATTTTACTGGCTACAAAGTCGATAGGAAAAGTACTAGTGGAACTTGCCATTTACTAGGTTATTCATTTGTTTCATGGTTTAGTAAGAAACAAAATTCTGTTGCACTTTTAACCACCAAGCCTGAATATATCGCTATAGGAAGTTATTGTGCACAAGCTCTCTGGATGAAATAAACACTTAGGGATTATGGCATTAATCTTGAACAAATTCCTATTAAATGTGATAATACTAGTGCTATAAATCTTTCAAAGAATCCCATTCAACACTCTAGAACCAAGCATATAGAAATAAGATATCATTTTTTGAGAGATCATGTTCAAAAGAGAGATATTGCATTAGAGTTTATTTCTACAAAAAAATAACTTGACGATATTTTTACAAAACCTCTTGGCGAAGAACAATTTTTAAAAATTCAACATGAACTTAGGATGATGAAATTTTCACATTAACATCTTTATTCATGTTATTGAATCTATTGATTGATGATTTTATGATTTTGTGATATTTGTGAAATGCTTATGTATGAATAACTCTTAAAACATTTTTGGATCAATTAAATGATCTTAGAATGTATTATTTGTTGACCAAATATCAAATGTGCGAAATTATAGATGAAATAAATGGATAACTATTTTTTCAATAAATAGTGTACCGTTTAATTCTAGAAACTAGGATATGATGGTTGTCAGTTACTCCTTTACCATTTGATGCAAACGGTAAACCATTTAAAAACAGAGAACTCACTGGATTTTACCCCTTAACTATTAAGGACTAACCTTTAACCGTTCCCCGTTAAGTGCTCTTTGGACTTTATGCCTTCATCGTTTACAGAAAATGATTTGCCGTTTTCGTGCAATATAAAAATGTTCCAAGGGCTTCTTCTTCTTCTTCTTCACTTACCCGTTTACCGTTTACACCATTGACGAAGCAGCTGAAGCTTTCTCTTCCTTCAATCTCTCATTTTTCTCCCTTCACTTGCCAAATCAAGCCTATAAAATCATTTCTAATTATCATTAGAACCTGTTTACCGATTCAAAAACTCAAATCGAGCCTAAAATTCAAAAATCCTAAATTCAAACCCTAAGGGCAGCCGAACAGTTGTCACAATTTTTAATAGGATTTTTGCCTTTCTTCGACCAAATTGAGCCTCAATTTTACTTCATCTACTCATTCTTAACCTAATAATTGGTTCATTTTCTTCAAAACTCATCTTCCTCAAATTCCCTCATTTTCTCTATTTTTCACCATGGCTAAGTCGTCTCAGAGAACTCGGAGGAGGAAAGTAGTTCCTCCTAGGATTCCTATACCTCTGCGAGAACCCTCTGAATTCGAAAGAATTCACTTTCTTACAAATGAGTTAACCAAGCGTTTCGAGGATTGTTTCATAAGCCGACAGGTACTTGACTCTTTTTATGTGGATATTGAAGATTTTAAAGAGTTAATTGTTTGTGGTAGAAGTGTTAGAAATATGCTATGTCCTAAGGAGTCTGCTATAGATTTTGATGACAGTTTATCCTAATCTAGTCTGAGTTTTCTATTCAAATATGGAACTTTCAGAAACTCGGTTAGATAAGATTATTACTCATGTTGGGGGTGTTCCTATTGAATTTGACGTTGAGCTCTTGAACAATATTCTAGGGATTTCTAATTATGGACATAGGATTTATACATCTAAGAAAGCCCTCTCATTTAGTAACTTTGCTCATCATCTCGGTGTCCGAAATATTTATCGTCGTCGAGACTTGACTAATGACATTTGTAATTCATATTTTCGGTCTCAATTGTTACCTCTCTAAGTTTGTATCCTTCATACTATTTTACATCATATCATTACACCTAGGAAGGGTCATTCGAATGAGGTCACACAGTTGGATGTTGGGTTGTTAGATAGTCTCATTATAGGGCGTCCTATTAACTGTGTGTATGTCATTATGCACCATATGCTGACTACTCGTACGATTAACCACCGTTTGCTTCCTTATGGTACTATCATTTCTAAGATATTGCGATACTTTCAAGTGCCTCTACGGGATGCTGTATATAAGGAAACAAGATGGATTGGTCCGGAAGCCATGAGTAGTATTGAATTTTCTAGAAAGAATGACCAATGGATCAAGACTAAAAGCTCCAAAAACTGGGATACCTTAATTGCTCCAGATGATGATTAGATGCTTAATGATGTTTATACCCTCGATCAGCTTCCCGATTTTAGATTAAGAGCTCATCCTCCATTTTCTCGTCGTCGCTTTGTTCCCCAGCATCTAGTTGATTCTAATACTGAGGAGCGTGAGATGGACATTGATATTCCCTCCACTTCCGAGCCGTCTTTAGCTCCCGAGTAGCCTACTACTCCCGAGCTGTCTTTTGTTCCTAAGCAGCCTCCCACTTCTGACAAGCCCCCAGCATCAGACACTTTACAGCAGTTAATTGTGATGTTCGCAGACTTTCTGAGTGGTGTTGAGCGTTAGAAAATATATATTTATAAAGGAGAAAATCGTCATTTTACATTTAAAGTCTTACTAATGTTGTGCAAATTTTATTGAACTCGCAAGCGCACGAATCTATTGTAGAATAGACTAATGGTGACGACTGTCGATCCCACGAGGAGGTAGATTTTAATTGTGTGTAGAATTAATTTTGTAAATGGGTGGTTGGATTTGTGGTGAAAATGATTTGGATTATCCTAAAATTAGAATTTAAATGGCGAGAATAAATTGAATAGAAAATCTATTAAATTGACGTACTTGGGTATCTGAATCCGTATCAACATGCACCATGGGCTAAATATTCTTTATTAATACCAATTAAATCATGAGGGGGGAATCTACACCTCATGAACCACACTCTAATCAATATGGTGCTAAGAGCTTGTCGTGCCAAATAATAATAACCTTGTACTAGAGAGCCGGTGTAACCAAGGCGGTATCTAGACAAGATTATTATTATTTGTCGACGAGAAGTCAAAACATCCACAAAAACTAGAGGGGAAGAGAAAATAAATTTACTAAATAAAGTCCATGACACATGTTGAGACTTCATCTTCAACCCAAACTTGAAAGAACATTAGCTACTCATAATTGAACTAGGGGTAAAATGAAAATTTATTAAAATACGTAGAAAATACAAGATGAAATAGGAATTACAGAAAATAGATCCTAAAAAAAATAGATTCAAATATATCAAAGTAGGGGGGGAGGCTTCCTTTTTATAGATACATGGAGTAAATCATGGCCATCAGATTAAAAACAGTTTGGACGCTCAGGATTGCGCCACGTCATCAGTCAATAGTACGTGGTTTGACCACGTGGATGAACAGTAACACGGTTTGACCCAGGTTGAACAATGACGCGGTTTGGTTGAAAATAATCCTGTGTGATACATGTACCGTACGCGAGATTTTTGGTCCACTAATATGCTGCCACGTCACCATCAACAGTACATAAGAATTTTAGTCCAACAGGATCGTGACACCTCATCAGTCAATGCCACATCATCGGTCAATGCCACGTCATCGATTTGTGTATGTGAACAGTGTCGTGAACAGTAACATAGATAGTATCGTACACGTGAATAGTACCATACATGTGAACATTGCCATTTTTCCTTTTATGCTCCTCTTATGGTTTTCAACCGTCCTGAGTTAAAAAGTGATGTCCGTTTTGCCATCTGATCTCTCGTTTATTTTGAAATGACTATGATGCCCCTAAAATACATAAAATACTTAATTAAAATAAAACACACGGAATTAAATCAAAAGAAAGTTAAATACATAAAAGTAAGGGTCTTAGTAAAACTTAAAGTGTAAAATGACGATTTTCTCCTTTATAAATATACATTTTCTAACACTCAACACACCCCCCAACCAGCTTATTGCTAGTCCCTAGCAAATAAAGCGAAAACAAAATTTAAATCCAAAATAATATTTTTTTTTAACACTCATGTTTATTCAATTAGAATAATGATAGTAATCAAATAAAAGTATAAGCATTATCTCAAGTCTAAAGAAACATCACACCCACATCAACCATCCACATTAATCAGCCTAGTAGACTTTGTCATAACTACCTTCAAGAATGACATGTCAAACCCCAAAATCTCACTGGAAGTAGTGATACTCTCACAAAGAAATTAAACCCAATAAAAATAGCCACTCCAATGAATGGTAATTGAGAGAAAAATAATAATAAAAAAATGATATCACATGTTCTCACCAAGATGAAAGAAATATGCCCTCAGCTTAGAAATAATACGATCTTAAGTCAAACAAAAATGTTAGTCAACCCACTTTATTTATCTTTTTTTTTCTTTTTTTATTATGCATCACTACATCTTTTTAGCCCATATAACTAGCTTCTACTTCAGACTATAGTTCCCTAAAATCAAGGACTTTTATTAGGACGTAACGTAGGCTAGGGACATGGTTAACAAAGAAGGGAAATAAGGAAAACAAAGTGTATATTTGAGAAAAATACAGAGTAATTTTTTTTTTTTGGAAGTTGCAAGGTGGATTTCACCTATTATTGTTATTTTTTTTCTTTTTTTTATGAAACAATTTTTTTTTTTTTTTGCTTCTGCTTGGCACAACGTCACTGAACAAAATAATTATTTATATTTTTCTCAAACATAAATAGGTGATAGAACTTATAAGACATCGGGTAATACTCCAAATCGGAGTGGGTCAAGATGATAAGTTTAACAAATAAAAGACTTTTTTTTCTTTTTTTTTAAAAAGGCTCAAAATGGTTAACTATGGATATTTCACAAAAGGGATGGCTAGAAAGGCGCAAACGGATCAAAAATGGCATTTCCATCGTCTTTTAGGGCTCTAAATAACCTTCCATATCTACTAGTTAGATGGGTCTCCAAATGTAGCAACAACATTATTTTTTCTATTTTTTTTAAGGGTTAACTCAAAAGAAATCTAGAGATCGTGTATACAATAATAAACTGCTAAGTTGTATAAAGAATGGGCAAAAGAGTTACTCTCCAAGAAAAATGATAGGCTTAAAAACTCAATTGGCACTTATTTCTGACATGTTCATTCCTTCAAGCAACTCATATTTGTCTCCGACATCAACATGTAAAGTAGCAAACATAGTGTAACATCACTTAAGACCAAAGATAATACAAATACTAAAATTTGAAATTAATCATGTCATCCAATATTAAAACAAATCACACAAATTTTTTTTTTCAAACAACATCCTACCCCCCAACCTATTCTAAACGTGAAAGGAAACTATGCATGCAGAAATGTGAAAATAATGTAGAAAAACTAATTAGAAAAGTTACACTTAAAAAGAAAATGGTTTTTTTTTTGTTTTTGTTTTTTTTAAACGATGAAGATGCGTTTCTAGAGGCACTACACTCCATATTCAGCCATCTTTGACTCAAAAATTTAAAATGTATATTTATAAAAGAGAAAGAGAAAGAAAACAGTTTTTTTTTTAAACGATGAAGATGCGTTTTTAGAGTCTTTACACTCCATATTCAGCCATCTTCAACACAAAAAGTTAGCAACAGTTAGTTTCTACAACAAAAAATCAGTAAAAACTTAACCAAGATTCCATAATTGTCAACTATTCCCTCCCCCCAACTAGAACGAAACATTGTCCTCAATGTTTTAAAGGAAAGAAGTAGAGTTTAGAAGACATCACTTGGGTGATGCAACACAGAAGAAAATATTTACAGGCAGAGAGTTAAATCTAATTTGTACTTCTTACCGCGGCTATTGTTACCATCACTATTTGGACGCTCCAACACAAAGGTCCAGGGGTCTGGCTCCGGTTGATAAGCTTGTAACAGATCAAGTAGCTCATTAGTAGTGTGAGCACAAAAGAAAAGCTTTTTCGCATTGGAAGGAATGAAATAGTTTTTATTGGATGGTTAAGAAATGCGATGAAGCCATCATAAAAGTTATTGACATTTAACAAACCGATGGGTTTCTGGTGAATGTGCAGATGGCCCCAAGATGCTAGTGTGATAAGTGCCTCTAGTGTTGCAAGATCTCCTGGAAAGAAAATAAAAGCATCAGCATGATTAAGCATTTCAGTTATTTTTTCTTGCATACCTGAGACGACTAACTCTTCTCCAGTCAGTGAGTCAGACAAACTGCCCAAAGGTTTTAGGACTCTTGGGATGATGCCTAACACGTGGCTTCCTTTGACAAAAGCAGTTTCTGAGACCAATTTTGATAACCCTCGGTTACCTCCTCCATACACCAAGTGTAATTTTCTCTCTGCTATGCTTTGACCAAGATCTACGGCTGCCTCAACGAACTCTTTATGTTTGCCATAGTTAAATCCAGAAAGCACACAAATGTTCTTGAATTGTTTATTGGAAGTAGCTGCCATTGGAAAATTTCTCAAAAATAATTTGTAAGTGCTTAACAAAAAGTCTTATTTAAGAATCTTGGTGACAATGGATCACAACTGTGTATGAGGTGGCATGTCAGTGTCAAATAACGCGTAAAGCACATGGCTAGCGAGTCAAAAAGAAAACAGTAAAAAGAAAAAGAAACAATGATAAAATAAAATTATTAAAGACAATAATGCAAATGATAAAACAACAGTGAAATAAAATAACAGTGAAGTAAAAGGATATTTACAGGTAGTTGCGACTGTGGCTCACATCTTCCTCTGGTTTTACGTTTAGAAATTGCTTGAACACCCTCTATGGGTCGAGGATGGGCTTTCCATCCAGTTTTCTTATAAATTGGCAAACAAGGTCATTTATAGTCAGATTCCCGAGACTTTATCATGCATTCTCTTTCTGGAATAATGGCCATAGCTGGAGAATCGCTCCTTGCACATATCCACTGGGATGCGTTTCAAGAGATAGAAGGATATCATCCAATGACTCCTTATTCAAGTCATTCCTAATGAATTGAATGTTATCTTCCTTGTTATCAGACACCATTCCTAAAGAACATGGGTTTTTATCGCAGCTCATTCTGGCACACTTATGACAAGCAACAGAAATTCTTCGAGCTCGTCGTTTTCTTGCATAATTTCCTTTACCACAACTAGGCATGTATGCAATAAATTTTGGAGGTAACTCATCTGCCAATCGTACTTTAGCCTCGATTAACCAACAAATGTCAGCAGGTATGTTATTCCTCATGTGCAATCGCATGCGTTCGGACCGGACTTTATAGATTGTAAGGAGGGCATTATGGGAAAGTGAAGGGAATCGCTTGTGAAGCTTTGATAGAATCTCATTTCTGTCCATACCTTCGCCTCAAAATATCAGTTATTATGGGAAACTGAAGTAACCGACTTGATTGTCACAGAGTACCGTTATCCGCCACTTCACCAGGGTAACAAACTAAATCACACAAACAGAAAAACAAATTAAAACACACAAAGAAAATTAAAATCGTCCTCTTATTGAATTTACCTCAAGCTCCAACTGGATGTCGTAAACACTTCTCTCAATGTCTCTGAGTTGGCTTTCTAAACCCTCAACATAGGATACTAACTCTGGTGGTTGCAGAGCCCAAATACGATGTGTTTTACAAAATCGAATCTGCCTTTTGAGATGAGATTTTACACGTTGAAGTGGTTTAAGAATGTTCAGGAGGAACGGTTTAAGTATGGTACTCATGATTAACAATGATAAGAAAAAAAAACTTAATGGTTAAACAAATACACTTATGCAAAAATAATTTCAATTAGCAAAAGAATAATAAAAAGAAAGAAAAAAAATCAAATCACCAAAAAGAAAAGAAAAGAAAAAAAATCAATTCAAATCTGGTGGGTCACTCAAATTTATTTCGATGTTCTCTCCATGTGGTTGGTACTCTAGATATGACTTTAATCTTTGACCATTAACTTTAAACGTGACACCATTCTTTGGGTCATTAATTTCAATTGCCCCATGTGGAAAAATAGTATGAACAATAAAGGGACCAAAGCATCGAGAGTGTAACTTACCTGGGAATAGGTGCAAGCGAGAATTGAATAAAAGCACTTTCTGACCTGGAGTGAACGATTTTATCATAATTTGCTTGTCATGGAAGACTTTCATTCGTTGCTTGTAAATCTTGGCATTTTCGTATGCATCATTGCGAATTTCTTCAAGTTCTCCTAGCGGTAATCTTCTTTCTGAGTTGGCTTGTTGCATGTCAAAGTTGAATTTCTTGATAGCCCAACATGGACGATGCTCGAGTTCCACAGGTAGGTGGCATGCTTATCCATACACTAGTCTGTAGGGTGACATCCCAATCGGGGTCTTGAAAGCTGTTCTATATACCCATAATGCATCATCAAGTCTTAATGACCAATCTTTTATGTCCGGCCTCACCGTCTTTTCTAATATGTGCTTTATTTCTCGATTGGAGATCTCAACTTGGCCACTGGTTTGCGGATGATATGGGGTTGCCATTTTGTGAGTGATTGAATACTTTGTCAAAAGAGCTTTGAATGCTTTGTTACAAAAGTGGGCACCACCATCACTGATTATTGCTCGAGGGAATCCAAAGCGTGAAACAATGTTGCTTTTCAAAAATCCTATCCCCACATTGTGATCATTGGTTCTACATGGAATTGCTTCTACCCATTTCGATACATAGTCAACAGCAACAAATATGTAATGATGGCCAAAAGAAGGGGGAAAAGGACCCATGAAGTCGATACCCCATACATAAAAAATCTCAACCACTAAAATTGGATTTAGTGGCATCATGTTCCTTCGTGTAATGCTCCCCATTCGTTGGCACCTATCACATGAAGAACAGAAAGTGTAAGCGTCTCGAAATATAGTTGACCAATAGAAACCACATTATAAAACTTTAGTCACTGTTTTCTTAGCGATGAAATGGCCTCCACAAGCTTGTTCATGGCAGAATGAAAGGATATTCTGAATTTCACTTTCTGGGACACATCGTCTAACAATTTGATCTACACAATACTTGAACAAATACGGGTCATCCCAAAAGAAATTCTTTATTTCCGTAAAAAATTTGGCCTTGTCTTTCTTGGTCCAATGCTCTAGAAGTTGACCTGCAACGAGATAGTTAACAATATCAGCATACTACGGTAATACTTCCACACTCATCAATTGTTCATCTGGAAATGACTCATTCAATGTTAATGGCTCTGTAATTGTTTCAAAATGGAGACGAGAGAGATGGTCTGCCACAACATTTTCTGTGTCTTTCTTATCTTTAAATTCCAAGTTGAATTCCTACAAAAGTAACACCCAACGAATTAGTCTAGCTTTTGCATCTTTTTTTGTGAGAAGATATTTAAGAGCAGCATGATCTATGAACACAATTATTTTACAACCAATGAGATAAGATCGAAATTTTTTCAATGCAAACACTACTGCTAGCATTTCTTTTTCAGTAGTTGAATAGTTCAACTGTGCATCATTCAATGTCATACTAGCATAATAAATAACATGGGGAATTCGATCAACTCTTTATCTTAATACTACTCCTACTGCATAATCAAATGCATCACACATGAGTTCAAATGGTAAGCTCTAGTTTGGGGCTTGAATGATGGGTGATGATGTCAACAATTGCTTTAATTTTTCAAAATTCACAAGACATGAATTATTAAAGATAAAAGGTACATCCTTAGCAAGTAAATTGCATAAGGGTCTAGAAACTTTGCTAAAATCTTTAATGAAACGTCTATAGAAACCAGCATGCCCAAAGAAAGATCTTATTTCTCTGACTATTTTGGGTGGAGGAAGATTAGAAATGAGATCCACCTTGGCTTTGTCAACCTCAATACATTTGCTCGAAATGATGTGACTGAGAACAATACCATGTTTTACCATAAAATGGCACTTCTCCCAATTTAAGACTAAGTTCTTTTCGATACATCTCTATAGAACTAGTGTTAGATGATGTAAACATTGATCAAACGAGTCACCAAAAACAGAAAAGCCATCTATAAACACTGTAAGGAATCGTTCAACCATATCAGAAAAAATGCTTAACATGCATCATTGAAATGTAGCAGGCATATTACATAATCCAAATGGCATCCTCCTATATGCAAAAGTGCCAAAAGGGCAAGTGAAAGTGGTTTTCTCTTGATCTTTTGGTGCTATGGGAATCTGATTATATCCTGAGTAGCCATCTAGAAAGCAATACAATTCATGGCCTGCTAATCTATCAAGCATTTGATCAATAAATGGTAAAGAAAAATGGTCTTTACATCTGACAGAATTCAACTTTCTATAATCAATGCATACACGTCATTTTGTAGTTACTCTAGTTGGTATCAATTCATTATCAGCATTGGTAACTACTGTGACTCCTGACTTTTTAGGGACAACTTGTACAGGACTGACCCATGAACTATCAGAAATTGGGTAAATGATATCTGCATCTAATAGCTTAAGGACTTCAATTCTAACAACTTCTTTCATATTAGGATTTAACCGACGTTGCATTTCCCTAGTAGATTTAGCATTTTCATCGAGGTGAATGTAATGCATGCAGTCTATTGGGTTTATACCTTTGATGTCTACTATGGTCCATCCCAATGCTCCTTTGTACTCTTTTAAAACATCCAACAACTTACCTTTTTATTCGTCATTTAGGGATGATGAGATGATTACCGGTAGAGTACTTTCTTCTCCCAAAAATGCATATTCCAAAGTGTTGGGTAATGATTTGAGTTCGAGTTTTGGTGGTGATTCTGGTGATGGGATGAGTTTCTTTTCTGACGGTGCTAGTTGTTCAACTCTTGACTTCCATTTATTAGTGTCCATGGATGGTGCCGAGTCAAGTAGGGCGTTGACCTCATCGACCGATATGTCAATATCAAAATCCAAACCAAAGTGAGTTAAACATATTTGTAAAGGATCATCACTAAGGTTTGAAACAAAAGTATTATCAACTAATGCTTCTATTAAATCCACATCAATGATTCCATCATCTGCATTGTGAAGTTGTTTGGCAATGTTGAAAATGTTCAGCTCCATAGTCATGTTGCCGAAGGACAACTGCATATTTCCAGTCCTGGATTGAATGTGAGCATCCTCAGTTGCCAAGAAAGGTCAGCCTAGAATAATGGGGATGTGCTTCCTTGAATCCTGTATTGGTTGAGTGTCAATTACAATGAAATCAACAGGAAAATAAAACTTGTCTACCTGGATAAGCACGTCCTCCACAATACCACGAGGTATTTTCATGGACCGATCTGCAAGCTGTAACACCACTGGAGTTGGGTATAATTCTCCAAGTCCAAGTTTCAAAAATACTGAGTAAGGCAACAGATTTACACTAGCTCCTAAATCCAACAAAGCATTCTCAATTGTGTGGTTCCCTATGCTACATGAGATAGTTGGGAAGCCTGGGCCTTTGCATTTTAGAGGAATTTTATGTTGGAGTATAGAACTAACGTTTTCTGTTAAAAATGTCTTCTTTTGAACATGAATATTTCTCTTTTTAGTACAAAGGTCTTTAAGAAGCTTGGCATAAGATGGAACTTGCTTTATAGCATCAAGTAAAGGGATGTTAACAATTACCTGTTTGAAGATTTCGAGAATCTCACCTATGGATTTTCCTTTCTTTCCTTTCACTAACCTCTGAGAAAATGGAGCTTTCGGAACGTATTCTCGTGGTTTGGTTTCTTCTCTCTCCTCCGGTGATGAGTCCTCAATACTCACAGGTACAATTTGATTTTCTTTTGTCACCGGCATCTCCACTTTATTGTCGACTTCGTTTCCTTTTCGCAAGGTCATGACTGCTTTGACCTCTCTATGCTGCTGTGGTGAACTGGTACTTGCTTCATGCACTCCTTTAGGATTAGGCACTGGTTGACTTGGAAACTTGCATTTCTCAACAGTCATTGCCAAGGTCTGAACTGAAGAAGCAAGTTGTCCCACCACCTTCTCGAGACTTGAAACTGATTGAGCTTGTGAGTTGAAGCCTGCTCTCAACTCATTTCGTAGTCCATCAATGGTGCGGTTCTGTTGCTCAATCATGAAGTAAGTAACATTCTTGAAATTTTGAAATGCATCCTCCCATGGTCTGGGTTGAGAGTAGTTCTGGTTCTGATTGTATGGTCTGAATGGTGGCTGAGAGGCTTGAGGAATTTGAGGAATTGGTTGCATTAGTGGAGCTGGAGCTGGAGCTGCTGGTCCATTCTGTTGGAATCCTTGAGACCATGAAAAATTGGGGTGGTCTCTCCATCCAGGGTTATATGTGTTGGAGTATGGGTTGTAATTTGATGGCTTTCTCATTACACCTATGACATTGGCTTGATCTGAGTATGAGTCATGGTCATGTGGTTCTATTGATTTAGAAGTCGATAACGATGCTATTTGTCGAGTAAGACCTTCAACCATCTCCTTGACTTCTTTGATTCCCGAAGTTGACTCGTCAATTTGAACCTCATTTACTCCCTTAATTCTTCTAGTATTCCTGAGTGATCGACTCCGTTGTTGGGAATTATCCGCCTGTCGCTGGAAGAATTCCCAAATCTCTGATGCACTTTTTGACATTAGCTCTCCTCTACTTGTTGCCATTAGCCATTCTTGTACATTCGGCAATAATCCCTCCAAAAAGTATTGGCATTAGTGCCATTTCTCGTACCCATGATGTGGACACTTCAAGAGTAGCCCATCGAATCGCTCCTATGTTTCAAAAAATTGCTCGTCTTCTCTCTGTGTAAATTCTGAAATTTCCTTGCGAATAGCATTGGTTTTATGCACTGTGAAATATTTATTCAAAAATTTAGTTACCATTTGTTCCCATGATGTAATACTATTAGCAGGCAAAGTATTTAATCATGAATGAGCTCTATCCTTTAAAGAAAATGGGAATAATCTGAGTTTAACATCATCATCTGAAAAAATCTCATATTTAAAAGTTTGACAAATAGCATGAAAATCATTCAGATGATTATATGGGTCCTCATTTTCTAGGCCATAGAATGTTGGGAGACAATTTAGCACACTAGGTTTTAGTTCAAAACTCCTAGCAGCTACATTTGGGTATCCTATGCATGATGTGCTCAAATTAGCTAAAGGACTGAAGTAGTCCTTAAATGGCCTCTCCTGTGGTTGCAAATCCATTTTATTTTTAACTTGTTTGTATGTGCGAAGTATTTTATCAAGTTCAAGGTCTATAGATTCAAAATTAGGTAATAATGACTTTCGACCATGCATGCAAAACAAATAAAATAAAAATAAAGATGGGAACAAAACAAATAAAAATAAAGAAGAGGGAGAAATTACGATACTAACCTGATTGCGCTATTACAACCTTACTATAAAAACACACTAAAAAAATTACATGAAAATAAATTAACTAAAAATAAATTAATAAAAACAATTACAAAGAAAAATAACTTAAAAATTAAATTGTAGAATTGTAAAGAATAGAGAAAGAAAAGAAATTATTACCTCTAAATGCAGATTCATTTTTTTTTATTTTTTTAATAAGAAAATAAATAAAAGAAATTATTCACAAAAACTTATCTCCCCGGCAACGGAGCCAAAAACTTGTTGTGCAAATTTTATTGAACTCGCAAGTGCACGAATCTATTGTAGAATAAACTAATGGTGACGAGTGTCGATCCCACGAGAAGGTGAATTTTAATTGTGTAGAATTAATTTTGTAAATGGGTGGTTGGATTTGTGGTGAAAATGATTTGGATTATCCTAAAATTAGAATTTAAATGGCGAGAATAAATTGAATAGAAAATCTATTAAATTGACGTACTTGGGTATCTGGATCCGTATCAACATGTAACATGGGCTAAATATTCCTTATTAATACCAATTAAATCATGAGGGGAGAATCCACACCTCATGAACCACACTCTAATCAATATGGTGCTAAAGGCTTATCGTGCCAAATAATAATAACCTTGTACTAGAGAGCCGGTGTAATCAAGGCGGTATCTAGACAAGATTATTATTATTTGTCGACGAGAAGTCAAAATATCAACAAAAACTAGAGGGGAAGAGAAAATAAATTTACCAAATAAAACTCATGACACATGTTGAGACTTCACCTTCAACCCAACCTTGAAAAAAAATTAGCTACTCATAATTGAACGAGGGGCAAAATGGGAACTTATTAAAATACGTAGAAAATATAAGATGGAGAAGGAATTACAGAAAATGGATCCCAAAAATGGATTAAGAAATATCAAATTAGGGGGGGAGGCCTCATTTTTATAGATACATAGAGTAAATCATGGCCATCGGATTAAAAACAGTTTGAACGCCCAGGATTGCGCCACGTCATCAGTCAACAGTACGCGGTTTGACCACGTGGATGAACAGTAACACGGTTTGACCCGGGTTGAACAGTGACGCGGTTTGGTTGAAAATAATCCTGTGTGATACATGTACCGTACGCGAGATTTTTGGTCCACTAATATGCTGCCACGTCACCATCAACAGTACATAAGAATTTTAGTCCAACAGGATCGTGACACCTCATCAGTCAATGCCACATCATCGGTCAATGCCACGTCATCGATCCGTCTATGTGAATAGTATCGTGAACAGTAACGTAGACAGTACCGTACACGTGAATAGTACCGTACATGTGAACAATGTCATTTTTTCTTTTATGGTCCTCCTAAGGTTTTCAACCGTCCTGAGTTCAAAAGTGATGTCCGTTTTGCCGTCTGATCTTTCGTTTATTGTGAAATGACTATGATACCCCTAAAATACATAAAATACTTAATTAAAATAAAACATACGGAATTAAATCAAAAGAAGGTTAAATACATAAAGTAAGGGTGTTAGTAAAACTTGAAGTGTAAAATGATTATTTTCTCCTTTATAAATATACATTTTCTAACACTCAACAACTAACAACCCTTACTTTTATGTATTTAAGCTTCTTGTAATTTAATTATGTGTGTTTTATTTTAATTAAGTATTTTAGGGGCATCATAGTCATTTGACAATAAACGAGAGATCAAACGGCAAAACGGACACCACTTTTGAACTCAGGACGGTCGAAAACCTTAGGAGGAGCATAAAAGGAAAAATGACACTATTCACATGTATGGTACTATTCATATGTACAGTGCTGTCTACGTTACTATTCACGACACTGTTCACATAGACGAATCGATGACGTGGCATTGACCGATGATGTGGCATTGACTGATGAGGTGTCGTGATCCTGTTGGACAAAAATTCTTATGAACTATTGATCGATGACGTGGCAGCATATCAATGGACCAAAAATCTCGCGTATGGTACATGCATTACACAGGATTATTTTCAACCAAACCGCGTTACTGTTCAAGCCGGGTCAAACCGTGTTATTGTTCAAACCGCGTGGTCAAACCGCGTACTGTTGATTGACGACGTGGCGCAATCCTGAGTGTTTAAACTATTTTTTAATCCGATGGCCATGATTTACTCAATGTATCTATAAAAAGGGGGCCTACCCCCCCTCCCAATTTGATATCTCTGAATCCATTTTTAGACTCCATTTTCTGTAATTTCTTCTCCATCTTGTATTTTTTATGTATTTTAATAAATTTCCATTTTGCCCCTAGTTCAATTATGAGTGGCTAATTTTCTTTCAAGCTTGGGTTGAAGGTGAAGTCTCAACATATGTCATGGGTTTTATTTGGTAAATTTATTATTTCTTCCCCCTTAGTTTTTGTGGATGTTTTGACTTCTCGTCGATAAATAATAATATTCTTGTCTAGATACCGCCCTGGTTTCACCGGCTCCCTAGTACAAAGTTATTATTATTTGGCACGATAAATCCTTAGCACCATATTGATTAGAGTGTGGTTCATGAGGTGTGGATTTCCCCCTTATGATTTAATTGACATTAATATGGAATATTTAGCCCATGGTGCATATTGATACGGATCCAGATACCAAAGTGCTTCATTTCAATAAATTTATCTTCAATTTATTCTCGCAATTTTAATTTAAGTTTTAGAATATTCCAAATCAATTTCACCAAAAATCCAACCACCCACTTACAAAGTTAATTCTACACACAATTAAAATCCACCTCCTCGTGGGATCGACACTCGTCACCATTAGTATATTCTATAATAGATTCGTGCGCTTGCAAGTTCAAAAAAATTTGCACAACAAGTTTTTAGTGCTGTTGCCGGGGAGATAAGTAATTTTAATTCATATAATTAATTTTTGTGAATAATTTCTCTTAATTGTTTTCTTGTATTTTTTTCTTAAAAAAAGAAGAAAAAAGAGAAAAAAAAGTGAATTTAGAGGTAATAATTTCTTTTCTTTCTTTATTCTTTACAATTCTGTAATTTAATTTTTAAGTTATTTTCTTTGTAATTTTTTTGTTTATTTTATTAATCTATTTTTAGTTAATTTATTTCACGTAATTTTTTTAATGTGTTTTTATAGTAAGGTTGTAATAGTGCAATAAGGTTAGTATCGTAATTTCTCATTTTTCTTTATTTTTATTCCATTCATTTTTTATTTTTTGTTCTTTGCATGCACGGTCGTAGGTCATTATTACCTAATCTTGAACTTATAGACCTTGAACAAGAAAAAACACTTCGCACACACAAGCATGTTAAAAATAAATTTGAAATGGATTTACAACAACAACAAGCACCACATGAGAGGCCATTTAAGGACTATTTTAGTCACTTAGCTAATTTGAGCACATCTTGCATAAGATACACAAATGTAGCTGCTAGGAGTTTTGAACTAAAACTTAGTGTGCTAAATTGTCTCCCAACATTCTATGGCTTAGAAAATGAGGACCCATATAATCATCTGAATGATTTTCATGCTATTTGTCAAAATTTTAAATACGAGAATTTTTCAGACGATGATGTTAAACTCAGATTATTCCCATTTTCTTTAAAGGATAGAGCTTGTTCATGGCTTAATACATTATCTGCTAATAGTATTACATCATGAGAACAAATGGTAACAAAATTTTTGAATAAATATTTTTCAGTGCATAAAACCAATGCTATTCGCAGGGAAATCTTGGAGTTTACCTAGAGAGAAGACGAGCAGTTTTTCGAAACATGGGAGGATCCAATGGGCTACTCTTGAAGTGTCCACATCATGGGTCCGAGAAATTGCATCAATGCCAATACTTTTTGAAGGGATTATTGCTGAATGTGCAAGAATGTCTAATGGCAATAAGTGGAGGAGAGCTAATGTCAAAAAGTGTATCAAAGATTTGGGAATTCTTCCAGTGACAAGCAGATAATTCCCAATAACGAAGTTGATTGCTCAGAAATACTAAAAGAATTAAAAGAGTGAATGAGATTCACATTGGCGAGTCAACTTCGGGAATAAAAAAAGTCAAGGAAATGGTTGAAGGTCTTGCTCGACAAATAGCATCGTTATCGACTGCTAAATCAACATATCCACATGACTATAACTCATACTCAGATCAAGCCAATGCCATAAGTGTAATTAGAAAACCATCAAATTACAACCCATACTCTAACACATATAACCTTGGATGGAGAGACCACCCCAATTTTTTATGGTCTCAAGGATTCCAACAAAATAGACCAGCAGCTCCAACTCCACCAATGCAACCAATTCCTCAAGCCTCTCAGCCACCATTTAGATCATACAATCAGAACCAGAACTACTCTCAACCTAGACCATGGGAGAATTCATTCCAAAATTTCAAGAATGTTACTCACTCCATGATTGAGCAACATAACCGCACCATTGATGGACTACGAAATGAGATGAGAGTAGACTTCAACTCACAAGCCCAATCAATTTCAAGCCTCGAGAAGATGGTGGGACAACTTGCTTATTCAGTTTAGACCTTGGCAATGACTGTTGAGAAAGGCAAATTTTCAAGTCAACCGGTGCCTAATCCTAAAGGAGTACATGAAGCAAGTAACAGTTCACCACAACAGCATGGAGTGGTCAAAGCAATCATGACCTTGTGAAAAGAAAAAGAAGTCAACAACAAAGTAGTGATGTCGGTGACAAAAGAAAATCAAATTGTACCTGTGAATGTTGATGACTCATCATCGGAAGAGAAAGAAGAAACCAACCCATAAGAATATGTTCCCAAAACTCCATTTCCTCAGAGGTTAACTAAAGGAGAAAAAGGAAAACCCACAGGTGAGATTCTTGAAATCTTCAAACAGGAAAGTGTTAACATCCCTTTGCTTGATGCTATAAAATAAGTTTCATCTTATGCCAAGTTTCTTAAAGACCTTTGTACTAAAAAGAGAAACATTCATGTTCAAAAGAATACATTTTTAACAGAAAACGTTAGTTCTATACTCCAACATAAAATTCCTCTAAAATGCAAAGATCTATACTCCCCCATTATCTCATGTAGAATAGGAAACCACACAATTGAGAATGCTTTGTTGGATTTAGGACTAGTGTAAATTTGTTGCCTATCTGTATCGGAACTTGACTAGAGATTACCCCACTCCATGGTGTACGGCTTGCAATCGTCCCGAAATACTCTGGAATAGGATGGAGGGGCGTGCTTATCCAGTAGACAAGTTTTTATTTTTCCTGTTGATTCATTGTAATGACACTTAAACCAATATAGGATTCAAGAAAGCACATCCCCATTATTTTAGGCCGACCTTTCTTGGCAACTACGGATGCTCACATTCAATGCAGGACTAGAAATATGCAGTTGTCCTTTGGCAACATGACTATGGAGCTTAATATTTTCAACATTGCCAAACAACCTCACAATGCAGATGATGGAATTGTTGATATGGATTTAATAGAAATAATAGTTGATAATACTTTTCTTTTAAACCTTAGTGATGACCCTTTACAAACATGTTTAACTCACTTTGGTTTGGATTATGATATTGACAGATTGGTCGAAGAGGTCAATGCTCTACTTGACTCAGCACCATCAGAGAAGAAACTCATCCCATCATCAGATTCACCACTGAAACTTGAGCTCAAACCATTGCCCAACACTTTGGAATATGCATTTTTGGGAAAAGAAAGCACTCTGCCGATAATCATCTCATCATCCCTCAATGATGAACAAAAAGTTAAGTTGTTGGATGTTTTGAAAGAGTACAAAGGAGCATTAAGATGGACCATAGCGGACATAAAAAGTATAAACCCAGTAGACTGCATGCATGACATTCACCTTGATGAAAATGCTAAACCTACTAGGGAAATGCAACGTCAGTTAAATCCTAACATGAAAGAAGTTGTTAGAACTAAAGTCTTTAAGCTATTAGATGCAGGTATCATTTATCCCATTTCTGATAGTTCATGGGTCAGTCCTGTACAAGTTGTCCCCAAAAAGTCAGGAGTCACAGTAGTTTCCAATATTGATAATGAATTGATACCCACTAGAGTAACTATAGGATGGCGTGTTTGTATTGATTATAGAAAGTTGAATTATGTCACAAGTAAAGGCCATTTTCCTTTACCATTTATCGATCAAATACTTCATAGATTAGCAGGCCATGAATTTTATTACTTTTTAGATTGCTACTCAGGAAACAATCAGATTCCCATAGCACCAAAAGATCAAGAGAAAATTACTTTCACTTGCCCTTTTGGCACTTTTGCATATAGGAGAATGCCATTTGGATTATGTAATGCACCTGCTACATTTCAATGATGCATGTTGAGCATTTTTTCTGATATGGTTGAACGATTCCTTAAAGTCTTTATGGATGACTTTTCTGTCTTCGGTGATTCATTTTATCAATGTTTACATCATCTAACATTAGTTCTGCAGAGATGTATTGAGAAGAACTTAGTCTTAAATTGGGAGAAGTGTCATTTTATGGTAAAATAAGGTATTATTCTCGGTCACATCATTTCAAGCAAAGGTATTGAGGTTGATAAAGCCAAGGTAGATCTCATTTCTAATCTTCCTCCACCCAAAACAGTCAGAGAAGTAAGATCTTTCCTTGGGCATGCTGGTTTTTATAGACGTTTCATTAAAGATTTTAGCAAAGTTTCTAAACCCTTATACAATCTACTTGCTAAGGATGTACCTTTTGTCTTTGATGATTCATGTCTTGTGGCATTTGAAAAATTAAAGCAGTTGTTGACATCATCACCCATCATTCAACCCCCATACCATTTATGCTCATGTGTGATGCATCTGATTATGCAGTAGGAGTAGTATTATGACAAAGGGTTGATTGAATTCCCCATGTTAGTTACTATGCTAGTATGACATTGAATGATGCACAGTTGAATTATTCAACTTCTGAAAAAGAAATGCTAGCAATAGTGTTTGCATTAGAGAAATTTCGATCTTATCTCATTGGTTGTAAAATAATTGTATTCACAGATCATGCTGCTCTTATATATCTTCTCACAAAGAAAGATGCAGAAGCTATACTAATTCGTTGGGTGTTACTTTTGCAGGAATTCGACTTGGAATTTAAAGATATGAAAGGCACAGAAAATGTTGTAGCAGACCATCTCTCTCGTCTCCATTTTGACACAATTATGGAACCATTACCATTGAATGAGTCATTTCCAGATGAACAATTAATGAATGTGAAAGTATTACCGTGGTATACTGATATAGTTAATTATCTTGTTACAGGTAAACTTCCAGAGCATTGGACCAAGCAAGACAAGACTAAATTCTTTGTAGAAATAAAGAATTTCTTTTGGGATGACCCGTATTTGTTCAAGTATTGTGCAGATCAAATTGTTAGACGATGTGTCCCAGAAAATGAAATTCAGAATATTCTTTCATTCTGCCATGAACAAGCTTGTGGAGGCCATTTCAGTGCTAAGAAAACAACAACTAAAGTTTTACAATGTGGTTTTTATTGGCCAACTATATTTCGAGATGCTTACACTTTTTGTTCTTCATGTGATAGGTGTCAACGAATGGGGAGCATTACGCGAATGAATATGATGCCACTAAATCCAATTTTAGTGGTTGAGATTTTTTATGTATAGGGTATCGACTTCATGGGACTATTTTCCCCTTCTTTTAGCCATCAATACATATTGGTTGCTGTTGACTACGTATCGAAATGGCTAGAAGTAATTCCATGCAGAACCAATGATCACAAAGCGGTGAAAGGATTTTTGAAAAGCAACATTGTTTCGCGCTTTGGATTCCCTTGAGCGATAATCAGTGATGGTGGTGCCCACTTTTGTAACAAAGTATTCAATCACTTACAAATGGCGACCCCATATCATCCGCAAACCAGTGGCCAAGTTGAGATCTCCAATCGAGAAATAAAGCACATATTAGAAAAGACGGTGAGGCCAGACAGAAAAGATTGGTCATTAAGACTTGATGATGCATTATGGGCATATAGAACGGCTTTCAAGACCGCAATTAGGATGTCACCTTATAGGCTAGTGTATGGAAAAACTTGTCACCTACCTGTAGAACTCAAGCATCGTGCATATTGGGCCATCAAGAAATTCAACTTTGACATACAGCAAGCCAGCTCAGAAAGAAGATTACAACTGGCAAAACTTGAAGAAATTGGCAATGACGCATACGAAAATGCCAAGATTTACAAGCAACGAATGAAAGTCTTCCATGACAAGCAAATTATGAGAAAATCTTTCACTCCAGGTCAGAAAGTGCTTTTATTCAATTCTCGCTTGCACCTATTCCCAGGCAAGTTACGCTCTCAATGGTCTGACCCCTTTATTGTTCATACTATTTTTCCACATGGGGAAATTGAAATTAAGAACCCAAAGAATGGTGTCACCTTTAAAGTTAATGGTCAAAGATTAAAGCCATATCTAGAGTACCAACCATATAGAGAGGACACCGGAATAAATTTGAGTGACTCACCAAATTTGAATTGAGATTTTTCTTTCTTTTCGATGATTTGATTTTTTTCTTTCTTTTTACTATTCTTTTGCTAATTGAAATTATTTTTATATAAGTGTGTTTGTTTAACCATTAAGTTTTTTCTTATCATTGTTAATCATGAGTACCATACTTAAACTATTCCTCCTAAACATTCTTAAACCATTTCAACGTGTAAAATCTCGTGTCAAAAGGCAAATTCAATTTTGTAAAACACATCGTATTTGGGCTCTGCAACCACTAGAGTTAGTATCCTATGTTGAGGGTTTAAAAAGCCAACTTAGAGACATTGAGAGAAGTGTTTACGACATCCAGTTGGAGCTTAAGGTAAATTCAATAAGAGGACATTTTAATTTTCTTTGTGTGTTTTAATTTGTTTTTCTATTTGTGTGCTTTAGTTTGTTACCCCGGTGAAGTGGCGGATAACGGTACTCCGTGACAAGTAAGTCGGTTACTTCAGTTTTCTCATAATAACTGATATTATGAGGCGAAGGTATGGACAGAAACGAGATTCTAGCAAAGCTTCACAATCGGTTCCCTTCACTTCCTCAGAATGCCCTCCTTACAATCTATAAAGCTCGGTCCGAATGCATGCGATTGCTCATGAGGAATAACATACCTGCTGACATCCGTTGGTTAATCGAGGCCAAAGCACGATTGGCAAGCGAGTTACCTCTAAAATTTATTGCATACATGCCTGGTTGTGGTAAAGGAAATTATGCAAGGAAACTACGAGCTCAAAGAATTTCTGTTGCTTGTCATAAGTGTGCCAGAATGAGTTACGATAAAAAACCATGTTCTTTAGGAATGTTGTCTGATAACAGGGAAGATAAGATTCAATTCATTAGGGATGGCTTGAATAAGGAGTCATTGGATGATATCCTTTTGTCTCTTGAACGCATCCCAGTGGATATGTGCAAGGAGTGATTCTCCAGTTATGGCCATTATTCCAGAAAGAGCATGCACGATATAGTCTTAGGAATCTGACTATAAATGACCCTGTTTGCCAATTTATAAGAAAACTGAATGGGAAGCCTATCTTCGACTCATAGAGGGCATTCAAGCCGTTTCTGGATGTAAAACCAGAGGAAGATGTGAGCCACAGTCGCAACTACTTGTAAATATCCTTTTACTTCACTGTTATTTTATCTCACTGTTGTTTTATCATTTGCATTATTATCTTTAATAATTTTATTTTATCATTTTTTTCTCTTTTCACTATTTTCTTTTTTACTCGCGAGCCATGTGCTTTACGCGTTATTTGACACTGACATGCCACCTCATACACAGCTGTGACCCACTATCACCAAGATTCTTAAATATGATTTTTTTTCAAGCACTCACAAATTGTTTTGGAGAAGTATCACAATGACAATTCCTCCCAATAGACAATTCAAGAACATTTGTGTGCTTTCTGGATTTAACTATGGCAAACATAAAGAGTTCGTTGAGGCAGCCATAGATCTTAGTCGAAGCATAGCAGAGAGAAAATTACACTTGGTGTATAGAGGAGGTAACCGAGGGTTACCAAAATTGGTCTCAGAAGCTGCTTTTATCAGAGGAAGTCAAGTGTTAGGCATCATCCCAAGAGCCCTAAAACCTTTGGGCAGTTTGTCTGACTCACTGACTGGAGAAGAATTAGTCGTCTCAGGTATGCAAGAAAGAATAACTGAAATGCTTAATCATGCTGATACTTTTATTTTCCTTCCAAGAGATATTGCAACACTAGAGGCACTTATCACACTAACATCTTGGGCCCATTTACACATTCACCAGAAACCCATCGGTTTGTTAAATGTTAATAATTTTTATGATGGCTTTATCGCATTTCTTAACCATGCAATAAAAAATTATTTCATTCCTTTCAATGCGAAAAAACTTTTTATTTGTGCTCACACTGTTAATGAGATACTTGATCTGTTACAAGCTTATAAACTAGAGCCAGACCCCTGGACCTTTGTGTTGGAGCATCCAAATAATGTTGGTAACAGTAGCCGCAGTAAGAAGTACAAATTAGATTTAACTCTCTGTTTGTAAATATTTTCTTCTGTGTTGCACCACCCAGGTGATGTCTTATAAACTCTACTTTTTTCCTTTAAAACATTGAGGACAATGTTTCGTTCTGGTTGGGGGGAGGGAATAGTCGACAATTGTGAAATCTTGGTTAAGTTTTTACTGATTTTTGTTTAAGGTTTCACGTTGCTAACTTTTTGTGTTGAAGATGGCTGAATATGGAGTGTAGTGACTCTAGAAACGCATCTTCATCGTTTAAAAAAAATAAAAAAATTAAAAAACAAAAAAAAATTCAGACATTTTCTTTTTACTTATTATGTTTTGATGTTCATTTTTCTTTTTCTTTTTAATTTATCCTTTATAAATATACATTTTTAAATTTTTGAGTCGAAGATGGCTGAATATGGAGTATAGTGCCTCTAGAAACGCATCTTCTATGTTAAAAAAAAAACCATTTTCTTTTTCTATTATTTTAAGTGTAACTTTTCTAATTAGTTTTTCTGCATCATTTTCACATTTATGCATGCATATTTTCCTTTCATGTTTAGAATAGGTTCGGGGTAGAATGTTGTTTAAAAAAAAGAAAAGAAAATTGTGTGATTTGTTTTAACATTAGATGACATGATGAATTTTAAATTTTAGTATTTGTATTATCTTTGGTCTTTAGTGATGTTACTCTATATTTGCTACTCTACATGTTGATGTCGGAGACAAATATGAGTTGCTTGAAGAAATGAACATGTCATAATAAGTACCAAGTGAATTTTTGAGCCTATCATTTTTCTTGGAGAGTAACCATTTTGCCCATTCTTTATACAGCTTAGCAGTTTATTATTTTATACACAATCTCTAGATTTCTTTTGAGTTAACCCTTAAAAAAATTGTAAAAATATAAAAAAAGAGAAAAAATGTGTGTTGCTATATTTGGAGACCCATCTAACTAGTAAATATGGAAGATTATTTAGAGTCCTAAAAGACGATGGAAAGGTCATCTTTGATCTGTTTGAGCCTTTCTAGCCATCCCTTTGATCCGTTTGAGCCCTAAAAAAAAATATTTTTTTTTGTCAAACTTATCATCTTGACCCACTCCGATTTGGAGTATTACCCAATATCTTACACGTTCCATCACCTATTTATGTTCGAGAAAAATGTAAATAATTATTTTGTTCAATCAAATTGTGCCAAACAGAAGCAAAAATAAAAAATAAAAAACAAAAATTGTTGTTTCAAAAAGAAAAAAATAACAATAATAGGTGAAATCCACCTTGCAACTTCCAAAAAAAAATATCTCTGTATTTTTCTCAAACATACACTTTGTTTTTCTTATTTCTCTTCTTTGTTGGCCATGTCCCTAGCCTACATTACGTCCTAATAAAAGTCCTTCTTGATTTTAGGGAACTATGGTCTGAAGTAGAAGCTAGTTATATGGGCTAAAAAGATGTAGTTGTGCATAATAAAAAAAATAAAAAATAAATAAATTGGGTTGACTAGCATTTGTGTTTGACTTGAGATCGTATTATTTCTAAGCTGAGGGCATATTTCTTTCAACTTGGTGAGAGCATGTGATATCACTTCTTTATTAATTTCTCTCTCAATTACCATCCATTGGAGTGACTATTTTTATTGGGTTTAATTTCTTTATGAGAGTGTCACTACCTCCAGTGAGATTTTGGGGTTTGACATGTCATTCTTGAAAGTAGCTATGACAAAGTCTACTGGGCTGATTCATGTAGATGGTTGATGTGGGTGTGATATTTCTTTAGACTGAAGATAATGCTTACATTTTTATTTTATTGCTATCATTAATTTGATTGAATAAACACAACTGTTTCTAAAAAAAAAATGATTTTGGATTTGAATTTTGTTTTCGCTTTATTTGCTAGGGACTAGCAATAAACTGGTTGGGGGTGTGTTGAGTATTAGAAAATGTATATTTATAAAGGAGAAAAGCGTCATTTTACATTTCAAGTCTTACTAACAACCTTTACTTTTATGTATTTAAGCTTCTTGTAATTTAATTATGTGTGTTTTATTTTAATTAAGTATTTTATGTATTTTAGGGGCATCATAGTCATTTCACAATAAATGAGAGATCAAACGGCAAAACGGACACCACTTTTGAACTCAGGATGGTCGAAAACCTTAAGAGGAGCATAAAAGAAAAAATGGCACTATCCACATGTACGGTACTGTCTACGTTACTGTTCACGACACTGTTCATATAGACGAATCGATGATGTGGCATTGACCGATGATGTGGCATTGACTGATGAGGTGTTATGATCCTGTTGGACTAAAATTCTTATGTACTGTTGATCGATGACGTGGCAGCATATCAATGGACCAAAAATCTCGCGTACGGTACATACATTACACAGGATTATTTTCAACCAAACCGCGTTACTGTTCAAAACTGGCCAAACCATGTTACTGTTCAAACCGCGTGTTCAAACTGCGTACTGTTGACTGATGACGTGGCGCAATCCTGAGCATCCAAATTGTTTTTAATCCGATGGCCATGATTTACTCAATGTATCTATAAAAAGGGGGCCTCCCCCCTAATTTGATATCTCTGAATCTATTTTTGGACTCCATTTTCTGTAATTCCTTCTCCATCTTGTATTTTCTACGTATTTTAATAAATTTTTATTTTGCCCCTAGTTCAATTATGTGTGGTTAATTTTCTTTCAAGCTTGGATTGAAGGTGAAGTCTCAACATGTGTCATGAGCTTTATTTGGTAAATTTATTTTCTCTTCCCCTCTAGTTTTTGTGGATGTTTTGACTTCTCATCGACAAATAATAATATTCTTGTCTAGATACCGCCCTGGTTTCACTGGCTTCCTAGTACAAGGTTATTATTATTTGGCACGATAAGCCCTTAGCACCATATTGATTAGAGTGTGGCTCATGAGATGTGGATTCCCCCCTCATGATTTAATTGACATAAATAAGGAATATTTAGCCCATGGTGCATGTTGATACGGATCCAAATACCCAAGTGCTTCATTTCAATAAATTTATCTTCAATTTATTCTTGCCATTTTAATTTGAGTTTTAGAATATTCCAAATCAATTTCACCAAAAATCTAACCACCCATTTACAAACTTAATTCTACACACAATTAAAATCCACCTCCTCATGTGATCGACACTCGTCACCATTAGTCTATTCTACAATAGATTTGTGCGCTTGCGAGTTCAATAAAATTTGCACAACAAGCGGTAGCAACTAATTCTCGATAGATTGGATATTCTTTCTCGAGACCAGCAGCAGCTACGCTCTCAGTTTCAGACTTTTCAGAAGCAAAGCATCGATCAGCGGCTTGTGCTTATTATTGGATAGCGGACACTCCTTCGTTATTTTGGCTATGACCCTGGCAGTTCATCCTCACCACCTCCATTTTAGTTCTATTCTTTGTCTTTTTGCACATACATTTCATATTATGTCTATATTTATATGTGTTTTTTATGCTTATATTTTGTGTTTTGATTCCATTATGTTTTATTGATGATTTTGATGATGGATTCTTATACATGATTTTAATGATGGTTGAGTATATGTGAACGGATTAATGACTAGTTGGAGTTGTTGGTTTGACAAACTTGTTTGCTCATATTTGGAAGTGATTTTACCTTGATCTGTATTTGAGGATTTGTTCAACTTTAAGGAGAGTCTATGCCGAAATTTTTGCTTGCCTAAACTGGGTATACTCTTCATCTTGTTAATCATGCTTACAATATTATTCTTTTCTATTTTCTTTTTGATGATGAAGGAGGAGATAGATAATGAATGTGTAATAATGGATATAAAATTATTTAATTTTTAAATTGGCCATACATTTAGGGGGAGCATAATATTGAAACAAGTTTGTCATTATCAAAAATGGGGAGAATGTTAACTTGTATATGTTATTATATTGATTTTGATGATAACAAACTTTAAATGTTTTGATTAAAATGTTGGAACTATTCATTAATAAACAAAAGCCATATAATCATTCCAATAATGTTCATAAAAGATGGATAGTTGCTAAACTTCTATTGGAAAATGAGTCCCTGCAATATTTGGCTAAAACTGTTATCTGCAAACAAAGATGAACCATTAACATTGAAACGGTTAACCAATAAAATCCAAAGATGAAGTATTTCCTTAGACTTGAACCGGTTAGTCAAAATGATACAAGTGTGCAGAGAAGGTCACTGGAAGTAAACAGCTAACCATTTACAGTAAACGGTGAACCGATAATTTCCATAATGGAAATAAGTGTTAACCTTGAACCGTGGAAGACAAACGGATAAACTTATTCTGTTTTGCATGCTACTGGAAATAAACGGTGAACTATTAACTTCAAACGGCTAACCGATAATTTTCAGGGTGTCATTTTATGCTAACCTTTAACCGTTCAACAAGAACGGATAGCAGAAATTTGTTTTGTAGGTCTTTGGAAATTAACGGCGAAAGGATAGTGACAAACGGTCAACTGTTTATTTAAAATTTGGCTCAACGGTGACTTTGACTAGTACAAACAGTTAACCGTTATTGCTTAACGCTGATCCATTTACGGGCAGACAGTCAATAACGACTATTTTTCAACTCCAACTATAAATAAACTCATTTAAATTCAAATAAAGGTTTATCACAATGCTATCATTGAGCTCATAATCGAGAATACAAACTTCATGAAGCTTTAAACACATTCTTGCTTCATTTATTTACATATTGGACATTGATTTGTAATCTTAAGTATTGTGTGAGTGAAGAACAAATTTATAATCTTTACTTTGAGTGATTGTAAGTTTTGGGATACAATTGGGTTAAGAGATTGAGGATAATCTCTTGTTGTAAAGGTTCATTGACACCTTGGAAGTCAATTGTAAGAATTTGAAGCCTTGGAGGCTTACTTAGTGAAATCCTCAAGCCCAAAAAGCTTGGAGGCGTGGACGTAGGCGAGGTTGGCCGAACCACGTAAAAATCTCCATGTTTGAATCTCTCTTCCCTTATCTTTTTATATTGTTATTGATTTATTTGTTATTGCTTTAAATTCATTTTAGATTTGCATTAAGTTTTGTTGTAGAATTGAATATTTTTAGAAACCCAATTCACCCCCCTTTCTTGGGTTGCATAACTAGAATTTCACAAAGTTATTCTGACATATCATTTCAGTACCATGGTTTGCCGAAAAGTGTATTTTACTAACAAACGTTTGCGCCGTTATCAATTCACTACTATTCCATTAAGAAAACATTAATGTTAAACAAAAATTGAATTAAAAGTTTATTTTACTCCCAAGAGTTTAAAAGACAATTTTACCCATTGTAATTTAAGCATTATATATCAGAATAACTTTGGTAATAAAATAATAATTTCCCTAAAAACTTAGTAGTAAAATGATAATTTATCTATCAAATTAACTGACAATTTTACTCTTACAGCTAGAAATGTCTTTGATGCCCTTATGACACCAGCAGGACATCAGTAAAGTTTTAACGTTCTTAACGGAATAATAGTGAATTGATAATGGCGCAAAGGTTTGGTAGTAAAATACACTTTTTGGTAAACCATGATACTGACATGATATGTCAGAATAACTTTGGTAGTAAAATGATAATATCCCAAATAACAAATTGCCACAATCAACAACCCGATTTCTTTCTGTTATCCACACGCCAGGCCTGCTTTCTTTTTCATTAGCAAACACTCAATTAAATCTCAAATTTCAATTTGTGGTAGTTGCAAGATTCTAATATATTGTTTTTTTTATCAAACATTCATGGTTAAATACAATTTCTCGATTATTTAAATATTGTTTATAGTCTTTAATGGGTTTTATTTTCTTTTGCCTTCTTCATCTGTGTGCTTATAGATTTTGCTTTGATGGTAATTTTTTTTTAAATTTTCTTTTTTTTGGGTATCTTACTAGTTATTGCATTCCTCTATTAGTAACTTAATTACAATCATGATTTAATATTAATTCTTTTTTGGTACAATAATAACATGGAAATAAACCTAAATAATGATAATTCAGCTAAAATTGAAGTTTTTTTTTACAGGGACATCGGTTGAATTTGGAGGAATTTGAGCAAGATAGCAACATTGATGTTCTAAAGAAACTACTCAAAAGGATAAGAACATCTAAAGCATGGGGTATGTTCACTAAATTGCCATTAGACGCATATCAAGATGGAAAAGAAAGGTCTATGAGTGCTTGTGGGAAAGTTTACATTAGTGAAAGTTCCTATAGATTGGTAACATGATTAGGCATATTAAAAAATTTCCTAAGTTAAAAAAGTCACATGACCCCCATCAAATGATTTTAGACCATGCAGATTCTATAGGGTCATGTTCTCTAGAATTTGGTCAAGATGTCTTTTATGAGTTGTTGTCTACAACAATTGTGAAGTATGGTTTGCCTTTTCAGTTTGCTGAGCTTGATGCAATTAGAAATTTTTTTAAGTGTTTGAATTCTAAAGTACAAAATATTGTTAGAAATACAACAAAAACAAATATCCTAAAAGCTTATAATATGGAAAGACTTAGGATTAAAGCTATGTTAGAGGAGGTTCCTAGTAGAATTTGTTTTACCTCTGATTTGTGGACTGCCTACACTACTGATGGCTACATAAGTCTTACCAAACATTTTATTGATAAAAATTGGGTTTTACTAAAAGGATTGTTGAACTACACCTTGATGCGATCTCCACATACTGGACTTTGTTTGTTTGACAAGTTATTATCTTTATGGACAAAATGTGGAGTTCAAACAAAGGTGTTTTCTATAACATTGTACAATACGTAAGCTAATAAGGCCTGTGTTACTATATTGAAATCTCAACCGAAAATTAGGATATCTCACCAACATTATCTATTGGTGATTATTTACATGTGCATTGTTGTGCTCATATTATCAGTTGTGCTCATACTATTCAATTTGATTGCTCAAGATGGATTAAAAACAATAGAGGAAGAACTTTATAAAATTCATGAAAGTATAAAATACGTGAAAACATCTCAAGGTAAAAAACATAAGTTTTTGGAGCGTGTTAATCAAATGTCCTCAGATAGGGAAAAACAAGGCTTGAGACAATATGTTCTTATAAGATGGAGTTTCACTTATATTATGCTTGATTGTGCACTTTATTATGAAAGTATTTTTTCTCACTTAGCTTTAAGTGATTTAAATTATAAGTATTGTCCTTAATAAGAAGAGTGGAATAAATTAAAGAGAATTAGTAATTATTTGGGACTTTTTTTAATGAAATTACTTGCACATTTTCTGGGTCAAAGTATCCCACTTCAAATGTGTACTTTCCAAAAGTATTTGCTGCTTATGTAACATTGAGGGAGTATTTAAAAAATGGGGACGAGTATATGAAAGACACGGGCAGGAGGATTCTTGAGAAATTCTTAAGTATTGGTTTGACTTTTGTTCAATTATGACAGTAGCTATTATATTAGGTCCTCGTTACAAGCTACAATTTGTTGAGTGAGCATATAAAAAGTTTTATGTTGATGATTCAGATGAGTTAAAAAATATTATAGAGGAGTTGTCTTCATTTTCTATGATAATGATATTATAGAGGAGTTAAAAGTTTTACATTTTCTATACAAGGTTATGTTTCTCACTCAAATGAGAATAATGATAGAAAAGGCAAAGAAAATTAGATTCATATCTTGAGGTCAGTTTATTTATAGTTATTTTTAGTTGCAACTTATTCTTGCTTACTTCATTGTTACATTTTATGTTTAATGAATTTTAGTTGTATTTCATGTTTGTTGAATTATTCTTTTTTTTTTTATCTTGAGGTCAGTTTTATTTTTTGAGAGCATGGAATTTAGTTGTAACCAAAAGACTCACCTGGAGCTTTATTTGAATGAACCATGAGCTAATAGGAGTAATCACTTGGATATTTTGGGTTTTTATAAAGATAATCAATTTCGTTATCTTGAGCTCACTTCTATGGCTCGTGATGTTTTAACTATTTTGGTATCAACAGTTGCATCTAAATAGGCTTTTAGTGTAGGTGATTGAGTTCTTGATCAATTTCAGAGTTCACTTAAGCCATAAACAATGGAATCAATAGTTTGTAGTAAAGATTGGGTTTTTGGACAATAAATTTTTTTCCTCAATTCTTTTGTCTTTATGAATACAATATTTGAGTTTGGTGGTAGATTTGGATAATGGTTAATTGCAGTTTTGAGATTGGATTTTGTTTGTTTCTTTGGTATATAGTGTTGTTGCATGTCATTTCTAACTTCAATTGTTCCTTCTTTTGTTTATTTACTTTAGTAAATACGATGGTTTCTATGGATGAGATAACCATTGATATACTCAATAATTAATAGTGCTCTATTAGAAGTAAATTTTATTTATAATTCACAAGTTTAATCATTTACTAATTTCTCTCTCTCTTTTTTAATTCAAATCCTTCAACACTTCCAAAAGCTTCTGATTTTCTTTCTGCCAGTAACAAATGATCCTTTGTGTATTTAGTCCCATCTCGACTGTGGCTACGACATTCATTGCCAAAAGCTAAAGAGAAAGAAGTCTCCCTTGTTGATCTGCATATATATATTCGACAAGTCCACAATACAGCTGGTAACTCTTCTTCAAAGTTTTCAGTCTGGTTTTCAGGTGGAAATTGATGATCTTATTGACTATCTTTGCTTGTCCGTTGGCTTGAGGGTGAGTGGGAGATGAAAAGGCATTCGTTATACCTAAGCCGGCACAGAATCTTTTAAACTTAGAATTGTCAAATTGCTTGCCATTGTCAGACACAAAGGTGTGCGGAATGCTAAATATGCACATTGTAGCCTTTCATACAAAATGTGTTGTTTTCTGCTCTGTGATTCTTGTAAGTGGTTCCACCTCTACCCATTTTGTGAAGTAATCAACTGTGAAAACGACATATTTCACAAGTCCTTTCATTGTTGGGAGAGGACCGGTTAAATATATCCCTTATTAGGCAAATGGCTATGGCCTGCTCATTGAGGTTAACTTTTAGGGTGGTTGCCTTGGAACAACTACATTCTTTTGACATTTGATACATTTTTTTGAGAAATAAACAAAGCCTATTTCCAAGGTTGGCTTATAATACCCTTAATTGACAATTCTCTGTGCCAATGGCATGCCTGCTGCATGACTGCCACATATCCCTTCATGCACTTCTTTCAAAACTATTTTGCCTCTTCTAGCAGCACACACCTCAAATAAGGTATTGAGAAGCCTCTTTTATACAACATTTCCCCAATAATCAAGTGCCAAGTCGCCCTTAATCTCGTTTCCTCACCTCAAAGTAAGCTATAATTGAATCCATCCAAATGTCACAGAAAGCCACCGGCAGTGCCGTTAAACCCTCATTTATGCTAAGTGATTTTACCACCTCAATTTTGGCTGACATGTCGAGTTCAGTTTGTGAAGATGACACCGGTTTTGCCAACACATCTGCATGTTGATTTTCTCCCTTAGAAATTTAGGTCAATTACCATTCCTCAAAACTTTTCCACCAGCATTCTTATTTTCTCCAAATAAGCCATCATGCTCTATTTTTTTGCCTGGATTTGATGATGAACCTGGTTGACAACTAGCTGTGAATTTGTAGATAGAGATCCATTTCACATCCATTACAATTGTTAATTTGAAGTCAGCTATCAAAACTTTATAATTTGCCTGGTTATTCAAGATATAGTTGCCATAATAAGGACTCGACTTCTCTCATATGAATTGGTGTGGTAAACTCAGCCAAAACATTAGCAACTGCCTACTCTTTGATTGTTTTATGGGGCATGTATGTGATGTCAAATTCGCTCACTTCTACTGCCCATTGTACTATCCTTTTCGAGATGCCAGGTCTCCATAATACCTACATAAATGGAGTATTTGTAAGGACTATGATCGTCTGAGCTAGAAAATACAGATGTATTCTCCTCATTGGCATCACCAATGCCAACTCCAGTTTCTCCAATTATAGGTTACATAATCTAGCTCTGAAAAATGAATGGTTGACACAGCTACGTAGATTTCCAGTACATCACCTCCTCACAGTTTCACCAAGGTTGGCATGTGCATGAGTTATTATTTTAATGCCCCGAAAGCCTTCTCGCATTCTTCAAACCAATTGAAATTATTAAAGCCCCTAAGAATTTTAGACAAAAGGGTGTATTTATTTGTCAATCGTAAGATGAAACAACTCATGGCCGCTGATCTTCCCTCTAGACTCTATACCTTCTTCTTGTTCGAGGGGATTTCATCTCCAAAAAAGCGTGCACATTGGCAGGGTCAGTATCGATCTCCCTAATAAGGACCATGTATTCGAGAAACTTACCTAAGGACACCTCGAATGTGCACTTGGCTTTTGTTTCATCTGATATTCCTTAAGAACTACAAATGTTTCCTCAAGCATGTCTTCTACGTATACTTCCATCATTTTCCCAATTTGGTCCTTAAACATGGCATTTACTGGCCCTTGGTAGTTGGCTCCTACATTCTTTAATCCGAAAGGCATTATCCAGTAACAATACAGCCCCTGGTTAGTTACAAAGGTTGTTTTCTCCTAATCTTCTAAGGATATTTGAATCTGGCTGTATCTTGAAAAAACATCCATGGAAGTTAGTAAACCATTTCCAACAATCAAGTCGACTAATTGGTCTATTTTGGGAAGCAAAAAGCTATCCTTAGCGTAAGCTCAATTTAGGTCCATAAAATCCTCGCATGTTCACTATTGCCCATTTAATTTTTTAATGATAACTACAGTGGAAATCCAATCTACGTACACACACTTCCTTGATGAATCTAGCTTTTAACAACTTTTGCACCTCGACCTGAATCACCTCATTGCGTTCTTGGTTGAAAGTTCTTTTTTTTTTTATTTTACTAGTGGGTGTTCTAAGCTGACATTCAAGGAGTGCACTATGTGATCTGGCGATACTCCTACCATGCCCTTGTAACCCTATGCAAATACATCTTGTTCATGCCTAGGAACACTATCAGAGTTTCTTATATTCCCTCGTCGAGATTTCTTTCGACTTTTACCACACCAGAGGTTTCCTCTTTTTCAGACACATTTCTTCTACTAGTTGATCTGGCTCTATGTCCAGCTTCTTATGAGGAACTTCTCGCTTGAGGCACAACAAGGGATTTTTTACTTCTCTAATGATGTTATTGAATCTCCCACTTAGATGTTGACATTCTTCATTGCTAAAACGTAGCTCACTCTGACAGTCCGCTGCTCTCCCCTGACTGTGCCCACTCTACTTCCCACTGAGAATTTTAGCATGGTCGTCCCATAATTATATTGTAAACAAAAGGGAAATTTACGACAAAAAAATCAACAATAGACATTACTTGGTTTAGTGCCTTGCTTATAGTGACTAGAAACTAAATAGCTCTTACAGCCATCATACTTTCTCCCCTAAAACCCATCAAAGTGTTTTAACTGACTTCCACTTGTCTTGCCAATGTTTATCTTTCCAAATGTTTCCATATAAAGTATATCTGCAGATCAACTAGAATTTGATGAACCTGGTAGTTTGCCACCATCATGGTAATTACTAATGCACCATTATAGGATAAGTTTATTCCTACTGCCTATGTCTCGGTGAAGGTGATTCCATATATTGCAGCCAAACAGTTCTGCTACTGGTGGTAGCTATGCATTACCTCTCTAGCTTGTTGTCTAATTGCTCTATTCGAAATGCATTTTGTTCCCAAACCTTAGAATATGGTTTTGATCTAGATTAGAGCCTTCCCTTTTTCTTTGCTATCTTCAAGTTTGCAAGGCCTTTTCTCAATGTTGGCATCCTAAATGAATTCCTTCAAATTCTCTTATTTGGTCAATTCCTTGATTTTCTCCTTAAGTGCTCAACAACCTGAGGTGTCGTGTTCGTGACCTTTGTGAAAATAGAAATACTTCGACTAGTCCCTTTTTCTAGATAGGGTAATTAGCAAGTTCGGCAACTTAAGATAAGGCGTATTCTTTACATACATCAAGACATGCTCTCAGGTGGTGTTTAGTGGGGTGAAATGATTAAACCATGATCAATATATCAGCTAAGTTCTTTCCCACAAAATGCTTCGGTCGCATAGCTTATCATCTGTGGGGTTTTACTCTTTACGTGCCCTTTTGTAATCTAGTGGCCTCCTAGATAGATATGGTTCAAATCTCTTCCTGGTAGAATAGAGTTCTTCATCACTCGAATACCTTTGTGCTTTGTGCAAAAGGTTATTGTAAGTGGAAGGCAAGATTTTCGAAAGCAACTAAAAGAATTTTCCTTGGTTAAGGCCCTCTATCATTGCCATTAATGGTACTCCATCACTATATCCTTCCACTTGTACTGCTTCTATATTGAAACGTATGACATAATCCGTAAGAATTTCATCTTTGCATTGGGTGACTAATAATAAGTGAGTAAGGGGCGGAGCTAGGGGAAAAATTCTGCAGGGGTCAAATTTAAAATTTTAATTTTTATGTTATTATATATGTAAAATTCTAATTCTACAGGGGTCGGTATAGATATGTTATACTAATTTTTCACATTTTCTTTAAAAACCCTAAAATTTTTCAAAATTCTACAGAGGCCATGGCACCCTCTAGCCTTATACTAGCTCCGCCCCTGAGTTGATAGTTTCTTTTATTGCTTTACTCCAAGGAACTGCACCACGAACTACTTTGAGAGCTGAGAAAATGAGCTGATACTCTCTGGCTTACGTTTTCTAAACCACTGCCTAGCTGATACAATTAAAGTGGATGAAAAGGCCTTGCACCTTATGGCCTTTAAAGCCCCCTGCAATTCCATCCATGATATATATTATTCCAAGGGGTCAATAAGGTCCCTATATCCATTATACACCCTTATTTGCAGTAGCTTGAATCTTGGTGGTAATGATGTCTCCATGATTTCCTCTATAAGTTGAGGCTCTATAACATCGGTTTTTTCCCAGCCCGTGGTTCCTTTGTATGCATTGCTTTTCATCCCCTGAATTTGTGCTTTGATTTCCTACGGCTCAACTTTCCTTTCTGATTCTCATTTTGCAAAACCAAGTTCAACAGCTCGCATTTTATGTTATCTCCCAATGGTTGAGTTTGGCTTACAATTGGCCTGTCAGATTTCATCATTTGATCTCACTTTGAATCTCCCTCCAAGTGGTCACCTGGCTACGTCTAAATTAGGATCGGAGTTGGCCTTTTGTTCTATTCATTTTCTCATCTTGTTGAACTAGTTTCCCCACCCTCACTCCATTTAATTAGAACGAGGCCATTGAATTAAGACTTGATAGGAGCTCTATAGGTCTTATGGTTGCAGCGGTCCCACTTCATTTAGTGCATCATTTTTCTGGTTGTCCTTCTTCCTGCAACTATTAGGAACTTAGGGACCATATCAACTATGATTGTGTCTTGGTGAATTCAAAACTATGTTAGCAGAAAACCCTTCTTGTAGCACTGCTGTTGATACTTTATTTTTTTTCCAGCAAAGGTTGAACCAAGGACAACAGATAGAAGTGTACCTCCATACACAGTAAAAAACAAAGAAAATAGTGAAATAAGGCTGAAAAGGGTGGTTTCCAGCAATCCCACTCCAATGCTTAAGTCAGTAAAGTGTATTTTTAGCAGAATCTTGAGAGTTTTTAAAGTATTTGACTTCTCACACTCTTTTCGGCATCTTATTTCTATTAAAAGTATCTTAATTCGAAAAAAAAAGTGGAGCATGGTTTTAAGAGAGGGGGTCGTACCCCTATTTTTTAGTGCATGGTGGTCTTGTAGCCAACCTCTTCATTTAGTATCCTTTTGTTTCTGTGATTCTCTACTATTGATAGGCATTATCCTGATATTTTCACTCTGTAGACACAATGTCTTTGACCAAGATAAGGCTTCGATTGAGAGTTCGTTATTTCCCACCTCGAGGGATCATCGAGAGTTCTTTATTTCCCACTTCGAGGGATCCTCAACTCCCACCTAATAATTTTCTTTCCTACTTTTGAGAGATCCAATTTTCCCTTTGGAGATCTTGACCCCCTCGATGTGGTTTAAGTGATTAATTTTCATGTCAACAATAGTCGTTGAATTTTCTAAAGTTATTTTCTTGAACAGTTTGGGTTATACCTGAATATCTAGAGGATTGGAGAATAATAAATCTTGTTACATTGTTAACTTTAAAGATGTGTATATTTCTTGATTGGCATGTTTGATATTTTCATAGGGGAAAACGGTCAAATCCCTCTCTTATTGAACCATTTCTCTATCATTTATCAAAATCACCAATTGTTCATGTCTTTAGATTTTTAATTCATTTTACTTACAAGAACAAATCTATATATTGATAAATTTTTGCCAGTTATTTTTAGGTGCTTAATTTTTATTGCTTTTGTGAGTTTTCCATTTTAGATGCTATTTCATGATTTATATAATATTCATGCAATCATGTCATTTATATATAGAAAAAGAAATATATAGTTACACTCGATATTATTCACAAAGAAAAAAAATGAAATACAATTAGGTCTAATTTATACTTTATATATCAATAAGAAAAAACAATATATAGTATCGTAATAGTGCCAATACTTGAATCTCATGTATTAAAAAAAATTTGGAGGACGTTCCCTTGAAAATAGCTTGAGAAATCTGAGACGCCTTAGAGAGCTCCTAAGTCTCAAGCGCGTTGACTATTACAGAAAATATTCCACATTAATTAAGTATTGCTCTTGAGGTTTAGTATATAAGACTTGAACAACTCTCAACTCTTAAACTAACTTTTGCGTTGACTTAGGCCTGTAGGTTTTTAAATGGTATCAGGGCCAAATTCATGCACGAGTGGGTGTTAAAGAAAATAGGGAAATTATCAGCCATATACCCTTAAATGACACCAGTATCAAACGTGCTACAACACTTTTCAAGTGTATCACTCGTATACCCTAAGTTGACAAAACACTTCTGCTGTCCACCGATCCGTTAACTGCCGTTTGCGAGCGCTGACATCAGAAGGGTAATCTAGTCTTTTTTAAAAAAAGACATGTCATCCCATTTACCTATAAAAAACGACATGTCATATGATATATTTTGATAAAAATGACATGTCATCCCATTTATCGGATAACTGTTAATAATTGCTAAAAAAAGGCTACTTTACAACCGAATCTACTCCTCCAAAATTTAACCTAAATTATTGAAGATCTACTCCTCCAAGCTCCAACTTGAAATTTTTATGGTATAATATGTATAATTATAAATAATATGTTGTTAATATTTTTTATGGTATAAGATGGATATTTTTTATGGATAATTGTTAATAATATGTACCATTAATAATTCATATTTTTTTAATAAAAAAATGTATTGTTAATAACAAAATAAAAAAATTGTGTATTGAAAATTTACATTAATTTTCAAGGCAAATTTGTTTTTTTACCTCATTTTGAGTTTAAAGGGTAAAATAGTCATTTTACTCAAATTCTGTTAAGTTCTTAACGGTAGTAAACGGAAAGGTGGACGCCAGAACTCTTTTGTCAACTTAGGGTATACGAGTGATATAAGCGAAAAGTGTTGTAGTACATTTGATACCGGTGACATTTAAGGGTATACCGGTAATAATTTCCCAAGAAAATATCTCATATCGACTGAGCATTGAAACCCTCAATTTTTGAGTTAGCTTTTGCGTTGAGTTAAGACCGTAAATTTTTATAAGTAACCTCTGAACAATCAAAGGAACTTGTATAGGGTTTTCATAAAGATATGAATATGAATTGGGTTGAGTTAGCCTTGTAGGCTCGTAAGCTTTTATAGATAACTTCTTAACGATCAAAAGAAGCTTGTGTAGGGTTTTCACCCTTTAAAGATATGAATATGAACTAGGTTGAGTTAGCCCATAGGCTTTTATAAACAATCTTGAGAAGAAGCTTTTATAGGATCAAGACTTGAGCTTTGTAGAGCAAATGAGTCAGCAACTCCATTTTATTCTTTCCACCACCAAAATTCTCAAGAAAACTGAAACTGAACATTCTAGCGCGTAAAGTCCATTCCAAACTGAAACTGAACATTCAAATACTTAACTACACAATAGTGGTAAACAATTCTTTCTAATTTATTAAGTTTCTATATTTCAAACCAAATATGACACACAGTAAAGAAAACTGAAGCAATTAAAAGTTTTAGTTCTTAATAATTACTTTGGATAGTACACACGAGTTTTTTTACGTCATGGTTTTGCATTCATGAAAAAATCACAAACAAATTATTTTCCACGGACAAGTTTAATTTGTAGCTCTAGCTCGATGGTAGTATTTTCAAGATTTATCCACAAAGTTTCATGACAGAATGATACACAAAAAATTCCTAATAGGAGGTCACGGAAACTTGTTCAATCTTGTCTTCAAATGCAGTTGAAAAACTAGCTGTGGGATTGAGCATGCTGCTTTCTCCAAAAAAATGACATACTGGCCACACCACGAATTAAACCAGTATTAATTAGAGAATTTCATTGAAAAAAGAAAATTAGACTTATAGCATTAATTAATCAGTAGTATGTACTACTCACTAGGAAAATATATATGTACTTACCTAGGTGTTGTTTGCTAATAATGGTGAGAACTCTTGCCTGATCAAAGTTTCCGAGAAGTTTCTTCAATTTGATTAGTTGAACATAATCAATGTCGTGATAAGGTCTACTCTCTAAATGCAGCTCAACATCAAGGTCACCGGACACAATTATGGTAGAAAATTCTACTATTTTTCCAATCAATTGGAAAAATACAAGTTGTGGAGCTTGGATCTCACCATTTTGAATATAATCACATGCATGAACAACTAAGTTCTTCAATGTTGAGCTTATTAAATTAAGATGATCAAGCATGCCGCAAGATTTCAGATTTACGTTCTCAAGGAAGATGCAACTAGACAGCAACTCACTACTAGAAAAATGAGTTTTACTGACACTAATTTAACGTCAGTAATTACTTTTATTGACACTTGTTAATTGTGTCAGTGTTGCTCAAGCCAGAACACACTGACACTAATTTTTGGTGTCAGTGATTTTTGTGTCAGTAATTTGTTTCACTATAGTATCACTAAAATAATGACACGATGATGTTGGTATTTAGTGATACTATTTACATGTCAGTAATTTAAGTGACCATAGTATCAGAAACTGACTCGATAATATAAAAAAATTATTATTATTATTTTAAATAGGTAGTGTAAGTATTTAGTAATGTTATGCTGCTTTTGATTAATAGTATATTTTTATTTTAATTATATTTTTCGTGTTTGTTGTACAACCAAAAGAAAACTCGAAATATATTTATTATTAAATATCTTGCAACACAATTCATATAATAAACATCTCAAATAGATCACATAAATTCACACAATTCAACTACATCACTATATGTAAAAGACTTAACATAAGTATCAAATTAAATTTTCAACAATCTCTAAACAACAAGTGCTAACTACTACTCAATTAAGTTTCCAACCTAAAGTGAAAAAAAAAAAAAAGCACAAGGTCACTCAATATCCATCCACGGCTTCATTTTTTTCCCACCTACAAATGCATAAAATCAATTAGTATACTGTGAAAAATAAATCTTAGTTATTTTGAAGCAAAAATACTCATAAATTACTTCAATATGGAATAGTAGGATTAAAAGAAGCAAGTTAAGGAATCAGAAAAAGAAATTGTAGAATCTACACGTTCCCAAGTTAATTACAGCCTGCAATAATGATACCAAAATTGCTTCACCAAAAGTATAAAGAGAACACTTAATAAGTACATCAATATTCAGTAATGATGACATGAACGATGGTGTCTACAACTTGACGAGCATAAGTTATTTTTTTTGTAATCTATTTCATTGTCTAAATTTAAAGTAAACAATACTATAATATATGATCAAATACATTAAGTTAACAAGCACTATAACATTTATAGTGCCCACATTCAACGATGATCGGTTGGACCGAAAGCCATAAATTGAAAAAAAAAAGATATTTAATGAGCTTAAAGAGGAAAAATAAAAATTAACAAAATTTAAACGACTAGTGAAGAAATTAACCAAGTCGAGATGAAAAACAGAAATAGAAGGCCACTATAAGCCAAACATTACAAATCAGGTTGCTTTTTAAGACATGAACCCAGTTTCCAATTACAGTACTTTGCAATTCTTTAAAAAAAAAAAAGGGTTTCCCAATTACTAAATCTTTTTAGGTTTGAAGTGGATTGATAATTAAATTGACGAAAGAAAGGAAAGTGGAGCAAAAATTAGATTCAAGTATGGGTCAAGTAGAAAAGTAAAAGATAAAAATCAGATTCAGTGCAAACCTGGGTTTCAAACGATTAAGGAACAACTTCTTCTTTCTTCAATCTAATATTCTTCTTCGAACATGGAATACTAACAAAATACAATTAGTAATTCATAAACATATAGTAAAATGAGATAGGTATTTTTTTAGAGGAGATTGAGAAATACATATTTGATTGAAGAAAGAAAACACAAAAAAAAAAAAAAATGGACCAGGTTTCCTCAAAGAAAAGCAAAATGGGAAAATAGGGGAATAGTCTATAGAAAAACCAACCCACCGCCCTTGGAGAACCATCCTTCTTCTGAGCAAAAATCTATACAAGATTAGCCCAAACCTCCAATATAGTAAAATGGGTTCGACGGACTATTTCTAATCTTTCATTTGCAAAGTAAAGCTAAAATTAGAATTGTCTACTAACAACCTTCCTATAGTTTGCCCACTATATTATTACTATATTATTAGATGTTCTCAATTAAACATGTGAATAATATATATATATATATATATATATATATATATATATATATATATATTATTTTCATAAAAGGTAATTAATAGAGAAACTTCTCTGTAGTATTTTCATACCTGTGCCAAAACAGAGAAGAGAAAGAAATGGTGTTTGACCTCAGTGGTAAAGGAACCGCTATGGTAAAGGAACAAACATGGATGAAAAATAAACTTGTGCAAACGGAGCCACTAGCATTTTGCAAGAATTAAAGATTTTGGGTGAAATCCTCTCTTATAAACACTTATTTGTATTGGGACCATGCATACTTCCGAGTATGATATAATTCTATAAAATTTAGACTCCCGATAGATAGATAACACGTATTAGCATTAATTAAATGGAAGCATCAACAATAATCAATAAATCATTATGGAAAAAAAATAAAAATGAAAGGAGCTGAGGCACACCATTGTGATGCAAGATTGACAATCAAAAGAACCTTTCCCTTGTAGATGCTAAGATCAACATCCTGTCCCTTAGCATCCTGCAAATAAGATAAATTTTTATAAAAATTAAAAAATATATCTGTCAAATCCCAAATTGAATTAAAAATCAAAAAAAGGGAAAGAAAATGAAAGGAACACAAATAATAAAAATAAAGCTGAATTTAACAATGAAATCTTGAACAGAAGTTTTCAATTGGCTTGTCATTATATAATCCGATTTCAAAGTGAAAAAACAAGGCCTTGAAACCAAAGAAATTGGCTTAGTTTTTTATGGTTTCAAAAGGGTTTCTTATAATTCCAAGTAAAATGTTTTGTCAAAAAGGCTGAAGCTTGTCGTGGCGGCAGAGGAGCGGCAGCAGTGACCAAGACGAGCAGCAGCAGGGACGTACACAAATGACAGCAGCGACGTACAGAAACGTAATTAACAGATTAACTCCTCTGCAGTATTTTCATACATGTGCCAAAAGAGAGAAGAGAAAGAAATGGTTCTTGATCTCGGCGGTAAAGGAACGGTGGCTAGTTGGGCTGAAGTTGATGTGACGACATAAAAGCAGTAGCAGGGACGTACTGAAAGGTGGCTAGCTAGTCGTCGGCGGCTGAAGCTTGACAACAGCAGAGCAAAGGCGGCAGTGACGTCAAGGAACGATAGCCGACAGCAGTGAAAGTCTAGGAGCAGCGGCCGGCAGCAGTGAAAGTCGAGGAGCAGCGGCCGACAGCAGTGAAAGTCAAGGAGCAGGGGAGCGGCGGCAGCAACTTAAGAAGTGGTGTGTTTGATTAGGTTAGATTTAGGGTTTCTTATTTTCATTTTATACTTTGAAAAATTATATAGTGTAGTTGTTCACATTGTAATTTAATAAAACAACAAACTATAAGTCGACACGTGGTCAAGTAAAATTATTATTATTAACAACGAATTACAAGTTGACATGTGGCAAAATATAAAATATTATTCTCAAAACTATTATTATTATTATTATTGTCCACAAAGTAATTGTGTAAAATTTAATTAAATAAAAAAATTAATCAAATTAAAAATTTAAAAACACATGCATCAATGGTCTGCACTCTAAACTTACAAATTTTAAGTTTAGAGATCTTGAGTTCGAGTTCAAATTAAAACAAAATTAATAATATTATTTTTTTTATCACTGATGCTTTAGTATCAATAATCATTGACTTTTAAGCTACTGACATCTTAGTATCAATGATTTATGATACATACTTGTTAAAGGCGGAAAATGGTCCAAATGTACACCATTTCTGACACTTTTTACTAAGTGTTAGAAACAAAGTGTCAGTAAATGTCATTTTTGTAGTAGTGACTCCTCAAGAGCCTTATCGGTCAAGCCCACGTACCCAAATAGTTAAAGGGTTTTGACGTTGCCAAATCCCTTACCCCACAATTGCTTCAATGCAAATCGTTTGTAGCTACCTATATGTACAAAGGTATTCGGATTTGGAGCATTCACCTCAACCGGTGCGTGGAAAAGGCAATTTTGCATTTCCACCAACTTGAGCTTGCCCAATACAATATTTGTTGGCATTTTCCCAAATGGAGAACTCAAAAGTTTCATAGTCGTAATATTTGGGAATTTTAACATAGACTGACATGTCTCATCGTGGATTTTCACAAATGACAAGGCTAGGGTTTCAAGAGAACAAATATTGTACCATTTAGGACTTTAAATTAAATAGTAAAATTTGAGAACAATCATCGTATGGAAGTTAAGCAAAATCATTAGCAAACAATCATCATATGGAAGTTAAGCAAAATCATTAGCATTATCCCAGAAGACGCGACACATGCCATTGCATTTGAAATAATTTAGGCATGGAGCATCCATCTCAAATGCTGTGAGTTGCCTGCAAGTGTTTACAAGTTACAACTAATCTTCTTACATTTGGATTGAAAACCCTAAGACAGTCAAACCCATGATAGAGATCTAGTCTCAAGGTTTCAATTTGAGGACTATTACGGGTAAGATTCCGGTTAGTTGCATGAACTAACCTTAATTTCAAATTTCTGAGCAATGGGAAACTCACCCTGTGATAGAACCCAAACTGAAAATCTCCTAAGATTAAAGAAACAAGATAAAATCCTGAAGAGAAATGACTCTGCGCAAGACATAGTGATCACATACTAAAGGATCATCAGGATCTGTGATCTTCAAATGTAGCTTCTGCACCTTGCCTTGCAATATCGCCTTGGCTCACATCTAGTAACTAGATGTTTAAGATCATAGTAATGAGCTAAACAAGTGATGATCCGTAGCTCCTGCATGTGATTAAAGTCGCGGAGTGACAAAGATCTTCGCAAGTAATAATAGAAATTACTGTTGCATGTTTCTTCATAATTGTCACGCAGCTTATCTTGAAACCAGCGCTCATCAAATTCATGAAGTGGGAAAGTAAGTCAGAGAGGCTGCCATCTCTTTGAGAAGACCGCAGTTCTTGCGGTGTCCTTAATTGGCAATAAGGACATGATGTGATGAGCAAGATCATTTGGAAGAGTGCTAATCCTGTCAAATGCTTCCTTGGGTGTGATTGCGAGCTTGATGATTTGTTTGATTTTCTTATCTTTGTGAGTAGAAAACTGATAGTCCTATGAAACTGAAAGACGGTTTTTTTGGATATATAGAATTCTCAGGCATTGCCCTACATTGTATTCTCCCGAAGCAAACGCTCACACATGTAGTGCATATTTGTTGACCTACAATACACAGTATATATTTTAACAGTGATACGTGGACAAAAAATAACATACCATAGCAAAGACCTAAAAAATTTATTATGAAAACAAATTTTTTTTAATGTGTTAATTAGACAGTAAAAGCAGCCTTATCTTTATGACTTAATCCTTCCAATCATGAAAAATATTTCCATTTATGACTAACAGAAGCATTTATCTTTTCTTTTTTTCTTATAAATTATGTATTATTTATTTTTTGTTTATAATTTATTTGTTGCGGTTACATATGGGAGGATGTGGACCTGGATTCCTTCCTCTTTATCCAGTAAAGACAAGGTTGTTAGAATTGAATAAACGATAGTTGTAAAAGCAAGAGGAAATTTCTGATTATATAGAAACCTTCAACAACTGCAAAATTGAATAGCTGACTGCTAATTTAGGTTATATAATTAATTACCGAGCCAACAAGAGCTACCTACTCAGATTTCATGTGGGTAAATGGATTTTTAGTTTTTACACATAATTATTATCTAATTAGTCTCTATTTTTAAAAATTATCAAAAAAAAGTATTCCTTTAAAATTTATTTAAAATATATTTATTTAAATTTTAAGTTATGTCGTACAACAATATTATTTTATAATTGAAAAGTTGGCTTCAAGTGTAGTAGAAATAAACGATATGGACATTTCAATAATTGTTGAGAATATTGGAATTAACTACAACAAAAAATATCTATCTTTGGGGTTAAGGTTTTCAACTCTTGTTTCCATCATTTTTTGACTTTATATTTCTAGTTTTTTCATTGCATTCTAATATTTCACGTGAATATTTCAAGTTATTTTTTTATTCATATTTACTTATGGATTTATCAAATTCTTGGTAATTCTTTCCAACTTTTGGTTTAAACTCTTCAACGGTTGTTTCCACCACTTTTTGGTTTTATATTATTACTATTTTCATTGAATTTCAACATTTTGCATGGACGTTTCAAGTTCATTTTTAAATCCCTATTTACCATTGGAATTTATAAGATCATTGGTAAACAATTTTTGGGTTTAACATCTTCAGTTGTTACTCCCACCACTTTTTGATTCTATATTCCTACTTTTTTTTTTACTGAATTCTAATATTTTGGGTGAATATTTTGTTAACATGTATATGTTCTTTATAATGATTTTGATGATACCAAACTCTGAATGTTTTTTATGGAGCTTTTTCTTTAATAAACATTTCATTAAATAGCCGTATAATATTTCTAAATGTGTTCATAAAATTTGAGTAATCATTAACCTTAAACTAGAAAAACATCTTCTGCAAAATGCTGATTAAAACTTTGATTCTGGAAACAAATGGTGAACCGTTTACATAGAAATGGTTAACCGATAAATTCTAGGGATGAGTATTTCTTTAAGCTTGAACCGGTTAACAAAAACAAACAATGCAAATATGCAGGGAAGGTTACTGGAATTAAACGGCGAACCGTTTATATCAAACGGTTAACCGATAATTTCCAGAGTAGAAACATGTGCTAAACTTGAACCATTGAACACAAACGGATACGCCTATTCTATTTTGTAGGCTACTGGAAATAATCGGCGAACCATTAACTTCAAACGGCTAACCGATAATTTCTCGAATGTCATTCCATACTAATCTTCAACCGTTTAGCAAGAACGGATAGCAGAAATGTGTTTTGCAGATCTCTGGAAAATTAACAACAAACTGATAGTGGCAAACGGTCAACTGTTTATTTGAATTTCAACTCAACGGTCACTTGGACCAGTCAAAACGGTTAACCGTTAACGGTTAACGATGATCCAATTTCGCGCAGAAAGTCAACAACTGCCATATTTCAGCTCCAACTATAAATAAGCTCAATCAAATCGAAACAAAGTTTGATCACAACATTTTTGTTGAGCAAATTATTGAGCATACAACTTTCTTTGAGCTTTAAATTCTTGTATACATCTCATTTAGTCACACTTTAGAATTTCATTTGTAATCAAACATATTGTGTTTGAGAGATTTGGTGTAATCTTTTTGAAAATCAAATTGAGAGGTTGTACAGTGTTAGGATACGCTTAGGTTAAGAGATTGGGATAATCTCTTATTATAAAGGTTATTGACACCTTGGAAGTCAATTGCAAGAGTGATTGAAGCCGTAGAGGCTTGCTTAGTGGAATTCTCAAGCTCGGTAAGCTTGGAGGAGTGGACGTAGACGGGAATTGCCGAACTACGAAAAAATCATTTTGTTTATTTTCTCTTCCCTTACTCTATCACTATTGTGTTTTATTGAATTTATTATTTTTTATTCAATTAAGGCATTAGATTAAATTGTCGTGTGATTTACTTAGCTTGAATTTTAAAATCCCAATTCACCCCCTCTTAGGTTGCCCAGTTAGTGTTTCATTTGGTATCAAAGTAAGGTTCTCTTGTTAGAACTTAACCGTCTAGAGTAAAAGATCCATGGCAACCCAAAATGATTCTACTTTTAGGGAAGGACAATCCACAACTAGGCCATTCTTTTATGGTAATGACTACGCATATTGGAAAACTAGGATGAGAATTTACTTGCAAGCCTTAGATTACGAAATTTAGGAAGTTTTTTATGATGACCCATTCATGCCTATGACTAAAAATGAAGTAGAAGATGATATTTCAAAACCTTCAAGTAAATAGAGTGAGTTAGAAAAGAAAAAGATATCTTTAAACTCCAAGGTAATGAATGCCTTGTTTTGTGCTCTTAATAAGAAAGAATTCCATAGAGTATCTAGTTGTGAGAGTGCACAAGAAATATAGAACAAACTTGAGATTATCTATGAAGGGACAAATCAAGTTAAAGAGTCAAAAACCAATAAGCACACTCGCCAATACGAATTGCTCTAAATAGAACAAAATGAAAGTGTGTATTTTATGTATACCCGATTTACGGACATAGTGAACCACCTAGGAGTCCTAGAAAAGAATTTTTCGAATAGCGAGAAAGTGAGGAAAATCATTAGGCCACCTCCAAAAGAATAGAGACCTAAAAGAGTTGTCATTGAAGAAGCCAAACACTTAAACACTTTACCTATTGATGATTTAATTGGTTTTCTCATTTCATATGAAGAAGATTTGGCAGCAGAAAAATGGTAGGAGGAGAAGAAGAAAAGTATTGCTCTCAAAGCTCCGAAATATGAGAGTGATGAAGAAAGCGAGCTGGATGATGAGAAGATGACTATGTTAACTAGAAAGTTTAGAAACTTCAAGAATAAAAAAGAGAACAAGGAGTTAATCACTTGCTATGAATGTAAAAAGACTGGACACATACGGTCTGAGTGTCCTCTTCTTAACAAGCTCAAGAAGAAAGCAACGATGGCTACATGGGACGATAGTGATGAGGAGACGAGCGATGATGAAGAGCATCAAGAAATGAAAAATTTAGCTCTCATGGCAATCAGGGAAGAATCATTGGATGAACTTGATGAGGTAAGTGATCTTCCTACATATGATGAATTACATGATACTTTTAAAGAACTGCATGATGAGTGGATAAAAATTGGTAAAAAGAATGCACGCCTTAAAAAGAAAATGCTAGAATTTACAAATGAAAATGATACACTGGAAAAATGCAATGATTCTTTGAATGAGAAGATAAAAGAATTAAAATTAGAGAATAAAATGTTGCATGATAAGATTGCATCTTTTAAAAGTAAACAAAGCACTTCATACGAGCAAGAAAAATCACATGTTGATGATTTGATAAAAGAAAATGGAGTGATTAAGAAGAAGAATAATGAGTTAAATGAAATTGTACTAAAATTCACAAATGAGTAAAAGATATTGGATAACTTGCTTAACTCACAAAAAATGTGTATTTGACCAAGGAGGTATTGGCTATAAGTTAAATTTGAAACAAAAATATTATAAGAATTATTTTGTTAAAAGTATCTCCATTAATAATCAAGTTGTATGTCATTATTGTAATCAAGATGGTCACATGAAAAATAGATGTCCAGTTTAAAAAAATGTATATTATGGTGTGAAATGTGTTTGGGTTCCAAAAGGAACCATTGCTAACACTCAAGAACCCAAGAAATTTTAGGTACCTAAAACTTAGAAACTTTTTCTGCAGAGATTAAAGAAAAGGAAAAATAAGTGGTACTTAAACAGTGGATGTTCAAGACACATGACAAGGAATTACTCTTGGTTTCCAAGTTTTACCAAGATTGAAAATGGTGGAAACATATCCTTTAGAGATAACTCAAAAGGAAAAATCATTGGTATCAAAAATGTCGGTAATGTATCCTCTACTCTTATTAAAATGTGTGTTTGGTTGAAAACTTGAAACACAATTTGCTTAGCATCAGTCAATTGTGTGATAAGAGTTATAAAGTTGTTTTTAATAAAAATAGACGTGTTATTGAAAATGCATGTAATGGCAAAATATTGTTTGTAGGAAATAGATGTGTTAATATTTATACCATTTATATAGATTGTGCATCTACACATGATCAATGTCTTTCCGCTTTGCATTATGATGGTTGGTTATGGCATAGAAGACTAGGATATGCAAGCATGAATTTAATCTCAAAGATTTTCAAAAATAATTTAGTTAAAGGTTTTCCAAAAATCAGATTTCAAAAAGATATAATTTGTGAAGCATGCCAATTTGGTAAACAAATTAAAACTTCTTTGAAAAGCAAAAATCATGTTTCTACTTCAAAACCTCTTCAATTAGTTCACATAAACCTATTTGGACCTGCAAGATATGCTAGCTTGAGTGGGAAGTATTAAACTTTTGTAATTGTTGATGATTGTTTTATATTCACATGGGTATTATTCTTAACTAATAAGGATGATGTTTTTTATGCTTTTAAAGTGTTTTGTAAGAAAGTTAATGATATGGTATTACATGCATTATGAGTGATCATGGAAGAGAGTTGGAGAACCATACATTTGAAACTTTTTACAATAATTTAGGCATTGTGCATCAATTTTCATCACCTAGAACTCTACAACAAAATGGGGTTGTTGAGAGAAAGAATAGGTCGATCCAAGAAATGGCTAGGACCATGTTGAATGAAAATTCTTTACCTAAGTATTTTTGGGCTGAAGTCGTCAACACCGCTTGTTATGTTTTAAATTGGGTGTTGATTAGACCTCATCTCAATAAAAATCTCTATGAACTTTGGAAAGATAGAAAACCCAACATTGGTTATCTTAAAGTTTTTGGATGCAAAAGTTTTATTTTGAACACAAAAGATAATCTTGGCAAATTTGATTCAAAATCCAATGTTGGCATCTTTCTTGGGTATTCAAACTCAAGTAAAGCTTGTAGAGTTTATAACAAAAGAACTCTAGTTGTGGAAGAATCTATGCATGTTACATTTGATGAATCTAACCCCTCCTCTGCGGAGAAAGTCGTTGTTGATAATGATGTAGATGAAGAACTATAAGAAGATAACCAAAAGGATGCTCCACATGGAAATCAAAAGGAACAACATGAAGAAATAAATGCAAAAAAAATGAGAAAAGAATTTTCATAAATCAAGCTAATATGTGAAAGATTTACTCAAGAGATTTGACATTGATGACTCAAAGACCAAAAATACTCCAATGAGCACAACAACCAAGCTTGACAAAGATGAAAAAGGCAAAGAAGTGGATATCAAAATGTATCGAGGTATAATCGAATCTTTACTTTACTTAACTGCAAGTCGATCCGATATCATGTTTAGTGTATGTTTGTGTGCAAGATTTCAATCATTTCCCAAGGAATCTCATTTGCTTGCTATAAAAAGATTTTTCTATTACTTGAGTGGAACCGTAGATCTTGGTTTGTAGTATCCTAGAGGAACTCATATAGATTTAACATGTTATTCGGATGCAGATTTTGCTGGCTATGAAGTCGATAGGAAAAGCACTAGTGGAACTTGCCATTTACTAGGTCATTCACTTGTTTCATGGTTTAGTAAAAAATAAAATTTTGTTGCACTTTCAACCACCGAGGCTGAATATATAGCTCAGAGAGTTGTTGTGCACAAGCCCTATAGATGAAACAAACACTTAGAGACAATGGCATTAATCTCGAACAAATTCCTATTAACCGTGATAATACTAGTGCTATAAATCTTTCAAAGAATCTCATTCAGCACTCTAGAACCAAGCATATAGAGATTAGACATCATTTCTTGAGAGATCAGGTTCAAAAGGGTGATATTGCATTAGAATTTACCCTTACAGAAAAACAACTTGCCGATATGTTTACAAAACCTCTTTGCGAAGAATAATTTTCAAAAAATCGGCATGAACTTGGGATTATAAAATTTTTGCATTAAACATCTCTAATCATATTATTTAGTCTATTAAAATTGATTGATTGATGATTGTTGATATTTATGAAGTGGATAAGCATGATATTTGAAACTCTAGTTATACAACCCAAGAGGGGGGTGAATTGGGATTCTAAAAATTATTCAATTCTAAAACAAAACTCAATGCAAATCTAAAACGAATTTAAAGCAATAACAAATAAATTTATCACAATATAAAAAGATAAGGGAATAGAGATTCAAACACAGAGATTTTTAAGTGGTTCGGCCAACCTCGCCTACGTCTACACCTTCAAGCTTTCCGGGCTTGAGGATTCCACTAAGCAAGCCTCCAAGGCTTCAAATGCGTACACTTGACTTCTAAGGTGTCAATAAGCCTTTACAATAAGAGATTATCCCCAATCTCTTAACCCAAGTGTATCCCAACACTTACAATCACTCAAAACAAAAGATTACAAATTGTTTTTCTCTCACACAATATTTAAGATTACAAATCAATGCCCAATGTGTGAATAGATGAAGAATGAATGTGTTTAAAGCTCTTTGAAGATTGTATTCACGAATCTAAGCTCAATGATAATGTTGTGAAATACCCTTGTTTGAATTTGAATGAGCTTATTTATAGTTGGAGCTGAAAAATAGCCGTTACAGACTGTCTGCCCTAAAACGGTTCGCCGTTAACTATTAACGGTTAACTGTATGAATAGGACAAAGTTACCGTTGAGCCAAAACTTAAATAAATGGGTTGCTATTTAGGCTTACCCTTTCACCGTTAAATTCCAGAGACCTCCAAGATAAACATCAACTATCCGTTTTCACTAAACGGTTAAAGATTGGCACAAAATGACATTCTGGAATTTATCGATTAGTCTTTTGTAATTAACGGTTCGCCGTTTAATTCCAATAACCTACAAAACACATTAGCCTTATATGTTTTTCTTAAACAGTTAGAGCTTAAGCAATTTGTTACTCTCTGGATTTAATCGGTTAATCGTTTCAAAATAAACTGTGAACCGTTTACTTCCAAAATCACAGTTTTAGCAAAAAATTGCAGGAAGTCATTTTCCAATTGAAGTTTGATTGATATCCATATTTTATGAACAAAATAAGAAAGATTATACGGCTTTCTTTTATTAATGTAATAGCTCCAACATTTAATCAAAAATATTTAAAGTTTTTTATTATTAAAATCAATATTATGAACATATACATGTTAACATTCTCCCCCTTTTTGATGATGATAAACTTCATTCAATATTTTGCTTCCCCTTAATATATGCTCCCCCTAAATGTATGGCCAATTTAAAAATATGTCCAATAAACAGATTTTTGCTCAAAGAAGTATTTAAAAACAGAAATTCATTTCAAAAGGAAATTTTATTCTTATTAATCGCTATCTCCTATCTCCCCCTTTTATCAACAAATTATACAAGAGCATTAACATAACATAATCCCTCCCCCTTCATCATCAAAAAAAAAAGAGAGAAAAGAAAAAATGTAAAGCATAGAGTTGAGAAAGAAATTACCCAGATTAAGCGAGCAAAAATTTTGACAAAGTTTCCCCTTAAAATAGAACAAATCCTCAAATACAAAATAAGATTAAAGCACTTCCAAAGATAAGAAAACACGTTTCCATATACCAACAACTCCATCTAACATATAATCAGCTAATCATCAAAATCATAGAGAAGTAGCAATGTATACCAAACAAAATATAAATAGCAACACACAAAGAAACAGAATATGAAATGATGTACGAATGTGAGAGTCAGAAACTAAGAAGGTGGTAAGATGTGCACCCCGAATCATAACCAAAATAACGAAGAAGAGTGCGTTGTCTAGCTATGAGCTCAAGCTGCTAATCAATGTTCTACTGTTGGAAGGTCTAAAACTGAGAGCGTAGTTGCTGCTAGTCGTGAGAGAGAGTGTCAAATCGGTCTAGAATCAGTTGCTGCCTCTCAGATATCCTGCGAACATCATCCACCAATTACTGCAAAGCGTCCGAAGCAGGGGGCTGAACAGAAGCTAAAGACGGCTCAGGAGCGGAAGGCTGTACGGGAGCTGGAGGTGGCATCGAAGTGGATGGAATATCAGCATCCATCTCACGCTCCTCTGTATCGAAATCAGCTAGAGGCTGGGGAGTAGAGCGGCGACAGGAAGGTAGGGGTCGAGCTTCTAGTCTAAAATCTGAAATCTGATCGGGAGGATAAACATCGTTAAGCATCCGATCATCCTCAGGAGCAATCAAAGTATCCCGGTTTTTGGAGGTGGAAGTCTTTATCCACTTGCCATTTCTTTTAGAGAATCTGATACTAGTCAAGGCCTCCGGACCAATCCTTTTGTCTCCATATAACCTGCATCCCGGAGAGGCACCTCAAAGTGCGGCAGTATCTTAAAGATGATACTGCCATAAGGAAGCAAGCAGTGATTAACCGCGAGAGTACTTACATATGCCGCACAATAATGTAACCAAGGTTAATGGGTCTCCCAGGAATGAGACTATCTAATAACCTAACATCCAACAATGTAACCTCATCTGAATGACCCTTTCTAGATGTAATGATATGTTGTAGAATAGTATGAAGGATACGAACTTGGAGAGTTAACAATTGAGATCAAAAAGGTAAAGTACAGATGTCTTCAAACAAGTCCCGACGGCGACACATATTTCGAACACCCTCACAATGTGCAAAGCTATCAAAAGACAAAGCTTTCCGGGATGTAATAATCCTATGCCCATCATTCGAAATGCTTAAAAGGTTGTTTAAAAATTCAACATCAAACGCAATGAGAACACCCCCAACTTGAGTAAGTATTCTTTCTAATCGAGTTTAAAAAATTTCCATGTTTGAATAGAAAACACGAACTAAATTTTACTCGATCATTAAAATCAATGGCAGACTCCGAAGGTCGAAGCATATTTCTAACACTTCTGTCACACATGATTAAATCCTTAAAATCTTTTATATCAACATAGTAAGAATCTAATACCTTTCATCCCATTAAGTGATCCTCGAAGCGCTTGCGCAATGGTGCTGTGGGAAGATGAAGTCTTTCGAATTCGGATGTCTCCTGTGCTAGAATAGGATTCCTTTGAGGCGTAGCTTTCCTCATTTGAGTGGAATGGGTGGAGGCAGCCATGGTGATGACCAGAGACAGTAAGGAATTTTGAGGAAAGTAAATTTGGAAGAAAAGGAATCGATTATTGAGTTAAGAATGAGTAGAGGATGTGAAATTATTGCTCAATTTGGTTGAAGCAGGGCAAAATTTCAGTCAAAATAGAGGAAATTTATTTTACTGCCCTTAGGGTTTGGATTTGGGATTTTCAGATTTTGGGCTTGATTTGAATATTTTAATCAGTGAAAGTGTTCTAAAGATGAAGAAGAATGAATTTATCGGTGTGATTTGGCAAGAAAAAGAATAAAAGTGAAGGATGGAAGAAGGAAAGAGCTTTGACTACGCAACAATGGCTGAAACGGTAAGAGGGCAAATGAAGAAGGAGAAGAAACCCTTGGAATAGTTTTATATTTCACAAAAACAACGAACTGTTTATTTAAACGGTGAGGGAGTAACTTCCAGAGAGTAATTGATAGAAAAACGGTGAAAGGTTATTCTTTTAACGGTTAAGGGGTAACTTCTAGTGAGCTCTCTGTTTTTAAATGGTTTACCATTTTTGGTAAATGGTAAAAGGGTAATTAGCAGACATCATATCCTAGTTTCTGGAATTAAACGATACATCGTTTATGTATAAACAATTATCCGTTTATTTTTTTTTTATTTCGTACATTCGTTTTCAATTTTTAACCATTAATTAATATGTTTCAAGATCATTTCATGAATCCGAACACATGTTAAAGGCCAGTTCAATGCATGATTTAATTAACTCACAATTTATTCAAACAATCAATTTATATATATTTAATTATAAGAAAATATCACAAACATATCACTTATAATTCACATACAAACATTTCATAGATATCAAATCATCAATCAATCAATTTTAATAGACTCAATAACATGAATAGAAATGTTAATACAAAAATTTCATCATCCCAAGTTTATGCCGAATTTTCGAAAATTGTTCTTCTCCAAGAGGTTTTGTAAAAATATCGAGAAGTTGTTTTTCCGTAAAAATAAACTCTAAGGCAATATCTCCCTTTTGAACATGATCTCTCAAGAAATGATGTCTAATTTCTATATGCTTGGTTCTAAAGTGTTGAATGAGATTCTTTGAAAGATTTATAGCACTAGTATCATCACACTTGATGGGAATTTGTTCAAGGTTAATGCCATAGTCTCTAAGTGTTTGTTTCATCCAAAGAGCTTGAGCACAACAACTCCCTGCAGCTATATATTCAGCCTCGATAGTTGAAAATGCAAGAGAATTTTGTTTCTTACTAAACCATAAAACAAGTGAGTAACCTAGTAGATGGCAAGTTCCACTAGTGCTTTTCCTATCAACTTTATAACTGACAAAATCTGCATCCGAATAGCATGTTAAGTCTATAGGAGTTCCTCTAGGATACCAAAGGCCGAGATCTATGGTTCCACTTAAATAACAGAAAATTCGTTTTACAGCAAGTAAATGGGATTCCTTAGGACATGATTGAAATCTTGCACATAAACATACACTAAACATGATATCGGGTCTACTTGCAGTTAAATAAAGTAAAGATCTGATCATACCTCGATACATTTTGATATCCACTTCTTTGCCTTTTTCATCTTTGTCAAGTTTAGTTGTTGTGCTCATTGGAGTATTTTTGGTCTTTGAGTCATCAATACCGAATCTCTTGAGTAGATCTTTCACATACTTGGCTTGATTTATGAAGATTTCTTTCTCATTTTGTTTTATTTGCAGCCCAAGGAGGTATTTCAACTCTCCCATCATACTCATTTCAAATTCATTACTTATACAAGATGAAAATTCATTACATAACAATTCATCAGTAGAACCAAAAAAAATATCATCAACATAAATTTGAACAACAAGTATATCTTTGTTCTTATGCTTAACAAAGAGAATAGTGTCCGCTTTACCCATTGAAAAATCATTATCTAACAAGAAATTCTTAAGCCTATCATACCATGCTCTAGGTGCTTGTTTTAATCCGTACAAAGCTTTAAACAACTTATAGACATGATTTGAAAATTTTTCATTTTCAAAACCAGAGGGTTGTTTCACATACACTTCTTCCATAATATAACCATTTAAGAAAGCATTCTTCACATCCATTTGAAATAGAATAAAATCTTTATGACATGCAAATGCCAACAACATCCTAATTGATTCTAGTCTAGCTACCGGTGTAAATGTTTCATCAAAATAAATTCCTTCTTCTTGGTTATAACCTTAAGCTATTAATCTAGTTTTATTCCTTACAACCATACCGGATTCATCCATCTTATTTCTAAATACCCATTTAGTACCTATGACGGATTGATGTTCTAGTTTAGGAACTAATTTCCACACATTGTTTCTCTCAAATTGATTTAACTCCTCTTGCATTGCCATAATCCAAGCTTCATCATTTTCAGCATCTGCAAAGGATTTCAATTCAATTTGAGAAATAAATGCAGCATGCTCACAAGAATTTCTAAATGATGATCTAGTAGTTATGCCATGTGAAGGATCTCCTAAAATTGCATCCTTAGGGTGAGAAGAGACATACCTCCACTCATTGGGGAGTGTTTGAGAATTACCTTTATGTTACTCCACATTTGTTTGCTCTTCTTGTCCATCCTCTTGATTTTTTTATGGTGCATTCTCTTGTTTATCTTTTGATGATTCTTCTTGTAGCTCTCCATTAGCATCATCATTTACAACTCATTTCTCTATATAGAAGGGATTAGACTCATCAAATGTAACGTGCATAGATTCCTCCACAACCAAAGTTCTTTTATTATACACTCTATAAGCTTTGCTTGTGTTTGAATAACCAAGAAAAATACCAACATCAGATTTTGGATCAAATTTACCTAGATTATCTTTTGTGTTCAAAACAAAACATTTGCATTCAAAAACTTTGAAATAGCAAATGTTAGGTTTTCTATCTTTCCAAAGCTCATATGGAGTTCTATTAAGAGTAGGTCTAATCAACACACGATTTAAAACATAACAAGCGGTGTTGACAGTTTTGGCCCAAAAATACTTAGGCAAATTATTTTCATTCAACATTGTTCTAGCCATTTCTTGAATAAACATATTCTTTCTCTCAACAACTTCATTTTGTTGTGGAATCCTAGGTAATGAAAATTGATACTCAATGCTAAAATCATTACAAAAATTCTTAAATGCATGATTTTCAAATTCTCCACCATGATCACTTATAATACACGTAATAGAATAACATTTTTCATTTTGAGTCCTTTTATAGAAAATTCTAAATGCTTAAAAGGCATCATCCTTATTAGCTAAGAATAATACCCATGTATATCTAGAATAATCGTCCACAATCACAAATGCATAATATTTGTCATTTAAACTAGTATATCTTGAAGGTCCAAATAAATGTATGTAAAGAAGTTGAAGTGGTTTTGAAGTAGAAATATGATTTTTATTTTTGAAAGATGTTTTGATTTGTTTTCCAAATTGACTAGCTTCACAAATCTTATCTTTTTGAAAACTAATTTTTGGAAGACCTTTAACTAAATCATTTTTCGAAATGTTTGAAATCAAATCCATGCTTGCATATCCTAGTCTTCTATGTCATAGCCAACCATCATCATGCAATGCCGAAAAACATTTATCATGAGTAGATGCACATTCTATGTCAATGATATAAACATTTTATTCTCTAAAAGATGTAATCTTATCATGCAACATTTTATTCTCTAATTCAAATTCTTTTATCTTCTCATTATTGCACTTTTCCAAGGCATCATTTTCATTTGTAAGTTTAAGCATTTTCTTTTTAAAACATGCATTCTTTTTACTAATTTTCATCAACTCATCAAGTATCATACAATTCATCATATGAAGGATCACTTACCTCATTGAGATCATCATCATCTCCTATTGCCATAAGCGCTAGGTTTGATACTTCTTGCGACTCTTCTTCATTACTTGAATTTTCATCGCTATCATCCCAAGTTGCAACCATGGCTTTCTTTTTGAGTTTGTTGATAAGTGGGCACTCCGATCTTATATGGCCAAACTTCTTGCATTCATAGCATGTGATTACCTCTTTCTTCTCCCTTTGGTTCTTAAAGTTTCTGAATTTTCTTTGCTCATCGGTTTTCTTGAAAAATTTTATGAACTTCCTTGCTAGAATGGTCAACTCCTCATCATCCAGTTCACTCTCCTTGACACAACTTAAAAGTAATTTTTAACTCCCAAGTATAAGAGTGTCTTGTTGTATTATAACTCGGTGAGTCCGAGGTCGATCCACAGAGAAAAGATTTAATTAGTTTATTTTATTTTAACTAAAAATTGAAATTAAAACTTAAATATAAACAACTTAATTTAAATGAAACTATGAAATTGAACTAGTTAGGGTTATGGATCCACTCTTAGAAGTAAATAAAACTTAATAAATTCTTTTTGCTAATTTTTTAGATTTATTACCCAAAAGATTAATTACAAATTATTATTATTTTCCCTTTAATTTTATGATGGATTAAGTATTTATTGTGCCAAAATTTAATTTGTCTACAATAAGTCAAAATACTATTTCACCATGTCAAAATACCATTTCACCATGCCTTATATTAAGATCTTAAGAATTTATTGTGCCAAATTCATTTGTTTGTCTACAATAAATCAAATTTTCAAAATATAAAACATGTATAAAAATTAAATAGAAAATAATTTAATTTATAAAATTAAACATAGAATTTGATTAAATCATATTTATTTCTTAAGAGTTTCACCTTCCCCTAACTAATATTATTTAGTTAAGCATAATTAAAATAAAAAGAAGTAGTAAAATTGAATTACTTATAATTAAAAGAAATAAAAACAACTAAAATTGGAAATAAAACTAATTTTATTAATGAAAATAATTATACAAAATATTAAAAACACACCTGGAAATCAAGATTACAAGGAGATGGAGAGAATTTGAGAAGAAGAGAGTTGTAGAGAGATGATTAAAACATAAAAATGAGGCCCTATTTATAGAAAAATAAATTCATAATCTAGTGCTCTGCGGTCCATCATAGGCTTCATGCATGTGCTCCTCACAACCCTTAGATCAAGATCCAATGGCTGGTCAAACTTCAAAAGTCAACATCACACATGGCATCATTTGACTCATCCGATTTGCCCAAAGAACGGTTGAGATTTGGCGGGTTAATGGGTGAATCGGGTCGACCCAAATACAAAGATTCGGATCCTCCAACTTGCTTCACCAACCATCGCCACGTGGCACAATCATGGCCATTGAATCATGAACGGTTGAGATTTAGTCAAGATTGCCAGTTATCCCATGCACTCATATCTATTGTAAGCTCATTTCATCATCCAATCAGTGCTCGGTCAACAGGAAAAGTCAACTTTTTTTTACACAAGCCCAATTTTAAGCCGATCTTGACTGATCTTAAGGTTTTCGGACCTCCGGAATCCAAATTTGACCTCCGTTTATCTGTTTGGAGCCTCAAAGTATGTGGAATTAATATTTTTCCTAATAAACACATAAAATACACAAAATTAAATATATTTTAAATATAATTAATAATTCATAATATATTACATAAACACAAATATAAATTATAACATAAGCATAAAATAACATATTATCGCTTGATAATTAAATAATTTTTAATACTAATCACACCCCCCAGCCAGCTTATTGCTAGCCCTCTAGCAATTAAGGCGTTATATTAAATTAAGATTTATAAAATTCACATGTAAGTTAATAGTTGTTCATCTATCCTCTAAATTACCAAATAAATGAACTCTCCCAAATTTCTTTACCACATTGATGTTCACTCATTATCCAGAATATCATCAAACCTTCTTTTGTGCTCAAGTAATTAACACAATACTTATGGGGCTTCATTAAAAGAAAAACAACATTTTCCTTCTAAAATTCATTAGAAATTATATCTTTAGGCAATAGATTATTCACACATTTTTTATTTTATATATTACATTTCTAACCCCGTGTAGCGAGCTTTAGGTCAGTGACTCCCAGACCAGTTGGCATTAGGGCACTAGGTGTTGAAGCACCCCTACGGACTTAATTACTCGGGTTTCTAATAAACAAACAATATATCTATTACCCATGTAGCGAGCGTTAGGCCAGTGACTCCCAGACCAGTTGACCTTAGGGCACTAGGTGTTGAAACACCCCTACGGACTTAATTACTCGGGTTCTAGATATAGAAAAATTAAAAACAATTTTTTTTTCTACTTTTTTTTTTTGGAAATATACACTTTCTACTACCTTAAATACTTTTCCTAATAAATCAAAAGAACTAAATGCTGTAAAATTTTAACTTACAACCCACTAGTATGTGTCATAATGTGTGTGTGAAGAATAATTCAATAATACCTGTTAAATGAGCAAACAATTAAATAACTTAATAACCAAGTGGAGAGTTCACAAATTTGAGTAATTCAAAGAAAAGGGAACAAAAACAACTTACGATGAATCTCAAAATCAAAATATAATACAATAAGACTATTAGGATGCGTCTCAAAAGTCGTGACTCTTTACACGGCCATCCTAGACAAAAAATAAAATTTTTTTTTAACAAAGAAAAGAAAAGAGAAAAGAGAAAAAACAACACATATTTAAAACATACGTCAATTATCCCCACCCTACAACATAATCTAAACATTATCTTAACATTTTATAATTTTACAGATATGCAAAAAATAATAATAATAATAATAATAATAATAATAATAATAATAATAATAATGATAAATAAAAATAAAAGAGAATAATAAAAGAAGAAAAAGAGGAGATCTCACCTGAACTTGATGCAGAAGCTTAAAAGTAGATAACAAAGATGAAGAAAAAGTCAATTTTTTTTGTTTTTTTTTGTTTTTAACAACACCTTTAAGATTAAGAAGATGCGTTTCTAGAGAGACTACATTCTCTATATCCTGCCATCTTCGACTCAAATTTGTCCTAAGTTAGTCTTTACAAAAAAAAAAAAATTTGTTATTGTTTTTTTTTTTTTTTGGTAAACACATAGCCAGGACTAAGACATTCCACAATTATCAACTATTCCCTCCCTCCAACCTGAAAAAGACATTGTCCTCAATGTTTTAAAAGGAAAGAGAAAGAGTTTAGAAGACAGCATATGAACACTACAATAGAAAATATTTACAGACGAAGAGTTAAATCTAAATCGCACTTCTTATTACTGCTACTGTTACCGCTACCATCATCAGTCGACCAATTCAGTGAAAAAGTCTGTGGATCTGGCTCTGGTGTATAAGCTTGTAAAAGATCAAGTAACTCATTAGCAGTAGAAGCAGAGATAAAGAGTTTTTTACAGAATGTGGAACAAAATGATTCTTTATTGCATGGTTAATAAAAGTTAGCAAGCCATCATAAAAATTACTAACATTTAACAAATCGATGGATTTTTTATGAATGTTCAAGTGGGCCCAAGATGCAAATGTAATCAGTGCCTCAAAAGTTGCAAGATCTCCTGGCAAGAAAATAAAAGCATCAGCATGATTCATCATTTCAGATATTCTCTCTTGCATACTTGATACCACTAATTCTTCTCCAATTGGTGGGCCAAACATGCACACTAGCGGTTTCATGGGTTTTGGGATAATGTCGAGTACTTGGCTTCCTCTGGTAAAAGCAGCTTCTGAGACAAGTCTTGATAATCCTCGTTCACCTCCTCCATATACAAGATGCAGTTTCCTCTCTGCTATGACACGACCAAGATCTACAGCTGCCTGAACGAACTTTTTGTACTTTCCATAGTGAAACCCAAAAAGCACACAAATGTTTTTGAATTGTTTATTCAAAGATGCTGCCATTGGACTAATTTTTCAAAAACAAGTTGTGAGTGTTTGAAAAACGAGCTCATATTTAAAGATCTTGGTGACATAAATAATGAGAAACAGCTGTAAATGGGTTGGCATATTTGTCAAATGACGAGTAAAGCTCGTGGCTCAATAATTCAAAAATAAATAGTAAAAAGAAAGTAATGATTAGAAAAAGCAAATAGTAAAAGAAACTAAATATTTATTAAATACAAAATCACATCGCTAAATGCAATAATGCAAATGATAAAATAACAGTAAAGTAAAATAACAGTGAAGTGAAAGGCTATTTACTGGTAGTTGTGATTGTGGCTCACATCTTCCTCTGGTTTTACGTCCAGTAACGGCTTGAACGCCCTCTATGGGTCGAGGATCGGCTTCCCATCCAGTTTTCTTATAAACTGGCAAACAGGGTCTTTTTGAGTCAGATTCCCAAGACTAAACTGTGCACTTTGTTTTTGGAATAGTATCCACAAATTATAAATCTCACGTTGCACAAATCCGCTTCGATGCGTCTCAAGAGATCGTAAGATATCATCCAATGATTCTTTACTCATGCCATCTTTAACAAATTTAATTTTATCTTCACGAGTATCAGAAACCATTCCTAAATATTTACAATATGGTCGTTTGCAACCAAGTCTTACACAGTTATGACATTTTGAGCCAATTCGTTTAGCTCTCATTTTCTTAGCAAACGTACTTTTACCAAAACCAGGCATGTAAGAAACAAATTGATCAGAAAACTCACATGCTAATCGGACCTTTGCTTCAATTAACCAACGAATGTCAGAAGGAATGCCATTGATCATTAACAAACGCAGTCTTTCACAACGAGCTTTGTAAATTTTCCTGAGGGCATTCTGAGGGAGAGAGGGAAAATGCTTGTGGAGTTTATGTTGTATTTCTTCCATGTTTGATTTTGGGGTTTCAATTATTGTGGGAAACTGAAGATACCGACTTAAGAATTCACGGAGTACCGTTATCCGCCATTTATACGGGAAAATAAATCAAAACACACCAAAATCAAATCTGCAAAATCAAATCAAGTGTGAAAGCGAGCAAAAAGAAGCACACAATATAAAAGGAAAATGAACTTACATTCGTCCTCTCATTGAGTTAACCTCAAGCTCCATTTGGAATTCATATATGCTACTCTCTACTGTTCTGAGTTATCCCTCTAGATCCTCAACATAGGACACGAATTCTGGTGGCTGCAGATCCCAAAGTGGATGTGATTTACAGCTTTGTATCAGGCCTCTTAAGTGAAATTTTATACGCCGAAATCTTTTAAGATGTGCGAACATGTATTTTCTCATTGAGGTGCTCATGATGTAAAATAAAAATTGATGAGAGAATGTACAACTATCAAACAAACACACTTACACAAGAAAAACAATGTTAAAAAAAACTATGTACAGTGCATCAATCTAGAAAAAGAAGAAAAAAATCAAACAATGAAACGGTAAAATAATAGTAAAACAAAAAGAAAAAAAATTATTAAAGACTTAATCAAGAACTGGTGGGTCATCCAAATTAATTTCGGTGTCCTCGTCACGTGGGTGATGTTCCAGATATGGTTTTAATCTTTGACCATTAACTTTAAATGTGACACCGATAGTTGGATTCTCAATTTCTATGGCCCCATGTTGAGATCGGTTGTCTCCTTGATCAATTTGAGGATTAAGTTCGCCCAAAACGTTTTCACCTTCATTCTCATCCATGATTGGTGGTGAAGATTGAGATCTACGAATTAACCTGCCACTTGAAGATCGAGACCAATGTCTCATGCAAGGGTTATGTTATAAAGATAATATTTACACAAATTGATAACAAAATAAAAAAAAAGCAAATAATATAAGTATACAAAAGAAAACTAAATAACAATTTTGGTGGTTGAACCCACCAATTAACAATAAATTAAGTATAAAATAAATACAAAATGAAAAAAAAAATGATGGTTGAACCCACCAATTAAAAAAATACAAAATTAAATAAATACTGAAAGTTAAATAACTGAAAATAAAAGTTAAGAGTTAGTAGTTAGTTTGGTGGTTAAACCCACCAATAAAGCAAAAATAAATAAATAAATATGAAATAATATAAATGCAGAAAATTAAATAACTGAAATAAAAAAAGTTAGGAGTTAGCAGTTAGTAAGTTAAGAATTAGTAATTAGAGTTAGTAGTTAAAATTAGTTTGGTCCAAATAAAGTCCAAAGTATGTCCAAATATGTCCAAAGCATGTCCAAGTATGCCCAAGTCTTGATTATGTTGAGGAATTTCGTCTAGGGATTTTATTACAAATTATTTTTAATTTTATGGCCAAACTGTAATTTTTAGAAGTTTAGAATTGAGCCTTTTGGGATGAAAGTGAAACAGTTGAAAGATGTTGGGGGCTGAACGTAATTACAAGAAGATTTGGGGATAAAAGAGAATTTAAGAAAAGAAAAGGGGGCAAACAAAATTTTACATATAAGAGAAAAATAAACAACGGAAAAACAAACCAAATAAAAAAAAAACTTTTCCCCGGCAACGGCGCCAAAAACTTGACATAACTTAAAAGTAATTTTTAACTCCCAAGTATAAGAGTGTCTTGTTGTATTATAACTCGGTGAGTCCGAGGTCGATCCACAGAGAAAAGATTTAATTAGTTTATTTTATTTTAACTAAAAATTGAAATTAAAACTTAAATATAAACAACTTAATTTAAATGAAACTATGAAATTGAACTAGTTAGGGTTATGGATCCACTCTTAGAAATAAATAAAACTTAATAAATTCTTTTTGCTAATTTTTTTAGATTTATTACCCAAAAGATTAATTACAAATTATTATTATTTTCCCTTTAATTTTATGATGGATTAAGTATTTATTGTGCCAAAATTTAATTTGTCTACAATAAGTCAAAATACCATTTCACCATGCCTTATATTAAGATCTTAAGAATTTATTGTGCCAAATTCGTTTGTTTGTCTACAATAAATCAAATTTTCAAAATATAAAACATGTATAAAATTAAATAGAAAATAATTTAATTTATAAAATTAAACATAGAATTTGATTAAATCATATTTATTTCTTAAGAGTTTCACCTTCCCCTAACTAATATTATTTAGTTAAGCATAATTAAAATAAAAAGAAGTAGTAAAATTGAATTACTTATAATTAAAAGAAATAAAAACAACTAAAATTGGAAATAAAACTAATTTTATTAATGAAAATAATTATACAAAATATTAAAAACACACCTGGAAATCAAGATTACAAGGAGATTGAGAGAATTTGAGAAGAAGAGAGTTGTAGAGAGATGATTAAAACATAAAAATAAGGCCATATTTATAGAAAAATAAATTCATAATCCAGTGCTTTGCGGTCCATCATAGGCTTCATGCATGTGCTCCTCACAACCCTTAGATCAAGATCCAATGGCTGGTCAAACTTCAAAAGTCAACATCACACATGGCATCATTTGACTCATCCGATTTGCCCAAAGAACGGTTGAGATTTGGCGGGTTAATGGGTGAATCGGGTCGACCCGAATACAAAGATTCGGATCCTCCAACTTGCTTCACCAACCATCGCCACGTGGCACAATCATGGCCATTGAATCATGAACGGTTGAGATTTAGTCAAGATTGCCAGTTATCCCATGCACTCATATCTATTGTAAGCTCATTTCATCATCCAATCAGTGCTCGGTCAATGGGAAAAGTCAACTTTTGTTTTACACAAGCCCAATTTTAAGCCGATCTTGACTGATCTTAAGGTTTTCGGACCTCTGGAATCCAAATTTGACCTCCGTTTATCTATTTGGAGCCTCAAAGTACGTGAAATTAATATTTTTCCTAATAAACACATAAAAATACACAAAATTAAATATATTTTAAACATAATTAATAATTCATAATATATTACATAAACACAAATATAAATTATAACATAAGCATAAAATAACATATTATCGCTTGATAATTAAACAATTTTTAATACTAATCACTCCCCATCACTCTCATATTTTGAAGTTTTGAGAGCAATATTTTTCTTCTTCTCCTCTTGCCCTTTTTCCGCTGCTAAGTTTTATTCATATGAAATAAGAGAGCTAATTAAATCATCAAGAGATAAAGTATTTAAATTTTTGGCTTCTTCAATAGCAGTCCTCTTAGGTCTCCATTCCTTAAAAAGTAACCTAATGATTTTCTTTACTTTCTCACTATTTGAGAAAGTTTCCCAAAGCTCCTAGGGTATTCACTATGTCCGTAAATCTAGTATACATAGAGTACACACTCTCATTTTGTTCCATTTGGAACAATTCATATTGTCGAGTGTATCTACTAATTTTAGACTCTTTCACTTGATTAGTCCCTTCATAAACAACTTCAAGTTTGTGCCAAATTTTATTTGCACTTTCACAACTAGACACTATAAAATTATTTCTTATCTAGTGCACAAAACAAGGCATTCATAGCTTTGAAATTTAGAGAGACTTTTCTCTTTTCAAATTCATTCCATTCCCGTGAAAGTTTTAGAATGTCTTCCCTGACTTCATTTTTAGTTAAAGGCATAAATGGACCATTACATACAACTTCCCAAATTTCATAATCTAGCGCTTGTAAATAAATTTTCATCCTAGTTTTGCAATACGGGTAATCATTTCTGTTAAAGAACGGTGGTCTAGTTGTAGACTGTCTCTCCCTAAAGGTTGAATCATTTTGGGTTGCCATGGATCTTTTACTCTAGACGGTTAATGTTAGCCTATATGGCTAAAAATATTGATTTTGATGATAACAAACCACATGTATTTTAAAAGCTTTGATAATGTTTTTAAAGTTTCGGATTTGGACTTATTTGAAATTATTTAAATGGTTTTGGGGTCATTATATAATTTCACAAAGTTTGGGCAAAGTCATAATTTCAAAAAGTTTGGGGTTAACGAAGAATTATTTAGAAATTCTGAAATTGGACTTATTTGCAAAGTTTCATAACGTTTTGGGCCATACTACAGTTTTATAAAGTTTTGGGGTCAAATTGTAAATTTTGGAAAATATTTTACTGTAGCAGTTACTGTAGCAAGCGGCTTACCGGATACTGATAAACGGCAAGCCGGATACGGGGCAGTAAGCACCAGAACGAAAGCGGCTTACCGGATATGGTTAAACGGCAAGCCGGTTACGACAAAAAATGTGCATAACGGCTAGTAACGGCTAGTTTTTGAGTTCAAACTATATAAACTCAAAACCAATTCATTTTTGGTAACTCAAGCAAGCATAAGCAAGTGCACACAACTTATATTGAGCTTCAAATTCGAAAATCTTCATAGATTAAATCTTCATTGAGCTATCATTTGTAAATCCACTCTTAAAGAGAGTTTTTGTTGTAATTTTCATTTCTCATCAAATTGTGAGAGTACAAGTGTGAGAAACACTTGGAGTGAAGAGATTGGAGAGATAATCTCTTGTTGTAAAGGTTCATTGACACCTTGAAGTCAATTGTAAACGTTTGAAGCCTTGGAAAGGCTTGGATAGTGAAATCCTCAAGCCCGGTGTGCTTGGAGGCGTGGACGTAGGCGGGGATTGCCGAACCACGTAAAAATCCTTGAGTTTGCTTTCTCTTCCCTTGCTATTTAATTATTGTGCTTTGATTGAACTTATTGCTTTCAATTTTTATTAAGACATTAGATTGCTTGTTGTGTGGATTTGTTAGTATAATTTTTAAAATTCCAATTCACCCCCCCTCTTGGGTTGCACACTCATATTTCATTTGGTATCAGAGCGAGGTGCTCTTGTTTAGACTTAACCGTCTAGAGCTAAAGATCAATGGCAACCCAATATGACTCAACATTTAGGGAAGGACAATCCACAATTAGACCACCTTACTTTGATGGAAATGATTACCCATATTGGAAAATTAGGATGAGAATTTACTTGCAAGCCTTAGATTATGAAATTTGGGAAATCGTTAATGATGGTCCTTTCATGCCTTTGACTAAAAATGAAGTCGGAGAAGATATTCCAAAACCTTCACAGGATTGGAATGAATTCGAAAAGAGAAAAGCTTCTCTAAATTCCAAGGCCATGAATGCCTTGTTTTGTGCATTAGATAAGAAAGAGTTTCATAGAGTGTCTAGTTGCGAAAGTGCTAATGAGATTTGGCACAAACTTGAAGTTGTCTATGAAGGCACAAACCAAGTGAAAGAATCTAAAATAAGTAGATACACTCGACAATACGAATTGTTCCAAATGGAACAAAATGAAAATGTGTACTCTATGTATACTAGATTTACGGACATAGTGAACACTCTAGGAGCCCTAGGGAAACCTTTTTCAAATAGTGAGAAAGTCAAGAAAATCATTAGGTCACTTCCTAAGGAATGGAGACCAAAAAGGACTGCCATTGAGGAAGCCAAGGATTTAAATATATTACCTATTGATGATTTAATTGGCTCTCTTATTTCTTATGAGGAAGACTTGGCAGCCGAAAGAGGCAATGAGGAGAAGAAGAAAAACATTGCTCTCAAAGCCTCAAAACATGAGAGTGATGAGGAAAGCGAGCTGGATGAGGAAGAGATGGATATGCTGGCTAGGAGGTTCAGAAAACTTTTTAAGAAATCCGGTGAGCGAAGAAAATCTAGAGACCTCAAGAACCGAAAGGAGAAGAAGGAATTAATCAAATGTTATGAGTGCAAGAAGCTTGGCCATATAAGAACGGAATGTCCTCTTCTCAACAAGCTCAAGAAGAAAGCAATGGTAGCCACATGGGATGATAGCGATGAGGAAACAAGTGATGATGAAGAGCATCAAGAAATGACAAATCTAGCTCTCATGGCAATTGGAGATGAATCGGATGATGATCTTGATGAGGTAAATGATCTTTTTACTTATGATGAATTATATGATGCTTTTAAAGAATTGCATGATAATTGGATAAAAATTGGTAAAAAGAATGCTTGTCTTAAAAAGAAAATGGTAGAGCTCAAAAATGAAAATGAATCTCTATGTGCAAAGATCACATGCCTAGAATTAGAAAATAAAACATTGCACGATAGTATTGCATTATTTGAAAATTCTAGCACTTCACATGAGCACTTAGAGACACACATGAATGACTTGAAAAATGAGAATGAAACGCTTAAGAAAAAGAGCAATGAGTTGAATGAGATTGTTTTGAAATTCACAAATGGGCAAAAGATGTTGGATAACATGCTTAATTCACAAAAATGTGTGTTTGATAAAGGAGGACTTGGGTATAAGCCTTACTTGAAACAAAAATATTATAAGAATTATTTTGTTAAGGCTACCTCCACAAGTGATCATAAAATTGTATGTCATTATTGCAATCAAAATGGTCATATGAAGAATAGATGTCCTATTAAAAGAAATGTGTATTATGGAGCAAAATGTATTTGGGTTCCAAAAGGAACCATTGCTAACACTCAAGGACCCAAGAATATTTGGGTACCAAAGTATACAACTTGAATAATTTTTTGTAGGTACCACAAATAAGGAAGGATGGAGAGTCCCTTGATGAAGCTTGTGAGGATGATCATGGTCTAGGCAAAAACAATGAGGCAAGATGGTTTAATTGTTTTGGTAACAATTATTGCCTTATTGATTATGAGTGATGGTCTTTTAAGCTTAGTAAGTATTTAATAATTCATTTGGTATCATGTTGAGTGGATCATGATAAATGGATAGTAGCTTGAATTTGTGAAAGTATGATTGTATGTTTACATGATGGAATTATCATTGTGTGTAATATTGAGTGATTTATCATGATGGATTTGTTTGATGTTAATGTTTATGAAGTGTTTAAGCATGATAGTTAAGTGGTGTGTTTGATTTATTAACTTTCGAATGCTTATATGTTTAATTATTACGAAGAACAATTTTCAAAAATTTGGCATGAACTTGGGATGATGAAATTTTCGCATTAACATCTCTATTTATGTTATTGAATCTATTAAAATTGTTTGGAAATCAAATGAGTCGTTGAAAATCCTGAGTCTGCACATGCTGAAATGAATTGGTCATAACTTCTTTTAGAGAACTCCAAATCCAGCTCTGTAAAATTTATTGGAAAGCTAACTCAATTATCTTTCCAATGGTATATAGTATGCACATTACTTCTTGCTCAATCAATACAGTTTTTATTCCGAATTTGACATTTCTGCATTTTATCCTGAGTCTGCACAGGCTGTAATGAATTGGTCATAACTTCTTCTAGAGAACTCTAAATCAAGCTCTGTAAAATTTATTGGAAAGTTAACTTAATTATCTTTCCAACGGTATATAGCTTGCACATTACTTCTGGTTCAATCAATACAGTTTTTATTTTGAAATTGACCTTTCTGCATGTTCTTAAGTTTTGAATGCTTATATGCTTCATGATTGTATGCTTGTTGGATGCTTATTGTTTCATGACTGTGATGAATGAATTATATGCATGAATTCTTGTGTCGTTAATTGTGTTATATCATCATTGACTTATAAAATTGACATCTTTGTTTGATACGATTTCATATGTTTGGTCTTGTATGCATTTATGTCTCATGCATTAAATGGCTTATTGAAAAGTTTAAATCTCAAAATGATTTAAAATTAATCAATTTTTAAGGCTGGAAATAAAATGGTGTGTGTAATACAAGTATAAGAGCAAGCAAATATTCCCTTTCCATTCATCGGGAAAAATATTTTTTCTTATTGATTTCTCTCGGGACAAATTCCGGATAACCAGTTCTTCAATCCGAAAAACTGAATTTGAAAGGGAACTCACTGCCTCACAACCGGTCTACCGGTTATCAAAACCGGCAAGCCGAATTCTTGCTTGTTGTTCTCGGGTTCATATCCGGTCAACCGGATCTCAAATCCGGCAGACCATTTTCGGTTTTTCAAGTTACTGCCCTATAACCGGCTAGCCGGTAATGAAATTCGGCAAGCCGGATTCGTGAGCTTTTGTGCTATTCATCTTCTTCCTCTCTCGTGAGCTTTCTGCACATGTTCTCTCCTTCCCTCAAAACCGTGAGCTACCCATCCATTTTCACCTCCATTTTCTTCATTTTTCATCCATTTTCATGCCCAAATCAACCATTTAAACTAATACCCATGCATTTCATCTTCATTAAACACTTCTCCATCATGATTTCTTCACTTGTTCTCCATCATTCCATCCTCATTCCATTCCCGCGTGAATAGTGTTCTCCATTTTTCTTTCTCAAATCTCTTCATCTTTCACTCATTTTCTTGTTAAAATCAATCATCCAACTCATTATTCATCCATTACTCTTTCAATTTTCACTCTCAAAACTTGATTTCATCATCTCTCCACATAAAACCCAAAATCAAAAACCTAACTACCCGTTTCTCTCTCTATATTTTCAAGCTTCCTTTAGCCTATTTTTGATCCAATCTACATCATCTATTAGCTTCATTCATCTCTAGGATCGATTTTCTTGGCTCAAACAAATCCATTTCACTCAATTTTTGTAAACCCGAAATTGGATCTTTAAGCTTGTTTTTGTTCCAACAATGGTGGATGGTTGTATTATGCACCTATATTTTCATATGCATAATTGTTTTAATTGTGGATTACGGATGATGGTTGTTTAATATTTGGATAATTTATATTTGGATGATATTTTTCTGAATTCTTAGAATGAATATGACTCTTTGAATTAATTGCATGCTTTATTTTTATATGCTTCTTGATTAATCATTGAGATGTTCTTTTTGGTATAATTGTTTAAGCTTATATGGAAACGTTTTTAACTATATTGTGTATTTGAGGATTTGTGCATTTTAAGGGGAGACTCTGCCGAAATTTTTCCTCGCACAAAATTGGTAATATCTTTATCGAATTATTTTTGATGCTTTTGTTTCAATTGCATATATCTTTTTTTTATGATAAATGGGGAGATAAATATGATATGTTTTTGGATAAAATCATTTTGGTTAAAATTTTAATTGGCCATATATTTAGGGGGAGCATATAATATGTTTTTGGATAATATGCATTTTGAACTTTTTTGTTGTCCAAAGGGGGAGACAAAATAATATATCATTTCAATATTGTCAAAATGAGGACAATAATATGCACTTTGAGTATTCTTTTGATGATTTTGATGATATATGATTATGGTGAGGACTTGATGATTTTGAGATATAATGATAATTTGTGAGTATATTACTATCTTGTATTTAAGGTAATGCTTGTTGTTAGGGGAAGATTCTTTCAAAATTTCCACTTGAACAACATGGATAACAAATTTGCTATTTTTATTCTTTTCCTTTAAGTTTTCTTTTTGATGATGAAGGGGGAGAAGAATACATGTTTTCAAACTTATAAAAATTTGCTACTTTTGTCTTTGCCAATTAAGTTTTTCTTTTTGATGATGAAGGGGGAGAATGATTTAATTTGTGTTATGAAAATATATGCATGTATCTAGGGGGAGCATGTATGCGAGGGGAGTTTTTATTAAACTATTTTCAAATCATTTTTTAACTTGCATTGATTAAGGGGGAGCTTTTTCATAACAAGATTAAATTTTTGAATGTGTTTTGTCATCATCAAAAAGGGGGAGATTGTTAGCCTATATGGCTATAAATATTGATTTTGATGATAACAAACCACATGTATTTTAAAAGCTTTGATAATGTTTTTAAAGTTTCGGATTTGGACTTATTTGAAATTATTTAAATGGTTTTGGGGTCATTATATAATTTCACAAAGTTTGGGCAAAGTCATAATTTCAGAAAGTTTGGGGTTAACGAAGAATTATTTAGAAATTCTAAAATTGGACTTATTTGCAAATTTTCATAACGTTTTGGGTCATACTACAGTTTTATAAAGTTTTGGGGTCAAATTGTAAATTTCGGGAAATATTTTACTGTAGCAGTTACTGTAGCAAGCGGCTTACCGGATACTGATAAACGGCAAGCCGGATACGGGGCAGTAAGCACCAGAACGAAAGCGGCTTACCGGATATGGTTAAACGGCAAGCCGGTTACGACCAAAAATGTGCATAACGGCTAGTAACGGCTAGTTTTTGAGTTCAAACTATATAAACTCAAAACCAATTCATTTTTGGTAACTCAAGCAAGTATAAACAAGTGCACACAACTTATATTGAGCTTCAAATTCGAAAATCTTCATAGATTAAATCTTCATTGAGCTATCATTTGTAAATCCACTCTTAAAGAGAGTTTTTGTTGTAATTTTCATTTCTCATCAAATTGTGAGAGTACAAGTGTGAGAAACACTTGGAGTGAAGAGATTGGAGAGATAATCTCTTGTTGTAAAGGTTCATTGACACCTTGAAGTCAATTGTAAACGTTTGAAGCCTTGGAAAGGCTTGGATAGTGAAATCCTCAAGCCCGGTGTGCTTGGAGGCGTGGACGTAGGCGGGGATTGCCGAACCACGTAAAAATCCTTGAGTTTGCTTTCTCTTCCCTTGCTATTTAATTATTGTGCTTTGATTGAACTTATTGCTTTCAATTTTTATTAAGACATTAGATTGCTTGTTGTGTGGATTTGTTAGTATAATTTTTAAAATTCCAATTCACCCCCCCTCTTGGGTTGCACACTCATATTTCAGTTAAGTCCTAACAAGAGAATCAAGCTCTGATACTAAATGAAATTCTAGTTATACAACCCAAGAGGGGGGTGAATTGAGATTCTAAAAATTATTCAATTCTAAAACAAAATTCAATGCAAATCTAAAACGAATTTAAAACAATAACAAATAAATTTATCACAATATAAAAAGATAAGGGAAGAGAGATACAATCACGGGAATTTTTACGTGGTTCAGCCAACCTCGCCTACGTCCACGCCTCCAAGCTTTCCGGGCTTGAGGATTCCACTAAGCAAGCCTCCAAGGCTTCAAATGCTTACACTTGACTTCTAAGGTGTCAATAAACCTTTACAACAAGAGATTATCTCCAATCTCTTAACTCAAGTATATCCCAACACTTACAATCACTCAAAACAAAAGATTACAAATTGTTTTTCTCTCACACAAGATTTAATATTACAAATCAATGCCCAATGTGTGAATATATGAAGAATGAATGTGTTTAAAGTTCTTTAAAGATTGTATTCACGAATATAAGCTCAATGATAATGTTATGATCAACCCTTGTTTTCATTTGAATGAGCTTATTTATAGTTGGAGCTGAAAAATAGTCGTTACAGACTGTCTACCCAAAAACAGTTCGCCGTTAACTATTAACAATTAACCGTTTGAATTGGTCAAAGTTACCATTGGGCCAAAATTCAAATAAACGGGTTGCCGTTTAGGCTTACCCTTTCGCCGTTAAATTCCAGAGACCTCCAAGATAAACGTCAGCTATCCGTTTTCACTAAACGGTTAAAGATTAGCACGAAATGACATTCTAGAATTTATCGGTTAGCCGTTTGTAATTAACGGTTCGCCGTTTATTTCCACTAACCTGCAAAACACATTAGCCTTATCCATTTTTCTTAACCGGTTGGAGCTTAAGCAATTTGTTACTCTCTAGATTTAATCGGTTAACCGTTTCAAAGTAAACGGTGACCGTTTACTTTCAGAATCACAATTTTAGTCAAAAATTGCAGGAAGTCATTTACCAATTGAAGTTTGACAGATATCCATCTTTTATGTACAAAATAAGAAAGATTATACGGCTTTCTTTTATTAATGTAATAGCTCTAACATTTAATCAAAAATATTTAAAGTTTGTTATCATCAAAATCAATATTATGAACATATACATGTTAACAATATTTGAGTAATGTGTATTTTTTTATTTTTAAATGCTTATATGAATTGATTGTTTGAATACATGTGAGTTCATGAATCATGTATTAAACTGGTCCTTAAAACATTTTGAATTAATTAAATTACCTTAAAATGTATTATTTGTTGGCCAAATATTAACAAAAATGTGCGAAATCATAAATGAAATAAACGGATAATCGTTTCGCAATAAACGGTGTACCGTTTAATTCCAGAACCTAGGATATGATGTCTGCCACTTACTCTTTTACTGTTTGCTGCAAACAGTAAACCGTTTCAAAATAGAGAGCCCATTGAAAGTTACTCCTTTACCGTTAATGCCTACCCTTTAACCGCTCTCGATTATGTGCTCTCTAGAATTTACTCCCTCACCGTTTACAGAAAATGGCTCGCCGTTTTCATGCAATCTAAAATTGTTCAAAGGGTTTATTCTTCCTCTTCATTTATCTTTTTACCGTTATCGCCATTGATGCGCAATTTAAGCTTTCTCTTCCTTCTTCAATCCTCCATTTTTCTCCATTTTCTTGCCAAATCACGCCTATAGAACCATTTCTAATCATCAATAGAACATTTTTACCGATTCAAAAACTCAACTCGAGCCCCAAATTCAAAAATCCCAAATCCAAACCCTAAGGGCAACCGAACAGGTTTCATCATTTTTTACCAGATTTTTGCCCTTTCTCGGCCAAATTGAGACTCAAACTCACTTCCTCTAGTCTCTCTTAACCCAATAATTGATTCATTTTCCTCTGTTCTCATCTTCATCAATCTTTCTCCATTGTCTCAAAAATCACCATGGCTAATTCATCACAACCAACTCGGAGGAGGAAAGTGGCTCCCACTCAGAACCTTATACCACTACGGGAAACTTCGAAAGCTTTTTCATTTGCTGACTTTGTTCATAATAATGGTGTTCGTAATATTTGTTGGCATCGAGACCTTAGTAATGACATTTGTGCTCTACCTTTTCAGTCTCAATTGTTACCTCTCCAAGTGTGCATCCTTCATATTATTTTCAGCATATCATTACACCTAGGAAGGGTCATTCGGATAAGGTAACGAGGTTGGATGTTAGGTTATTAGATTGTCTCATTATGAGGCGACCTATTAACCTTGACTATGTTATTGTGCGACATATGATGAGTACTCTCGCGGTTAACCACCGCTTACTTCATTATGGAAGTATCATTTCTAAGATACTAAGACATTTTCAAGTGCCTCTTCGAGATGTCGTATATAAGGAGACTAAAAGGATTAGTCCAAAGGCCATGACTAGTATTGGATTTTCTAGAAAGGATGGCAAATGGATTAAGACCTCAAACTCCAAAAACCAGGATACTTTGGTTGCTCCAGAGGATGATCGGATGCTTAATGATATTTATCCTCTCAATCAGCTTCCAGATTTTAGACTATGAGCTCACCCTACACCTCTTCATTGACGATCTATCCCCCAGCCTTCAGCTGATTCCAATATTGAGGAGCGTGAGATGACATTGATCTTTCCTCCGCTTCCGAGCCACCTCTAGCTCCCGAGCAGCCTTCCGCTCCTGAGCACTCTTTCGCTCCTGAGCAGCCTCCGGCTTCCGTCCAAACCCCAACTTCGGACACTTTACTGCAGTTAGTTAATGGCGTTCGCAGACTCTCTGAGTGACAGCAACTAATTCTCGATCGATTAGATACTCTCTCTCGAGACCAGCAACAGTTATAGTCCTAATTTCAGACTTTTCAGTAGTAAAGTATCGATCAGCAGCTTGAGCTTATTGTTGGACAGCGTACCTCCTTCGTTATTTTGGTCATGACCTGAGCAGTTCATCTTCATGGCCTTAGTTTCGTCCTTTCTTTTTTTTTTTTTTGCACATACATGTCATATTATATTTTTATGTGTGGTTTGATATTTATATTTATATTTTTTTTATTTGTTTGGACTACTATATTGCTTATTGATGATTTTGATGATGAATTATTATATGTGATTTTGATGATGGATGTTTATATGTGAGTAAATTGATCCTTGTTGGAGTTGTTGGTTTATGAGACTTATTTCATCATATTTGAAAGTGTTTTAATTTTGACTTGTATTTGACGATTTGCTAAATTTTAAGGAAAATTTACCAAAATATTTGCTCCTAATATGGGTAATCTCTTCATCAAGTTTATGCTTTAAGTATTTTTTTTTATTTTTTTTTCTTTTTGATGATGAAGGGGGAGATAATGCATAATGAATAATGAGTATAAATTTTGTTTTGAAATAATTTGTTTTAAATACTTTTTCTTTATTGGCTAAAAATTTTGGTTAATGGTAAAAATTTAAATTTGCCATAGATTTAAGGGGAGCATACATTTAGGGGGAGCATAATATTGAAAGAAGGTTGTCATCATAAAAAAGGGAGAGAATGTTTAAATGTATATGTTCTTTATAATGATTTTGATGATAACAAACTCTGAATGTTTTTTATTACATTTCAGTAAATAGCCGTATAATATTTCTAAATGTGTTCATAAAATTTGAGTAATTATTAACCTTAAACTGGAAAAACATCTTCTGCAAAATACTAATCAAAACTGTGATTCTAGGAACAAACAGTGAATCGTTTACATTGAAACGGTTAACCGATAAATTCCAGAGATGAGTATTTCCTTAAGCTTAAACCAATTAACAAAAACGGACAATCCAAGTATACAGGGAAGGTTACTGGAATTAAATAGCGAATCGTTTATATCAAACAGTTAACTAATAATTTCCAGAGTGGAAACATGTGCTAAACTTGAACCATTGAACACAAAACAATAAGCCTATTTTATTTCGTAGGCTACTAGAAATAATCGGCGAGCCGTTAACTTTAAATGGCTGACCGATAATTTCCCGAATGTCATTCCATGTTAATCTTCAACCGTTTAGCAAGAACGAATAGTAGAAATTTGTTTTGTAGATCTTTGGAAATTAATGGCAAACTGATAGTGGCAAACGGTCAACTGTTTATTTGAATTTCAACTCAACGGTCACTTGGACCAGTCAAACGGTTAACTGTTAATGGTTAACGACGATCTAATTTCGCATAGAAAGTCAACAACGACTATATTTTAGCTCCAACTATAAATAAGCTCAATCAAATACAAATAAAGTTTGATCACAACGTTTTTATTGAACAAATTATTGAGCATACAACTTTCTTTAAGCTTTAAATTCTTGTATACATCTCATTTACTCACACTTTAGAATTTCATTTGTAATCAAACATATTGTATGTGATAGATTTATTGTGTAATTTTTTTGAAAATCGAATTGAGAGGTTGTAAAGTGTTGGGATACACTTAGGTTAAGAGATTGAGGATAATCTCTTGTTGTAAACGTTATTGACACCTTGGAAGTCAATTGTAAGAGTAATTGAAGCCTTAGAGGCTTGCTTAGTGGAATCTTCAAGTCCGGTGAGCTTGGAGGCGTAGACGTAGGCGGGGATTGCCGAACCACGTAAAAATCATTGTGTTTGTTTTCTCTTCCCTTACTCTATTGCTATTGTGCTTTATTGAATTTATTATTTTTTATTCCATTAAGGCATTAGATTAAATTGTTGTGTGATTTGCTTAGCTTGAATTTTAAAATCTCAATTCATCCCCCGTCTTAGGTTGCCTAGTTAGTATTTCATATTTCATATTTATTTCTAAGATCCCTAGTTCTCATTGAGAATTTATGAAATTCTTTGTAAGTTGTTCAAATCTCTGAGTTAACATCTTCAACTCTTTTTCCCACCACATTTTGGTTCTATATTCTTGTTCTTTTTATTGAATTCTTACATTTTGTGGGATGTTTCAAGTTCTTTTTCTAGATCCATACTTCTCATTGGAATTTATCATATTTTTGTTAAGTTGTTCCAACATTCGGGTTGAGCTCTTCCACTCATTTTCCACCATTTTTTTAGTTCTATATTCCCACTCTTTTCATTGAATTTCAACATTTTGGATAGATGTTTTTTAAGTTTATTTTTTGTATCCATCCTTTCTATTAATCAATTCCCAATATAATTCCATGATTGTTTTATTACATATTCCTGATTGTTTGATTACATAGTCTTACTCTTTTAAGTGTTTCCCAATATTTTGGGTGATGTTCCAAGATCAAATTTATAAATTCTTGTTTTTATAATTTTTCAACTTTTTAGTAAATTGTTCTCACTTTTAGGTTAAGTTATTCCTGTCCTTTTACACCTTATCATGGTTTTATGTTCCAATTATTTTCATTTTGTTCCAATTATTTTCATTTTATTCCAACACTATATGTGCATTTTCCAGGTCCTTTTCTTAACTAATAATAATATTATTTGTTTATAATAATAATAATAATATCAATAAGGTAAATTATGTTTGACCCTTTATTATTTTGGGTCCATAATCTAAGTCCATTTTTTTTAACCTTCGTTACTTCATGAGATCTTTCGAACTTGATTGTTTGTATTCTTGAGCTTTTAATCTTTGTACATATTTATTCCCATTAGATCATTTTAATTAATAGTGTTTAGTCATATTTAAAATAAATTTATGCATTTATTTTCTTATTTCTCTTTAATTTTTGAACTAATTTCTTTAATTTTTCATAACTTCAACGATAAATATATAAATAACATGTAAGAATGATTGCAATTTCTATGCTTCTAAAGTTATGGCAGTATAATTGTATTTGTGTTAAATTACAAAAATATGTTAGCTTACGAAATTGAAGCTTACTTAATCTATTCGTGTTGAACATCTCCTTTTTTTTTCCTTGGTTGGATAGCTCATTATGTCTGTTAGGAAAAGGAAAAATCATGTTATGAAAAGAAAACAATCTCCATGATTTTGTGGGTCCCCAAGATTACGACTGTAGAATCCTCAAGATATGGGTGCATAGTTGTATTTATAATTTATATAATTTCTTTCCTATAATTGTATTATTTCTTTCCTATATAAGCTCCTTGAAAAGCCTCTGTAAAGGCCTTTCATTATAAATACAAGAATAGTGAAATATAGATTTTCTATTCATTCTCTCACATGGTACCAGAGCGAGGTTGATTTGTGCTGGTTTGTTCTTTTTTTTATTTATTGTTTCTTTTTCCTTTCATTGGTTGTTATTATGGAAACTCAAATGTCTCATAGCCCATTCAAGTCATATTATATGAGAACAATTATGTTTTATTAACACAGGCTATGTGCAGTTTTCACAAGGGATAAAAAAATTGGCGTTATGTTACTGGAGATATTGTAAAGCCTGTTGACAAGGAAGATGAACCTAATGTTTAAACAGAAAAATTTACAACCTGTAGAGATCAACAAAGGCTAATTAAGTTCCTCATGGCCTTACATAGTAGTTTTGGGCCCACTCGTGCTTCCTTAGTCTATCAGAACACATTGTCCAACTTGGATTCTACCATAAATAAACTTATCTTAGAAGAAACATGCCACTTTGCCATCAGGACACACTATAAATATTGTTCTTGCTACTTTTCAGTTTAATCAGAGTAATTTTTCATTTTTCAATTCTTAGAAAAATGTAACTATTTCCATTTGCATGGTCATCTTGTATTATATTACCCAACAAGACATTGTAGAATTTGTTATAAAATTAGTTCTGGATGTTTTGACAAAGATTGTCCTTGTAAAGGGAAATAATCTCAGGGTGCTTATTTTCAAAGTCACCAACCAAATTTTGCTGCTATTGCTAATGACCATCAGGGTAACACTGATTAGTCTCTTTCCTCTTCATCAAAGTCCTTACATGATTTAGCATCTCTCTTATAATCACTTGTCTCTTAATCTGGTAACATTTTTGCATCTTCAATTTCGTCAGGTGCATCTCCTTGTTATTTTGATTATGCTTGTTGTAATCACATAATTGTAGATTTGAGTATTTTTTCCTCAACAATAATTTCCCCTACTTTACTTGATATCCAAACTACTGATAGTTCCTTTATGAAAATTAGTCACCTAGGGCATGCTTCACTTCCCAATCTTTCATTATCATACACATTTCTTATTCTTAAATTTACTTTAAACCTCTTATCTGTTGGCCAATTATGTGACCTTGGTGTTAATGTTTTATTTATTATCTCTGTTTATTATGTACAGGATTCGCAAATAGGCCAGACATTTGGGATAAGGTGTGAAGTTGAGTGTTTGTTTGAACTCATTAGTCTTTACCTCCCTGAAGACACTTCACCATTTTAATCTGCAGCCTCTACCTCTCCAGTCTCAATTAGGACATGCCTGTCATAGTCGTTTACATTTGTTAGGATCTAATGGTCACTTAGGTACTGTTTACAATAAATAATTTGATTGTAAATCTTGTCACTTGGGCAAACAAACTACTTTGTCTTTTAATAATATTGATTTAGTTTTTTTTACCACTATTAAAAAAATGACTTTCACTGATACTAAGTTATTGATACTAAATAAAACAAAAGTATCATTATTTGATGAGCTGAGCAACTTTTAGTGCCTTTAACATATTAATGCTAGTGGTTATTGATATTATAATATCATAGATTGATACTAAGATATATTTTTTATTATTATTCTAAATGGCATAGTTTTACTCTTAAAATTAGGGTATCTTAAATTCAACACTTGTTAAAAATTCCTAGCCTTTTAATGAAACAAAACTCTTCCTTTTTCATCTTCCTTCTCTCCCAAATCCTTCCTACTCATTTCAACAAACCCTAAATTGAAATAAAATTAATAAACTAGCCTTTTAAGTCTTAACAAACAAAAATGCTTAGTCTCTTAACAAAATAAAATCATCCTCCACACTAGCACTTTTCATTTTATATTTTTCTTTAGTTTTGATCCTCCAGCCACCATCAGAGACAATCAAAAAATGAAGAAAATCAAACAAGAGGAGAAGGAATAAAAAGAAGAAGAGCAAATCAAAGAAAATGGCTTCATAAATTTAGACAATAACCTCTTATTCAAGGTGTTGAAACATGCGGACGTCAGGACTTTTGCACGGGCAGCCTGCATCAACAAGATATGGCATAAAGTGGCTCAAGATGAGTGACTTCCACTTCGCTAGCATTGGGTGTGCTACCCAACATCTCAAATCAGTAGTCCTAGCTCTCGGTGGCTCCCGTCGCCTTCACTTCCTCTACCTCCACCAGCTTCTCATGCTGCCACCTGATGCTCTGCCTTCTTTCTCCAAGCGGAATCCTCTCCCATGTGTGATAGGCCTGAAGACCCCGGCTTACTGGTGGAAAGACAAGGTTCATCTCTCCTTGTCTCTACTTTTCATTTTGTTAATATGAGATGATAATGATAAGGGATTTAACCAAGCAATAATTTATTTTAGGGATGATGATGATGATACGACATCAGAACTTTTGCACGGGCGGCCCACATCAACAAGCTAAGATACAAGGTGGCTCAAGATGAGTGCCTTCCACATTACTAGCATTAGGTGTGCTACCCAACAGCTCAGATCAGTGGTCCTGGCTCTCGGTGGCTCCCGTCGCCTTCACTCCCTTTACCTCTACCAACTTCCCATGTTGTCTCCTGACACTCCGCCTTCTTTCTCCAAGTGGAATCCTCTCCCATGTGTGATGGGCCCGAAGACCCGAGCCTACTATTGGAGAGACAAGGTTCATCTCTCTGTCTCTGCTTTTCATTCCTTATTATGAGCTGACGACTATTAGGGATCTAACCAAGTAATAATTTATTTATTCCTTCCTTCTTATCGATCCACCTATCTATCTTTGTTTTTTTTTTTTGTTGGGGATTTTTTTAATAAAGATAAAGAAAAAACATTTGTATGTATGTAATCGAGGATTTTAATTTGCAATATGTATTCTTATTATGCTAAAATAATGAATCAGTCAGAATTTATCAAAAAAAAATAATCCTCCTCCCAAGTCATACGTAACCTTTTTTGTATGTATGTTAGCTTTAATTTAATGAAATATGAAATAAGCTATAGAAAAATTTTGTTCATTAATTGTAACGATTAATTTTTGTGGTGAAAAATACAAACTTGCTTAAAGACTTGTTTTAATAGGTCAAATTATTATTATGAACCATGCTAAATTGATTGAATTTTTCTTTTTGTTTTTTTAACTATTCAGTTCTCACACCCTTTAGCATTTTGCACGAAGTTTTTGCTTTGATTACTCATCCAATGTTCTTTTACCTATTTAGTTTGGTTGGTCGCTAATCTGTTTAAAGCAAATAAGTGGGGATCGTGTGGAAGCCTTTAATGCATTGAGACTCAAACTGTAGTTGCTCTTTTCAGCAATTTTTAATAGGGTATCATGATTTTATTAGCCATTGGAGGTTTCTTTCTTTTCTTGCATATGTAAAGCATTGTGAATAATTGAGATTGAAGAAGTGATGATTCATTTAGATATCAAATTGTTTCTATTTTTGGAATCAACATGTAGAAAGCATATGGATGTTGTTGATGTTTACATTGACATTATTTGATAAATTTATAGTGCTCGAACATTTGTTGATTGTGGGAAGCCTGCGTTTAGTTGTGTAGTTAACTAAATTTCACATTTGCTTGCTTTTATTTTGTTAGGTACTCTATTTGTGTGAGTAGAATTTGAAACAAGATTTGTCAAAAGAAGAAGATATAAAATTGTTCCCATAAAGTATTTGACAAAATGCATTAGAAATTAATAATTGTTCTAAAGATGAGTTATTTGCTTATTTTCTTTTCATTTCAAATTATACATTAATTACGCTTTCGTTTGCAATTGGTATCATATGTATAGGATTTGTATTGAACTTTTAATGATTTTTTAAAGTTGGTTGTAAGAAGCATAAATTTAATTCACCTATCTGACTATGGTTTTTTCATAGTTTCTCTCCAATTCACATTATATACTTGTCAATCTTTCAGTTGCAATTGGTATCATACAAATGGCCTTGTTATTGGATATTTAATGATTTTTTTAGGTTGGTTATGCTATGTAGAAATTTAGTTCATCTTCGTGGTCATCCTAGATATATTATTAAAACTGTATCTATTGGATGAGATGTTTGTATTGTTTCTTTTCAATTCATATTATATACTTATCAATCTTTCATTTGCAATTGGTATTATATGAATAGCCCATTGAATTTTTAATAATTTTTTGAAATTGACCTTTCTAGACATAATAAAAGCATTAATATTGTTGTAAATTTGTAGCTTTTGTTATATATAATAAGTGATACTAAAACTAATTTCATAAATTTGTAGTGCCCTTAACAATTAACCGATTTTGAATAAGGGTACTTTGTTATGAAATACATGCAACAGATCTTTGTTTTATTACTTATCTTAAATATAGACATCTCATTCGTAACATAGTTTTCTTTTTCTTTTTTTGTAATTGAAGTTTAAAGGGATAGTTGAGTACTTGGATGAGAATATTTTAAAGGTTGTGATGATTGGGTTGTGTGTGCGGCTAACTTAATCACTAGCTTAAGAATTAAAATAGGTAGATATCACTTTTTTTTGTTTTATAATTAATATTAAGAGACTATATGTTTTTGTTTGGAATGATGTGTGATGCCTTTGTTCCTTTATTACTTTCAGGGTGCGCATTTGTTGGAATTGAGTATTGTCACTGCTTGTTATTACTACTACTAGTCAGGTCATTGATGATCATGGAGAATGATGGCGCAAGCACACAAATTCCATTCCATTTTTCTTTATTATTTTATTACCGTTACTCAAGTTGTTGTAGTGATAAATAAGTTATACTTTTCTTAGATTAGAAACTAGCTGTAGTTTTTGTTATTGTTGTGCTATTGAAACTATGGTTGATGAATTTGGTTATTTAGTATTGGGTAGAACCAATTTGGTTATTCAATGTTGAATATTGAATGGAGCCTATTAGCAATTGTTAAATGGAGTTTATTAGATTTTGATACCAACATATGTTCTATAATCATTGTTCAAAACTGCTGATTATTAAGTTTTGATTCCAGCTTATTGACAATTGCAATAATGACCATTTTATTATTTTTTAAAGTACTTTGAAAATTTTTTACACCAATTTAGCATTGGTGAATACTAATATTCTTGAATCATAATATAAACGGTGCTAGAGCATCAAAACTTGCTTCATATCATGGAATCACTATCTACATGATTGTATAGATTACAATTATTTTGATACTATGGAATCAATATTTCTTTGATACTAAGGTAACGTCTCTTTGACACAAAAAATTTATGTAAGTAAATTTGTTGCACCGTGATCAATGACACTAAATTTGGTGTTAGTAAAACAAGTTACTGATACTAAAATAGTATCAAAGAAGGCCATTTTTCTACTAGTGTGCTCCTTTTAATCTTGTTCATTCTTATATTTGTGGACCATCTCCAACACCAGCTATGGGTGGCTTTCAGTATTTTTCCATTTTAATTGATGATTATTCCTATTACACAAGGTTATATCTAATGAAAAATATATCTTATTTTTCTTCAATATATCGTGAGTTTGCTAATATGGTTAAAACATAATTCTCATACAAATAAAGTTTTTCATACTCATAATGCCGTACATAGAGAGATTTTAATTTCTTAAACTTTGTAAAGCAAGATGGAACTATATGTCATCACTTTTGCTTAGAGACATCCTAAAAAAATGGAAGACCTTCCACTTGTCCTGAATGTTTTTAAGGTGAGGCTGCTCTCACTGCAGTCTATACGATTAATTGAATTCCCTCTGTAGTCATTAATAATCAATCATCTTATGAGACACTTCACGGTAGCTCTCCTAGCTACAATATACTCAAGGTATTTGGTTGTGTTTGTTTTGTTCTCTTTCAACCTCAAGAACACAAAAAATTATAACCTTAGGCTCGATTATGTTGTTTCTTAGGATATGGGATTAAACATAAAGGTTATAAGTGTTGGGATCTTATCTCTATCTAACTGTCTACACGTCTCTTGTCATGTCACCTTTTGGCAGGATAAAATGTCCTTGTTGGTGTTAAAATTTTCATTTGGTACCCTGTTCAATCAACAACTTATTTAAACATAGTTCTGTCAGTTTGTTTCCTAATGATTTTATATAGGGGATCTCAAGAGTGACATATTGTTCATACCAACTGGGTATTCTAAGGACGTGGCGTTGTTATACCAAAGCAATGATAACAGAGTTATCCTTTAGACCAGTAGTCCGCATGCTCGGGTTTCCAGCCGATATACCTAGAAAATGAGAATGACATGGTTGCGAGATACCAGACATTCCATATCTTACGATGAACTAAGAACCTAGACCACCCAAAAAGACACAGACTCTCCTTGGTCACTTAGTCTAAAGGCAGGGTTAACAAGAGCCTGACTAGCTTTCTGATGCACATGATCCTTTTTCAAGGCAAGTGCAGAGCATACTTGCATAAGATAGACATTAAATAAGGGTAAGAGTTCTAAACCTAAAGAATCTTAGGATTAAAGAATATAAACGAATGTTTTAGTTATCCATAGGGTGGAATATTGAAACTTGAAATGTTATCAAAAACTTCTTAATTTTTATTTAAATAACTTCTCCTTATATAAAGATAAGGAGGGGAAAAGACAAAAGCTGGATTGAGATCATTCCAGCTGGCATACAGGTACACTTATTTTACAAAAGTAAGTAGGGCTCACTGGTACAGTAGTGGCCGACAAAAGTAAAGTGTATGATTACATAAGGACAAACAACTTTAAAAAGCTAAAGCATAAAGTACTTTATTTTACATTATTACAAAGTGACAAATCTCTTAAAGAGATATAGTTCCATCTTCAGATGAGGATTCAGTCTCGTCAGGGTCACGATCAGGGTCCTTGCTTTTTTTAGGATTCTTTCTGGATGAGAACATCCTGGAACACATGGCCAAGGGCAATCTTAGGCTTTTGGTGAGAGAGGAGTTTGCTGAGGGAAATGTTCTGGTTGGGTTGAAAACAATGGATATTGAGAAGAGGATGATCCAGGGAAATCATATGGTGATAGTGAATGTACTGGAGTGAAATCTTCATAAGGGTCTTGGGAATCTTGGAATAAAATTTCAGTGTAATCTGGCTTTTCTTCTTTTATGATAATTCCACGGTTGGGAGGTTGGGAACGTAAAGATGGTGTAAGGATCATAAACATTTCATGTTTTGGTCCAAGAGATGTGTGGAGGATTTCTAACTGGTCTGGAGGAATATGGTTGAGTTCCATAAGGAAGTTCTTCAAGGAAGTCTTGATCTGGAAATCTTATTTGAGACAGGCAATGTGAGGGACTATCATCCATTCATAACTCTAATTTTGGGTTCAAAAATCTCTGGTATGAGGATGTTGGAAATATGGATGGTGAATGATAAAAACAAAAGTGAATTGTTAATCCTTCTTGGTCTGAAAGGTCGAGAAGGTGGTGTGTGTCAGCAATTTGTTGCAACTTCCTACGCCACCATGGTAACGATAAAAACCATTCAAACAGAGTCTAGGTAAAGGAGGTGGATAACTCTGGATTATTGAGTCTGTTGAGAAGGAGTAAAATAGGAAAAATTATTTTTGTGGCATACAGAACAGTAAGACACCATGTATACCAAAGTTCATCTTCGGTAATATCTCTGTGAGGTGGAAGTACTAATCCTGTGAGGAAAAGATGATCAGGATAAAAACTGGGAAAAAAACATAGGTTCTTTACTTATCTAATAAATGTTCATAAAAAACCTAAAGAGGAATTTCCTTGCGAAGTCTTGAATCGAGTGAAGTGATTGAAAAGTCATGTTGAGTGGGAAAGACTTCTGGGTGAGAGCTGTTTTAGGGAGGGAACTAGCCAGGGTAATGATCAGGAAGGAAATCTTAGAAGTGATACAAAAGAATTAAGAAGGTTTTGATTTTGGAGGTCTGAATAGTAAGTCTGGAATGAGGTTATGATCTCTTTTTATATGTTGGACATGGTAATCACATCTTAAAAACCATTCTTTAAGCCGAAGTATGGTTTTTTCTAGGACAGCTTTCTGCTTAAAGTTCAAGATATTGGGAAAAGCTGAATTATCTAGTCTCATCAAGAATTTAAGACCAATCAAATGGAATTCAAATTTTTTGATACCATTTTTCACGGCTAAGGTTTCTTTGTAGACTGTGTGATAATGCTTTTGTACATCAAGACATTGTCCACTTGCATAGGCAATAAAGTATTTTTTTCCATTGCATTCTTTAAGGAGGATGGCCCCCATGACTCATCACTGGCGTCGGTTTGCAGGATTCTTGTGCCATCTGTGATAAGTTTCAAAGGTGGAGGATTTTGGGAATCTGCTTTAGTTGCTTTACAGCATCTGAGTGGATTTCTGACCAGAATGGTGGATTTTTTTTTAGAAAAGCAGACAACTTGCGTGTGTGGTGATCGACATGCAAATCACAGATGTAATTGATGATTCCAAGAAATTGTTGGACTTGCTTTTGGGTAAAGTTACTTTCGGGAAAGTGAAGTAACTCTTGTGCAATGTGGGGTCCAGGCTGATAATGGCCATTTTGGATTTTCATGCCAAGAAAGTCAACAGAGGTAGTCGCAATTGTACTTTTCTTGTCATAGATCATGATCCCATGTTCTTGGATAATCTGAAAAAACTGTTAAAGGAGCTTGTGATGTTCATCATGAGTACCTAAAAAAAGAAGCAAATCGTCAATGTAAATAAGGGTATGGTGGAGGATGGGTTGAAAGATAGTGGTCAAGGCCTTTTGAGAAATGGAAGGGGCTGTTTTGAGGCCAAAAAGAATGACTGTCCATTGGTAATGGGCATTTGGGATACAAAAATCAGTTTTGTATCTTTCAGATGAATGAATGCCAAGTTGCCAAATAGCGGACTTCAAGTCAAATTTTGAAAAGATTCGAACATTTTTTAGGTGGACAAAAAGGGTTTGTCTATTCGGTAGTGGAAATTTTTTATCTTGGAGAAAATTATTGAGTGGCTGATAGTGTATGACCAATCATTTTTTGCCACGAAGAATTTCATACCTTTTTTCAACATAAAAGGCTTGACAAGCCCATTGAGAATTTGTGGGCTTAATGAAGCCTTGTTTTAGAAATTGGGCACATTCTTGTTGGGCCAAAATAAGGTCTTGTGGGGTCATTCCTGTATAGGTAGCTTTGGTTGGGTTGCTATCTTCATTTAGTTTGAAAGGTAAGGATATGAAGAACTTTGGGTTTTCCACAACGGGTTTGGATGGGTAAAAATGCTATGGTTGTCAGGGCAAAATTTGAGAATTTGATCTGTAATGGCCTGGTATGAGGGTGGTGAATTGGCTAAAGAATAAATCTTTAGAGTGCTCGTGAATAGTTTAATCATGGATTTGTAACAGAGACCAGAGGAAGTAATCTTGACATTTTTTACTTGATGTAGGATATCAAAACCTAGAAAGAGATCTTTGTTTGGCAAAGATGAACCAATTAGTTTTATTCAAACAACACAATTAGGAAATAACTAGATTCCTATTAGACGTAACTAATTTAGTTGTAAAGATCTTTCTGTCTGCTGCTTTGAAGTGTTCCTCTTGAGTTTTCCAATACTCAGTAGGAAGAATGGCAGGATCAAGCATGCTTCGCTGAGCACCAGTGTCGAGAAACCCAATGAATGTGATAAGTTTATGATATTTGGAAAGGATAAGTTGGATTTTGCCAGAAGGTATGGATATGGTACGATCATGAATGAGAATGGAGGATGGTTGGACTGTGTAAATGGGTTCAAAATCAGAACTGTCAGAATCACTAGATTCTACTGTTAAGGCAAAAATTATATCATCATTTGGCTCTTCTTGTTTAGAAAACAAGTGTTCAACTTGGTCTGTGGTTGGGGAAAAGTTTGTAGTGGATTCCACGTGTTGAATAAGTTTTATTGCCTTGTGAGGTTTGACAAGACAATCTTAGGCAAAATGACCTTTCTTTTAGCAAATGAAACACTTACTTTTCTTTCTGTCAAGAAACCGTTTGGAATGGGATTGCCTTTTTCTGAAAAAGCGAAACTGTTTGGTACGTCGTTTCCTAGGTGGAAATGGGAATCTGGATTTCCTGAAATGAGACTTTTTCTTGGGTGAGCAGTCACACTTCTTTGGATCTTTGCATTTAATAGTCAAATAAGGCTTTTTGCAAGCAGATTTGAAAGGTTCTTTGTCTTTGATGAGTTCCTAGAAGAACCTCTTTTGTTCACACAATTTGTCAAGACATCCTAGAGCAATCTGGAATAATTTTCCCAAAGATAATGTGTCAACGTTGAGCCTGTGAGCAGCTAACTGACGCTGAATTTCTGGTTGTAATTCTTCTGGAACAGATACTAGAAATACATACCTGAGTATAGGATAATTGAATCCATTCAGCTTATAATAGAGGAAAGACATTCGCTTGTAGTGGTAATGAAAATCTTTTGTGTTGAGAGAACAATATTTCATGTTGAGATAATCACGTCTTGCGACTTCAAAAGTAGCACTTGGTTCTCCAATAAATTGATCATGTAGAACAGCTAAAGCTTGAGAGACATCAGAAATCTAGATGAACTGAAGTTGTCTATACTGTCCAAGACTGGCAAACCAATCTCGAAGAGAACCCGTAAACCGAGTACTGAATTCTCTTAGAACAGATTGGGTTATTGCATCTGGAGTTAACATCTGGAGATCAATCCAAGCAGACAACTCTTGTAGTCTTTTTCTCCATTTTTTCGAAGGGATATCATCAAAAGTAAACCATACACCATTGAAAGGTTTGGAAACTTTTGGCTGAGGTGGAATTGACGGAGAAGATTCACCAATTTCACTAGTTTCTTGGTTTTCTTCATCAGTGTCAACAGGTTCAGTTCTTGGGCCAGGGTCAGTGGCACCAGACTGTTCAGTAGGTTCTGCCATGAGGAGTTTGAAAATATCAGCTAGATTTGAATCAGAAGTGTCTGAATCAGACAAATCGAATGACTCAATGGATGATGAATCTGATTGTGAAGGGGAATTTTCAGTAGAGGAATCTGAAATGGTGAATAGGAAAGTTGTTGAGCAGAATACTGGTGCATGGGCTGTTTTTTAGAGAAACAGTAGTTTGGATTGGGGGTGGTTAAGTAGATTCAGGTAAAGAAGTTAGTGATGGTTCAAATCTGGATGTCTGAGGATTTTGTTGAGGAATGGGTTTTTGAACTGAAGCTGGTTTTGATGTCTTCTTTGGTTTTGGTTGAGGTCGTGGATGTGGAGGAAACAAAGTATGGGTCATGCTAAAAAGTTTAGAAGGTTTATATGTTCGGGAGGAAAAAGATGGCAAGAATGTATGATAGGTAGGATTAATTACTAGTAATGGAGCAGAACTTGTAAACAGGGTAGGCTGGACCCTTTCTGAGTCAATTCTGGCAATTTCAGCTTTCAAAGCTCTTATCTCAGCTTCTTCTTTTTTTTTATCAAAATCAGGACTATAGACTCGTTGACCAAGCATAGCCCGAAGTTCAGAGTCAAGTTGAGTAACTCTGTTATGAAGATTTTGATAAATCTGATTTAACTTGTCTGAGATAGTATCAATCTTTTTTTCAACCTGGTTGGTTTTATGTGTAATGTGGTCTACCTTACGATGCAAGGTAGTGAGTGCTTGGTTCTGTGCAACCGCATTTTGAGTTTGCCAGTTTAAGACTGCCTCAAAAGAACGAAATTCTTCTAAATGGCCAGCGGGAGTTACTGCAGAGGGGATGTATGGTTTGGAGATGAAATTCTTTTATTGGTCAGTTTGTTTTTCCAAAGGTGGGAACTAGGCTTGGTATTCTGTAGATGTTGATGGGGACAAAATCACACATGACTGTATTTTGGGAGTGGGACTAACATGGGTAGTCTCATGGGTTGATTGAAGTCTGCAGCTGAGCAAAGCAGGTTTATGTTTTCGGATCCAGGCAAGACCTTTATCATAGATGGGTAAAGATGCTTGAGAATCAGGCTCAGGTGGATCTTCAGGATCAGCAGCATGATAGCGGCAAGCTGGATAAATGATCTTTTTAGACTTGTACTTACGTCTTTTTGGTTCGTTATCATCATCTTCAATATCTTCCCAACAAGGACAACCTGCATCACAGTTGCCAGAGGCTGGGACATCCTATAAGAAATGTCCATGGAGTTTTGCTGGGTAGATAGGAAAACCTTGATCATTAAAGGGCTTAAATGGGTAGGTTTTCTTGTTCTGTATAGACGAAAGTGATTATTGAAGAATAGGTAAAAGATAACCTGGATGGTTCTGAAGACGAACTGGATAGTGTTTTGAAAGTGAGACAAACAGTTCCATCTGAATTTTTCTGAAAATGACTTTCAAAAGTTTGTATGGGTTCGAAATTTTGATGAAATTGTTCATAATTGGACAACCATTTTAAAGGCATGAGTTTGATCAATTCTTGTCAGGGAATTTGCCTTGGGATTTGAATGATGGTTGGGATCTCTTCAGATTCTGCAATAATCATAAGAGCTTCTGAATTTGCAATTTGTGGAGTTGGTAAATCCAAAGCATGATTTTGTAGTCGATAAACAAGCTGATGGTGCAGGGTAGCTATTTTAGTTGAGGTGATTTGTTCAGCTCCTTGAAGCTGGTCTGAACTTTTAAAGTGGCAGCAAAGTTGGAATCAAGAAGTGAAATTAAAATTGAGATAAAAGGTAAGCAAAGCACTTCCGGCATGGAGGGTGGTTAGGATTGTGCCAATGATGGCATGCGGATATTGCTTAAACTTGGTGTCAAGTAAAGCAATTCTAGCTGTGACAGGTAAGCCTTTTCTCCCATGAAGGGTGAGAATAAGACGAACACCTCCAAGGTGAAGATGTTTATAGCCTTCACGTTTCCATGTAGAGATCAATTCTGAGGGGATCTCAAGAGTGACATATTGTTCAGCTGTGGTAGCTTGCAAAACACACTTATTGAGTCGGGATGACTGGATATATTCCTTTGGATGGGGTCGTTTGATGGAAATCAGGGTTTTGATACCAACTGGGACAGCCAGAATTGCTTTACTTGACACCAGGTTTAAGCAATATCAACATGCCATCATTGGCACAGTCCTAACCACCCTCCATACTGGAAGTGCTTTGCTTACCTTTTATCCCAATTTTAATCTTTCACTTCTTGATTCCAACATTGCTACCACTTTAAAAGTTCAGATCACTTCTGTCTGCACAGAACAAGAAAACCTACCCATTCAAGCCTTTAATGATCAAGGTTTTCCTATCTACTTAGCAAAACTCCATGGACATTTCTTATGGGATGTCCCAGCCTCTGGCAACTGTGATGCAGGTTGTCCTTGTTGGGAAGATATTGAAGAAGATGATGACGAACCAAAAAGATGCAAGTGCATGTCCAAAAAGATCATTTATCCAGCTTGCCGCTATCATGCTGCTCATCCTAAAGATCCACCTGAGCCTCATTCTCAAGCATCTTTACCCATTTATAATAAAGGTCTTGCCTGGATCCGAAGCAATGATAACAGAGTTATCCTATGGACCAGTAGTTCGCATGCTCGAGTTTCTAGCCGATATACCTAGAAAACGAGAATGACGTGGTTGCGAGATACCAGACATTCCATATCTTACGATAAACTAAGAACCTAGACAACCCAAAAAGACACAGACTCTCCTTGGTCACTTAGTCTAAAGGCAGTGTTCCGTCTATTGTCTCAGAACAAAGAAAGAATAAGAACCTGACTAGCTTTTTTATGCACAAGATCCTTTTTCAAGTCAAGTGTAGAGCATACTTGCAGAAGATAGACATTAAACAAAGGTAAGAGTTCTAGGTTTTTTATTGCCAGGAAATTCCTCTTTAGGTTTTTTATGAACATCTATCAAATGAGTAAAGAAACTATGTTTTTTCCCAGTTTTCATCTTGTCATCTTTTCCTCACAAGATTAGTACTTCCACCTCACAGAGATATTACTGAATATGAACTTTGATATACATGGTGTCTTAATATTCTGTATGCCATAAAAATGGTTTTTCCTATTTTATCCCTTTTCAACAGACTCAATAATCCAGAGTTATCCACCTCCCTTACCTGGACTCTTTTTGAATGGTTTTCACCATTACCATGGTGGCGTAGGAAGCTGCAACAGATTGCTGACACACACCACATTCTCGACCTTCCAGACCAAGAAAGACAACAATTCACTTCTGTTTTTATCATTCACCGTCCATATTTCCAATATCCTCATACCAGAGATTTTTGGACCCAGAAACGGAGTTATGAATGGATGACAGTCCCTCACATTGCCTGTCTCGAACAAGATTTCCATATCAAGACTTCCTTGAAGAACTTCCTTATAAAACTCAACCATATTCCTCCAGACCAGCCAGAGATCCTCCACACATCTCTTGGACCAAAACATGAAATGTTTGTGATCTCTATACCATCCTTACATTCCCAACCTCTCAACCGTGGAATCATCATAAAAGAAGAAAAGCCAGATTACACTAACTTTTTATTCCAAGATTCCCAAGACCCTTATCAACATTTCACTCTAATACCTTCACCATCACCATATGATTTCCCTGGATCATCTTTTTCTCAATATCTATTATTTTCAACCCAACCAGAACATTTCCCTCAGTAAACTCCTCTCTCACCAAAAGCCCGAGATTGCCTTTGGCCATATGTTCCAGGATGTTCTCATCTAGACAGAATCCTCAAAAAAGACAAGGACCTTAATCGTGACCCTGATGAGACTGAATCCTCATTTGAAGATGGAACCATATCTCTTGAAGAGATTTGTCACTTTGTAATAATGTAAAATAAAGTACTTTATGCTTTAGCTTTTTAAAGTTGTTTGTCCTTATGTAATCATGCACTTTACTTTTGTCGGCCACTACTGTACCAGTGAGCCCTACCTACTTTTGTAAAATAAGTGTGCCTGTATGCCAGTTGAAATGATCTCGATCCAACTTTTGTCTTTTCCCCTCCTTATCTTTATCTAAGGAGAAGTTATTTAAATAACAATTAAGAAGTTTTTTATAACATTTTAAGTTTCAATATTCCACCTTATGGATAATTAAAACCTTCGTTTCTATTCTTTAATCCTAAAATTCTTTAGGTTTAGAACTCTTACCCTTGTTCAATGTCTATCTTCTGCAAGTATGCTCTGCACTTGACTTGAAGAAGGATCTTGTGCATCAGAAAGCTAGTCAGGCTCTTATTCTTTCTTTGTTCTGAGACAATAGACGGAATCCTGCCTTTAGACTAAGTGACCAAGGAGAGTATGTGTCTTTTTGGGTTGTCTAGGTTCTTAGTTTATCGTAAGATATGGAATGTCTAGTATCTCGTAACCACGTCATTCTCATTTTCTAGGTATATCGGCTGAAAACCCGAGCATGCGAACTACTGGTGCACAGGATAACACTGACCCTGGCCCAAGAACTGAACCTGTTGACACTGATGAAGCAAACCAAGAAACTGGTGAATCTTCTCAGTCAATTCCACCTCAGCCAAAAGTTTCCAAACCTTCCAATGATCCATGGTTTAGTTTTGATGATATCCCTCTGACAAAATGGAGAGAAAGACTACAAGAGTTGTCTGCTTGGATTGATCTCCAGATGTTAACTCCAGATGCAACAACCCAATCTGTTCTAAGAGAATTCAGTACTCGGTTTATAGGTTCTCTTCGAGATTGGTTTGACAGTCTTGAATAGTATAGACAATTTCAGTTCATCCAGATTTCTTATGTCTCTCAGGCTTTAGTTGTTCTCCATGATCAATTTATTGGAGAACCAAGTGCTACTTTTGAACCCGCGAGACGTGATTATCTCAACATGAAATATTATTCTCTCAACACAAAAGATCTTTATTACCACTACAAGCAAATGTCTTTGTGTTGTGCAAATTTTATTGAACTCGTAAGTGCACGAATCTATTGTAGAATAGATTAATGGAGACGAGTGTCGATCCCACAGGGAGGTGGATTTTCATTGTGTGTAGAATTAATTTTGTAAATGGGCGGTTGGATTTGTGGTGAAAATGATTTGGATTATCCTAAAATTGGAATTGAAATGGCGAGAATAAATTCTAAAATTGGAATTGAAATGGCGAGAATTAATTGAAGAGAAATCTATTGAGATGACGTACTTAGGTATCTGGATCCGTATCAACATGTATCATGGGCTAAATAATCCTTATTAATGCCAATTAAATCATGAGGGGGGAATCCACACCTTATGAACCACGCTCTAATCAATATGGTGCTAAGGGCTTATCGTGCCAAATAATAATAACCTTGCACTAGGGGGCCGGTGAAACCAAGGCGGTACTAGACAATATTAGTATTATTTGTCGACGAAAAGTCAAAACATCCACAAAAATTAGAGGGGAATAGAAAATAAATTTACCAAATAAAACCCATGACACATGTTGAGACTTCACCTTCAACCCAAGTTTGAAAGAAAATTAGCTACTCATAATTGAAATAGGGGCAAAATGGGAATTTATGGTTTGACCCGGGTTGAACAGTAATATGGAGTAAATCATGGCCATCGGATTAAAAACAGTTTGGACGCTCAAGATTGCACCACGTCATCAGTCAACAATACGCGGTTTGACCACACGGATGAACAGTAATATGGTTTGACCCGGGTTGAACAGTGACACGGTTTGGTTGAAAATAATTCTGTGTGATGCATGTACCGTACGCGAGATTTTTCGTCCACTGATATGCTGCCACGTCACCATCAACAGTACATAAGAATTTTAGCCCAACAAGATCATGACACCTCATCAATCAATGCCACATCATCAGTCAATGCCCGTCATCGATCCGTCTATGTGAACAGTGTCATGAACAGTAACGTAGACAGTACCGTACACGTGAATAGTACCGTACATGTGAATAGTGTCATTTTTCCTTTTATGCTCCTCCTAAGATTTTTTACCGTCCTGAGTTCAAAAGTTATGTCTGTTTTGCCGTCTGATCTCTCGTTTATTGTGAAATGACCATGATGCCCCTAAAATACATAAAATACTTAATTAAAATAAAACACACATAATTAAATTACAAGAAGCTTAAATACATAAAAGTAAGGGTTGTTAGTCAGACTTAAAATGTAAAATGACGATTTTCTCCTTTATAAATATATATTTTCTAACACTCAACACACCCCCCAACCAACTTATTGCTAGTCCCTAGCAAATAAAGCGAAAATAAAATTCAAATCCAAAATGATTTTTTTTAATAGAAACACTCGTGTTTATTCAATCAAATTAATGATAGCAATCAAATAAAAGTATAAGCATTATCTCCAGTCTAAAGAATCATCACACCCACATCAACCATCCACATGAATCAGCCTAGTAGACTTTGTTATAGCTACTTTCAAGAATGACATGTCAAACTCCAAAATTTCACTGAAAGTAGTGACACTCTCACAAAGAAATTAAACTCAATAAAAACAGTCACTCCAATGAATGGTAATTGAGAGAAAATAATAAAGAAGTGATAGCACATGCTCTCACCAAGATGAAAGAAATATGCCCTCAGCTTAGAAATAATACGATCTCAAGTCAAACAAAAATGCTAGTCAACCCATTTTATTTATCTCTTTTTTATTATTATTATGCACCACTACATCTTTTTAGCCCATATAACTAACTTCTACTTCAAACTATAGTTCCCTAAAATCAAGAAGGACTTTTATTAGGACGTAATGTAGGCTAGGGACATGGCTAACACAGAAGGGAAATAAGGAAAAGAAAGTGTATGTTTGAGAAAAATACAGAGAATTTTTTTTTTTTTTTGACGTTGCAAGGTGTATTTCACCTATTGTTGTTATTTTTATTCTTTTGAAACAACAACTTTTGTTTTGAATTATTTTTTTTTTTTTTTGCTTTTATTTGGCATAACTTCACTGAACAAAATAATTATTTACATTTTCTCAAACATAAATAGGTGATGAAACTTATAAGACATCGGGTAATACTCCAAATCGGAGTGAGTCAAGATGATAAGTTGACAAAGAAAAGGTTTTTTCTTTTTTAAGGCTCAAAAGGGTTAACTATGGATATTTAATAAAAGGGATGGCTATAAAGGGTCAAACGGATCAAAGATGGCATTTCCATCGTTTTTTGAGGCCCTAAATAATCATCCATATCTACTAGTTAGATGGGCCTCCCAATGTAGCAACACACATTTTTTTTTCTTTTTCTTCTTTTTTTTTATTTTATAATTTTTTTTTTAGGGTTAACTCAAAAGAAATCTAGAGATTGTGTATAAAATAATAAACTGCTAAGCTGTATAGAGAATGAGCAAAAGGGTTACTCTCCAAGAAAATGATAGGCTCAACAACTCACTTGGCACTTATTTATGACATGTTCATTCCTTCAAGCAACTCATATTTGTCTCCGACATCAACATGTAAAGTAGCAAACATAGCGTAACATCACTTAAGACCAAAGATAATAAAAATACTAAAATTTAAAATTAATCATGTCATCCAATGTTAAAACAAATCACACAATTTTTTTTTTAAACAACATTCTACCCCCCAACCTATTCTAAGCATGAAAGGAAAATATGCATGCAGAAATGTGAATATGATGCAGAAAAACTAATTAGAAAAGTTACACTTAAAATGATAGAAAAAGAAAATGGTTTTTTTTTTAAAAGCTCAAAAGTTTGAAAATGTATATTTATAGAGAAGAAAGAAGAAGAAAAATGAACATAAAAACTTAATAAAGAAAAAGAAAATGTCTGAATTTTTTTTTATTTTTTGTTTTTTTATTCTTTTTTTTACTTTTTATTATTATTTTTTTTTCAAACGATGAAAATGCGTTTCTAGAGTCACTAGACTTCATATTCAGCCATCTTCAACACAAAACATTAGCAACAGTTAGTTTCTACAACAAAAAATCAGTAAAAACTTAACCAAGATTCCACAATTATCGACTATTCCCTCCCCCCAACTAGAACGAAACATTGTCCTCAATGTTTTAAAGGAAAGAAGTAGAGTTTAGAAGAAATCACCTGGGTGGTGCAACACAAAAGAAAATATTTACAGGCGGAGAGTTAAATCTAATTTGTACTTCTTACTGCGGCTATTGTTACCATCATTATTTGGATGCTCCAACACAAAGGTTCAGGGGTCTGGCTCCGGTCTATAAGCTTGTAACAGATCAAGTAGCTCATTAGCAGTGTGAGTACAAATAAAGAGTTTTTTCACATTAGAGGGAATGGAATAGTTTTTTATTGCATGGTTAAGAAATGTGATAAAGCCATCATAAAAGTTATTGACATTTAACAAACCGATGGATTTTTTATGGATGTGCAGATGGGCCCAAGATGCTAGTGTGATAAGTGCCTCTAGTGTTGCAAGATCTCCTGGAAGGAAAATAAAAGCATCAGCATGATTAAGCATTTCAGTTATTCTTTCTTGCATACTTGAGACCACTAACTCTTCTCCAGTTGATGAGTCAGACGAACTGCCCAATGGTTTTAGGACTCTTGGAATGATGCCTAACACTTGACTTCCTCTGACAAAAGCTGCTTCTGAGACCATTTTTTATAACCCTCGGTTACCTCCTCCATACACCAAGTGTAATTTTCCCTCTGCTATACTTCGACCAAGATCGATGGCTGCCTCAACGAACTCTTTATGTTTGCCATAGTTAAATCCAGAAAGCACACAAATGTTCTTGAATTGTCTATTTGGAGTAGCTGCCATTTGGATACTTCTCAAAAAATAATTTGTGAGTGCTTGACAAAAAAAATCACATTTAAGAGTCTTGGTGACAGTGGGTCACAGTTGTGTATGAGGTAACATGTCAGTGTCAAATAACACGTAAAGCACGTGGCTCGCGAGTCAAAAAGGAAACAGTAAAAAGGAAAAAGCAAACAGTAATAAAATTATTAAAGACAATAATGCACACAATAAAACAATAGTGAAATAAAATAACAGTAAAGTAAAAGCATATTTACAGGTAGTTGCGACTGTTGCTCACATCTTCCTCTGGTTTTACGTCCAGAAACAGCTTGAACGCCCTTTATGGGTCGAGGATAGGCTTCCTATCCAGTTTTCTTATAAACTGGCAAACAGGGTCGTTTATAGTCAGATTCCCGAGACTATATCGTGCATGCTCTTTCTGGAATAATGGCCATAACTGGAGAATCGCTCCTTGCACATATCCACTGGGATACGTTTCAAGAGACAAAAGGATACCATCCAATGACTCCTTATTCAAGCCATCCCTAATGAATTGAATCTTATCTTCCCTGTTATCAGACAACATTCCTAAAGAACATGGTTTTTTATCGCATCTCATTCTAGCACACTTATGACAAGCAACAGAAATTCTTCGAGCTCGTCGTTTTCTTGCATAATTTCCTTTACCACAATCAGGCATGTATGCAATAAATTTTGGAGATAACTCACCTTCCGATCGTACTTTAGCCTCGATTAACTAATGGATGTCAGCAGGTATGTTATTCCTTATGAGTAATCGCATGCGTTCGGACCGAGCTTTATAGATCGTAAGGAGGGCATTCTGAGGAAGTGAAGGGAATCGATTGTGAAGCTTCGCTAGAATGTCGTTTATGTCCATACTTTCGCCTCAGAATATCAGTTATTATGGGAAACTGAAGTAACCGACTTGATTGTCACGGAGTACCGTTATCCGCCACTTCACCGGGGTAACAAACTAAAGCACACAAATAGAAAAATAAATTAAAACACACAAAGAAAATTAAAATCGTCCTCTTATTGAATTTACCTCAAGCTCCAACTGGATGTCGTAAACACTTCTCTCAATGTCTCTGAGTTGGCTTTCTAAACCCTCAACATAGGCTACTAACTCTGGTGGCTGTAGAGCCCAAATGCGATGTATTTTACAAAATTGAATCTGCCTTTTGAGATGAGTTTTGACACATTGAAGTGGTTTAGGAATGTTTAGGAGGAACGGTCTAAGTAAGGTACTCATGATTAAAAATGATAAGAGAAAACTTAATAGTTAAACAAACACACTTATGCAAAAATAATTTCAATTAGCAAAAGAATAATATAAAGAAAGAAAAAAAATATCAAATCACCGAAAAGAAAAAAAATAAATTCAAATCTGGTGGGTCACTCAAATTTATTTCGGTGCCTTCTTCATGTGGTTGGTACTCTAGATATGGCTTTAATCTTTAACCATTAACTTTAAACGTGACACCGTTCTTCGGGTCCTTAATTTCAATTGTCCCATGTGGAAAAACGGTATGTACAATAAATGGGCCAGACCAACGAGAGCGTAACTTACCTGGGAATAGGTGCAAGTGAGAATTGAATAAAAGCACTTTCTGACCTGGAGTGAAAGATTTTCTCATAATTTGCTTGTCATGGAAGACTTTCATTCATTGCTTGTAAATCTTGACATTTTCATATGCGTCATTGCGAATTTCTTCAAGTTCTGTCAGTTGTAATCTTTTTTCTGAGCTAGCTTGCTGCATGTCAAAGTTGAATTACTTGATGGCCCAATACGCACGATGCTCGAGTTCCACAGGTAGGTGGCAAGCTTTTTCATACACTAACCTGTAGGGTGACATCCCAATCGGGGTCTTGAAAGCCGTTCTATATGCCCATAATGCATCATCAAGTCTTAATGACTAATCTTTTCTGTCTGGCCTCACCGTCTTTTCTAATATGTGCTTTATTTCTCGATTGGAGATCTCAACTTGGCCACTGGTTTGCGGATGATATGGGGTCGTCACTTTGTGAGTGATTGAATACTTTGTCAAAAGAGACTTGAATGCTTTGTTACAAAAGTGAGCACCACTATCATTGATTATTGCGCGTGGGAATCCAAAGCGTGAAACAATGTTGCTTTTCAAAAATCTTATCATCACCTTGTGATCATTGGTTCTATATGGAATTGCTTCTACCCATTTCGATACGTAGTCAACAGCAACCAATATGTATTGATGGTCAAAAGAAGGAGGAAAGGGACCCATGAAGTCGATACCTCATACATAAAAAATCTCAACCACTAAAATTGGATTTAGTGGCATCACGTTTCTTCGTGTAATGCTCCCCATTCGTTGACACCTATCACATGAAGAACAGAAAGTGTAAGCGTCTCGAAATATAGTTGGCCAATAGAAACCATATTGTAAAACTTTAGTCGCTGTTTTTTTAGCACTGAAATGGCCGCCACAAGCTTGTTCATGGCAGAATGAAAGAATATTCTGAATTTCATTTTCTGGGACACATCGTCTAACAATTTAATCTGCACAATACTTGAACAAATACGGGTCATCCCAAAAGAAATTCTTTATTTCTGCAAAAAATTTAGCCTTGTCTTGCTTGGTCCAATGCTCTGGAAGTTGATCTGTAACAAGATAATTCACGATGTCAGCATACCATGGTAATACTTCCACACTCATCAATTGTTCATTTGGCAATGATTCATTCAATGGTAATGTTTCCATAATTGTGTCAAAATGGAGACGAGAGAGATGGTCAGCCACAACATTCTCTGTGCCTTTCTTATCTTTAAATTCTAAGTCGAACTCCTGCAAAAGTAACACCGAACGAATTAGTCTAGCTTTTGCATCTTTCTTTGTGAGAAGATATTTAAGAGCAGCATGATCTGTGAACACGATTATTTTACAACCAATGAGATAAGATCGAAATTTCTCTAATGCAAACACTACTGCTAGCATTTCTTTTTCAGTAGTTGAATAGTTCAACTATGCATCATTCAATGTTATACTAGCATAGTAAATAACGTGGGGAATTCGATCAACTCTTTGTCCTAATACTGCTCCTACTGCATAATCAGATGCATCACACATGAGCTCAAATGTTAAGCTCCAATTTAAGGGCTGAATGATGGGTGATAATGTCAACAATTGCTTTAATTTTTCAAAAGCCACAAGACATGAATCATTAAAGATAAAATGTACATCCTTAGCAAGTAGGTTGCATAAGGGTCTAGAAACTTTGCTAAAATCTTTAATGAAACGTCTATAAAAACCAGCATGCCCAAGGAAATATCTTACTTCTCTGACTATTATGGGTGGAGAAAGATTAGAAATGAGATCCACCTTGGCTTTGTCAACCTCAATACCTTTGCTCAAGATTGCGCCACGTCATCAGTCAACAATACGCGGTTTGACCACGCAGATGAACAGTAATATGGTTTGACCTGGGTTGAACAGTGACGCGGTTTGGTTGAAAATAATCTTGTGTGATGCATATACCGTACGCGAGATTTTTCATCCACTGATATACTGCCACGTCACCATCAACAGTACATAAGAATTTTAGCCCAATAAGATCGTGACACCTCATCAGTCAATGCCACGTCATCGATCCGTCTATGTGAACAGTGTCATGAACAGTAACGTAGACAGTACCGTACACGTGAATAGTATCGTACATGTGAATAGTATCATTTTTCCTTTTATGCTCCTCCTAAGGTTTTTTACCGTCCTGAGTTCAAAAGTGATGTCTGTTTTGCCGTCTGATCTCTCGTTTATTGTGAAATGACCATGATGCCCCTAAAATACATAAAATACTTAATTAAAATAAAACACACATAATTAAATTACAAGAAACTTAAATACATAAAAGTAAGGGTTGTTAGTAAGACTTAAAATATAAGATGATGATTTTCTCCTTTATAAATATGCATTTTCTAACACTCAACACACCCCCCAACCAACTTATTGCTAGTCCCTACCAAATAAAGCGAAAACAAAATTCAAATCCAAAATGATTTTTTTTTAATAGAAACACTCGTGTTGATTCAATCAGATTAATGATAGCAATCAAATAAAAGTATAAGCATTATCTCCAGTCTAAAGAATCATCACACCCACATCAACCATCCATATGAATCAGCCCAGTAGACTTTGTTATAGCTACTTTCAAGAATGACATGTCAAACTCCAAAATCTCACTGGAAGTAATGACACTCTCACAAAGAAATTAAACCCAATAAAAATAGTCACTTCAATTAATGGTAATTGAGAGAAAATAATAAAGAAGTGATATCACATGCTCTCAATGATCCCGAACTCGGGCATGTATTTCTGGCATCTCTTCCAGAAGAATTACAACCAGAAATTCAGCGTCAGTTAGTTGCTTACAGGCTCAATATTGACACATTATCATTAGGAACATTATTCCATATTGCTCTAAGATGTCTTGACAAATTGTGTGAACAAAATAAGTTCTTCCAGGATCTCATCAAAGACAAAGAACCTTTCAGATCTGCTTGCAAAAAGCCTTATTTGGCTATCAAATGCAAAGATCCAAAGAAGTATGACTGCTCACCCAAGAAAAGTCTCACTTCAAGAAATCCAGATTCCCATTTCCACCTGGGAAACGGCGTACCAAACAGTTTCGCTTTTTCAGAAAAAGACAATGCCATTCCAAACAGTTTCCTGATAGAAAGAAAAGCAGGTGTTCCATTTGCAAAAAAAAAAGTCATTTTGCTAAAGATTGTCCTGTCAAACCTCACAAGGCAATAAAATTTATTCAACACTTGGAATCCACTACAGAATTTTCCTCAACCACATACCAAGTTGAACAATTGTTTTCTGAACAAGAAGAGCTAAATGATGATCTAGTTTTTGGCTTACCAACAGAATCCAGTGATTCTGACAGTTCTGTTTTTGAACCCATCTACACAGTCCAACCATCTTTCATTCTCATTCATGATCGTACCTACCCATACCTTCTATCAAAATCCAACTTATCCCTTCCAAATATCATAAACCTATCACAGTCATAATGTTTCTTGACACTGGTGCTCAGCAAAGCATGCTTGATCCTGCCATTCTTCCTACTAAGTATTGGAAAACTCAAAAGGAACACTTCAAAGAAGCAGACGGAAAGATCTTTACAACTAAATTAGTTACTAAACATCCAATAGAAATCCAGTTATTTCCTAATTGTGTTGTTTGGATAAAACCAATTGGTTCATCTTTGCCAAACAAAGATCTTCTTCTAAGTTTTGATATCCTACATCAAGTAAAAAATGTCCAGATTACTTCCTCTAGTCTCCGTTACAAATCAATGATTAAACCATTCACCAACACTCTAAAGATTTATTCTTTAGCCAATTCACCACCCTCATACCAAGCCATTACAGATCAAATTCTCAAATTTTGCCCTGACAACCATAGCCTTTTTACCCATCCAAACCCGTTGTGGAAAAACTCAAAGTTCTTCATATCCTTACTTTTCAAACTAAATGAAGACAGCAACCCAACCAAAACTACCCATACAGGAATGACCCCACAAGACCTTATTTTGGCCCAACAAGAATGCGCCCAATTGCTAAACCAAAGCCTCATTAAGCCCACAAATTCTCAATGGGCTTGTCAAGCCTTTTATGTTGAAAAAATGTCTGAAATTCTTCATGGCAAAAAATGATTGGTCATACACTATCAGCCACTCAATAATTTTCTCCAAGATAAAAAATTTCCACTACCCAACAAACATGCCCTTTTTGTCCACCTCAAAAATGCTCGAATCTTTTCAAAATTTGACTTAAAGTCCGATTTTTGGCAATTTGGCATTCATCCCTCTGAAAGATACAAAACTGATTTTTGTATCCCAAATGTCCATTACCAATAGATAGTCCTTCATTTTGGCCTCAAAACAGCCCCTTCCATTTTTCAAAAGGCCATGACCACTATCTTTCAGCCAATCCTCCACCATACCCTTATTTACATTGACGATTTGCTTTTTTTTTTCAGGTACTCATGATGAACATCAGAAGGTCCTTCAACAGTTTTTTCATATTATTCAAGAACATGGGATCATGATCTCTGACAAGAAAAGTACGATTGCGACTACCTCTGTTGACTTTCTTAGCATGAAAATCCAAGATGGCCATTATCAGCCTGGACCCCACATTGCAAAAGAGTTACTTCACTTTCCCGAAAGTAACTTTACCCAAAAGCAAGTCCAACAATTTCTTGGAATCATCAATTACATCCGTGATTTCCTACCACATGTCGATCACCATACACGCAAGTTTTCTGCCCTTCTAAAAAGGAATCCACCATCTTGGTCAGAAATCCACTCAAATGCTGTAAAGCAACTAAAGCAGATTGCCCATAATCCTCCACCTCTTAAACTTATCACAGATGGCAAAAGAATCCTGTAAACCAATGCCAGTGATGAGTCATAGGGGGCCATCCTCCTTGAAGAATGCAATGGAAAAGAATACTTTATTGCCCATGCAAGTGGACAATTTCCTGATTTTATGAACATCTATCAAATGAGTAAAGAACCTATGTTTTTTCCTAGTTTTCATCCTGTCATCTTTTCCTCACAGGATTAGTACTTCCACCTCACAGAGATATTACCGAAGATGAACTTTGACATACATGGTGTCTTACTATTCTGTATGCCACAAAAATGATTTTTCTTGTTTTACCCCTTTTCAACAGACTTAATAATCCAGAGTTATCCACCTCCCTTACCTAAACTCTCTTTGAATGGTTTTCACCATTACCATGGTGGCGTAGGAAGCTGCAACAGATTGCTGACACACACCACCTTCTCGACCTTCCAGACAAAGAAGGACAACAATTCACTTCTGTTTTTATCATTCACCGTCCATATTTCCAATATCCTCATACCAGAGAGTTTTGGACCCAGAAACGGAGTTATGAATGGATGATAGTCCCTCACATTGCCTGTCTCGAACAAGATTTCCATATCAAGACTTCCTTGAAGAATTTCTTTATAGAACTCAACCATATTCCTCCAGACCAGCCAGAGATCCTCCACACATCTCTTGGACCAAAACATGAAATGTTTATGATCCCTATACCATCCTTACATTCCCAACCTCCCAACCGTGGAATCATCATAAAAGAAGAAAAGCCAGATTACACTGACTTTTTATTCCAAGATTCCCAAGACCCTTATGAACATTTCACTCTAATACCTTCACCATCACTATATGATTTCCCTGGATCATCTTCTTCTCAATATCTGTTATTTTCAACCCAACCAGAACATTTCCCTCAGCAAACTCCTCTCTCACCAAAAGCCCGAGATTGCCTTTGGCCATATGTTCCAGGATGTTCTCATCTAGAAATAATCCTCAAAAAAGACAAGGACCTTGATCGTGACCCTGATGAGACTGAATCCTCATCTGAAGATGGAACCATATCTCTTTAAGAGATTTGTCACTTTGTAATAATGTAAAATAAAGTACTTTATACTTTAGCTTTTTAAAGTTGTTTGTCCTTATGTAATCATGCACTTTACTTTTGTCGGTCACTACTGTACCAGTGAGCCCTACCTACTTTTATAAAATAAGTGTGCCTGTATGCCAGCTGAAATGATCTCGATCCAGCTTTTGTCTTTTCCCCTCCTTATCTTTATCTAAGGAGAAGTTATTTAAATAAAAATTAAGAAGTTTTTTATAACATTTTAAGTTTCAATATTCCACCCTATGGATAATTAAAATCTTTGTTTCTATTCTTTAATCCTAAAATTCTTTAGGTTTAGAACTCTTACCCTTGTTCAATGTCTATCTTCTGCAAGTATGCTCTGCACTTGACTTGAAAAAGGATCTTGTGCATCAGAAAGCTAGTCAGGCTCTTATTCTTTCTTTGTTCTGAGACAATAGACGGAACCCTGCCTTTAAACTAAGTGACCAAGGAGAGTCTGTGTCTTTTTGGGTTGTCTAAGTTCTTAGTTTATCGTAAGATATGGAATGTCTGGTATCTCGCAACCACGTCATTCTCATTTTCTAGGTATATCGGCTGGAAACCCGAGAATGCGAACTACTAGTCCAGTTGGTATCAGAGCCTGACTTGTCTGGAACATCTAACAAGTCTACTACTGACACATCCACTAGCCATGAGCTTTCTAACGATAATTTTGAATCTTTTTTAAGTAACTTTCTTTATCTTCATTGTTCTACTCGTGTGAGAGAACTTCTTATTAAACTTAGAGATTTTCATTGTCTTTTGGCTACTCTCACCTTACATGACCTCAATTTTATTCTAAGACTAGGTCTAACCCTGTTTGGCGACAAGTAATGGTTGAAAGATTATAAGTTCTTAAAAGGTTTTATACTTGGGATTTAGTTTATCTTTTACTGAAAAAATCCGCCATTTGGTGCAAATGAATTTATAAAAGCAAGAGCAAATCAAATGGGTCAATTGAGCGATATAAAGGCCCTTTTGTGGCAAATGGGTTCTCTCAAAACTATGGAATAGACGATGAAGGGACCTTTGCTCTCGTTACTCGACTTATCTCTGTAAAAAGCTTACTTCTTATTGTTATTGCTTGTCATTGGACACTTTTTCAGATGGATGTGAAGAATTTCTTTCTTAATGAAGATATTTCTATGGAAATTTACTTGATATCCCTACCTTGTTATCCTCATGCTCTATATAAGGTGTGTAAACTTCGTGGTGCATTATATAGTCTTAAACAAGCTCCGCATGTTGGTTAACAATACTATTGCAGTGGAAATATTTAGATCGCGTTTCTTATATAATATATAAAATTACTATAATGTAGAAATCGTACCTTTTCTTTTTCGTAGAAGATATTTAGACTCTCAAATCACAACTTGTCACCAGCAATCTTATTATATCACAATCTGTCACTAACAATATTCTAGGTTATAACTTAAGTTTGATCTGCACTTGACGTGCGGTCGCCTTTATCATTACTATAAGCAACTAGCAAGAGAAAACCTTTTTCTCTCAAAATTAGAGGGAAAAACTCCTTTTTCTCTAATCTAAATATTGTGGCTGCTCTATCTCCTTTTTGTAGAGAAACAAGCCTTTTTGTATCTCATTTTAGTAGAAACCCTAAGCTCTTATTTATCTCCTTTGTTAATTCTATTAAATCAAATTTGATTTAAATAAAAAAGATGAGAGAAAGACCAAAAGTGGAGTTACACTTGTTCTTGTTATAGGGGCCCACCTCATAAAATAAGACAAGACCCCTTACACATAAGCATATTTAATGGAACCATCTACTAAATGGTATATTTAAGTTTTCAACCCAATTAGGTAGTTATCTTACTTATTAATCCAATAGCAGTGCAGTCAATTAAATGAAATATTGGAATTAACATGTATAATTATATGCTTCTCGAATAATAATTGAACCCATGCCACATGGATTTCTTTACTAAACAATCATTTGTACCACATCGCTAATTAAATCAATATCTCAATTGTCCAATCAATTTAATTACATCTTATTACTTGATACTTACTGTTTTCTCTAATAATCATTTTTAACATACTAATTATGTTGACACACTCTAGCCAGAGAATTCTATGATCAAGTACCAAAAACTTGTTAAGAGATGTGTTGTACAAATTCTATATTATTAATCTATAATCTTACTGCTCATAGTTGTTTTCACCAAGATACTATGTAATCTTGACTACAAATGTATGTAGTGCCCATTGGTAACTCAAATGAAATGATAATCACAAACATGAAACTATAATTAACTCAAGATTGAGATTGTAATAAAATCAATACCTATGAGATTTAATAAGTCTGACAGTCATTTTAAGCTAATTAAATCTCATATGTGATCCAGTTCAATGTAGTCAAACTACATCAGTAAATTCATACGTGATTAACACAAATCATTCAATAAATTTGTTACAGTCTAAACGTAAATAGAGCGCCCAACTTTATTTAACCACTGCGAACTTAATTTATTTAATTATAAAATAACTTGTATTTATATCTTCTGTTAATCCATATAATAATCACATAAAAGATATATTATATGATTAAATAGACTTTATTCAACATATTTATGAAATTAAGATGTCTGAAAATGTCTCAATATTTTATTAACCAGAAAATAAATCAATCAATATCCTATAAAGAGCATATAATCCCAACACCACATGCATGGTTTGCTAAGTTCAATACTATTGTTTATGGATTTGGCTTCATATCCGCTTTTTATGACTTTGCATTATTTCTTCACAAGAAGATAAGGGATATATTTTCCATTTACTTTATATTGATGATACAATTATCACTAATGATGATATGGCTACTATCTTTGATCTCAAGGCTTCTCTTTAGAAATATTTTTAGATGAAAGATCTTGGCAACTTGAGTTACTTTCTTGGTCTAGAATTGCTCTCTAATTTGAATGGTTACTATCTCTCTTAAGTTAAATATGCTTTTGATTTACTAGCTAGAGCTGAGTTGATCGATTGTAAAACGACCTCTACTCCTTTTGATCCAAAGCTTGAGCCTACACTTACACCAACAGATGGGAATTCACTCAATGATGTAACTCTCTACAAATAAAGTTCGCTTCTTAGTTTCTTTGACTATGACATGACTTGAAGGTTTTGGAATATCATCTCTTACTTCATTTTTAGTCATAGATATGAATTGACAATCACAAACAACTTTCTAAATTTCATAATTTAAAGTTTGTAAATAAATTCTCATCCTAGTTTGCCAATATGGGTAGTCATTACCGTCAAAGAACGGTGGTCTAGTTATGGACCATCCTTTCCTAAAGGTTGAGTCATTTTGGGTTACCATAAATCTTTTACTTTAAACGGTTAAGTCCTCATAAGATAATTAAGCTCTGATACCAAATGAAATGCAAGTTATGCAACCCAAGAGGGAGGTGAATTGGGATTTTAAAACTTATGCAAAATAATTCGCACAACAATTTATGCTGTGTTTACTTTCTGGAGTGGGAATGAGGAGTGTGGATTCCTCCCACTCCAGTGTTTACTTCAACAAATTAGCTCCGGATTGGGAATTCCACTTCGTGGGCCTCACCCATTTTTGGAGTGAGGAGTGGGAGTGGGATCCACTCCCACCTCTCCCTTTTCTACCCTTTTTAATTTAATTTAATATTTTATATTTAATAAAATAAATAAATATTATTATATTTATTTTAAAAATAATAGTACTATATTTATTTAATATTAATAATTAATAATAATAAATAGTTTATTCTAAGAAAATATTAATTTTGTACTAAATAATATTATATTATTATTTTATATAATAATAAATTTAATATAATTATATTAAATAAAATAAAATAATATTTCATTTTATATTTACCCTTCTTTTTTACTCTTTTTTTATTAAATTTACTATAATTATATTTAATAAATATTTCAATAATATTATATTTATTTCAATAATATTATTATATTTAACTAAATAATAATTTGGGTTGATTCTAAGTCTAAATTACTTAAAAATAATATTATTGTATTAATAGAGAATTAATAATATTACTATATACCATCTTTATTTGAAAACCTCTTCAATATTATTATATTTATTTAATATTAATAATTAATACTAATAAATAGTTTATTCTAAGAAAATATTAATTTCATACTATGTTAATAGTAAAAATATTTCATTTATATTGCCCTTATCAATAATTTTTAATTTATATAATTAAAATTAAAATTAATAAAAATTGTGATGTTCATAATTAAGAATATTAATAATTATTATAAATTTACAAATATAATAAAATAAATGTTTATTCATTAAATATATTTTTTATTAACTTTGTAATTAAAAACTATAATTCTTTAAATAAAGATAAAATTATAATTTGAAATTATTTACTCCCAATCCAAGAAAAAGTAAACACATAAATTGAATTCTGATCTCCATTTCATGCTTCCATTTCAGTGTAAGTAAACAATCTACTCCCACTCCCAATCCTAAGATTCTCACTCCTCAGGATTCCCACTCCAATCCAAAAAGTAAACGCTACCTTAATCTATTACCTTAATCAAATCAAAAATAATAAATTCAATAAAGCATAATAATAAAAATAGTAAGGGAAGAGAGAGCAAACACAATAATTTTTATGTGGTTCAAGAATTCTCGCCTATGTCCACGCCTCCAGGCTAACCAAGCTCGAGAATTTCACTATCCAAGCCTCCTAAGACTTCAAGTTCTTTACAATTGACTTCCAAGGCGTCAATAAACCATTACAACTAAGAAATTATCTCCAAATATCTTCACTCAAGTGTTTCTCACACTTATACACTCACAAATTTGATGAGAAAATAAATATTACAACAAAGAAACTTTTTTTAGAGTGGATATACAAATTATAGCACAATGATAATTCAATATATGATGATTTAATAAATGGAAGCTCAATATATGTTGTATACACTTGTTTTTACTTGCAAAAGTCTTAAAATTGAAGTTGTAGTTGAGTTTTTATAGCTAAAACCTGAAAACTAGTCGTTATAGGCAAATTCCAGTAAGCAAGTAGCTAGCTGCTTAATTTAGCTGGCTCCCTGCTTCAGAACAATAAAGTTACCATTAAATTTGAATTTGCTACAGTAACATTGTTCACAAATTACTTTTTTCTCTAAATGTTCTGTGATTATATTGGGGAATTTTACAGTAATAACCATTAAAGTTTTGATTTTTTTCATCTTAACCCCTTAAAAATATTTCTATCAACATTAGCCATAAAACAACTTTTGAGACCAAAATACCCCTCCTTCATCTCTCCCCCAAAAAACTTGTTCTGTGGCCAAAAAGCTTGATTTTTTTTTAAAAAAAAAAATCTAATCTTTTGCGGCTTGTTGCATGATTTTAAGATGGAAAATTTGTCAAGTTGTATTCTATCAGCATTATTATTATTAATGCTTTCACCTGCAAATCCAGTGATATTCATTCCCCCTTCCATAATCTTCGTGCCCAAATTGCTTCTAACTTTTCTCGACTTCGACGCGGGTGAGAGATTGCTTTTCCTTTCACCTTTTTGTTTTCTTCCGTTTAGCTTCATTATTTAAAAAAAAAAAAACCGAAACAGAACAAAAACAAAAGCGTCAGCCCGCGGCCACCGTCCAAGGCTGCCGGCTCTCGTTTTCCGTCACCGATCCGGACGCAACCACCACTAAACGGATCATAAATCGCCGGCCATCAAACCCCAAGCATCGGACACCGTTGATTAGCCACAGATCGCCGGAAAAACAACCAAAACAGCCGCGCCAACCGTGCCGTCATTCACCGGTTTCCGCCGCGATTTAGCCAGCACCACCGTAATCAATCCACTCCTCTCCACGAGCTCAACCTCTTTCGTTATTCCCCACCTCCGATCGACCAACCCATCGCCGGAATCTAAGCATCACCAAACAGTTACAACTTATCTCAAATTTCCGGCCAAAACGCCACCGTTTCCGACGAATCACAAACATCATCATGAACAACTTCAAGTTTTGGTGCGACAGGCACCCTGTCATCAGATTCATCCCCCGATTCAGATCAATAAGTTTGAAAATAACTCATGTCACGATGCCGATTAGTTTTGGTCTGTAAAGAAGGGTAATTTGGGGAGAAAGGCTTGTGTTTGGCTAATGTTGATAGAAAAAAGTTCAGAGAATTAGTTGCAAAAATAACAAAATATTTATGGTTATTTTCGTAAATTTCCCATTATATTGTGGCCCACAATGTCATAAAACTTTATAAAAAAAGTCCAATTTTAGAATTTTTAAATAATGTTTGTCATTCCCAAACTTTTTAAAATTATGATATGACTCAAAACATAATAATATTTTTCAAAGAAGTCCTTTTCAAACTTTAACAAAATACTTATAAATTTCAAAGTTCTCAAAATCTCTTCAATTTAGTCCAAAATTTGAAAATATGAAATTTTCCTCAAGTAGCTAGCCGCTAGCCCTCAGGCAGTTAGCCGCTAACTCTCTGTATATTTTTAATATTTACACTTTAGCCTTAAATTTTTAAAAATTATAATATGGCCCAAAATGTTTAAAAGATTTGCAAATAGTTCCAAATCCAAAACTTAAATCAAAGATTGCAAAACTTTTTCATTTTAGTCCACATCTTGAAAAACAACTAATTGCCTAAAATACTTGCTGCATAATTGTTAAACCTTTTGTTAATGAAAAATGATGATTTATTAAACAAAATCTTGAATACCAACTGATTGTAATTTTGATTTGTGGTCACGCTGGACAGTAATCAAATGATTATCTAGTACTTTTAGGAAGTGATTTTTATAAGAAAAAAAGAACTAAAATAAAGGTCAATTTCTAAGATTTTAAGTGACCCTAAATTATAAGGAATTGCCCAGAGAATAATACATACAAGATACTCTCAAGGCATATAGACATTAAATCCTATCTATAGTAAAACACACCACATAGCAATAGTTTAAATGAATCTCAACAAATCAAATTCTCAAAAGCAAGAATATGGATACATTTGTATTTCAAAAGTAAAGATTAAAAATGAAATTAAACCTAAAAAATTGATTCAATCAACATAAATTAATCTTTTGTGCACATGTAAAAGAAGCAAACTAAAAAATAGCAACATAAATATAGTAAAGAGTGCAACAATTTATTTGCTAGAGAATTATTTTCATCGTGGCTTGTTGTTGGAAATCAGACCTATGAAAGAGATGGCAGCAAATAGTTTAAGTCTAAAACAAAAACACAAGATCAACAATTAAACTTTCACCCAGCTATTACACAAAAGTACTCGTCTCTTTTAACAAATTAAACTAAATTTGGCACCAAAAGCAAAAAGCAACTTGAGATTTTGTAGGCTGGAATTCCTAGTTGCTATGTTTCGAAATCGAAAGGATATTGGTTGTTGTTAATGCAAAGGGAAAAACTACAACATATCTTCATATTATATATACAAGAATCAATCTAAGAGATGCACAATTTTTAGAAAAAGACAAAAAAATTAATTGGTGGATTTTAAATAATTGGGGTTTTAGGGTTTCAAATTATGAAGAAACATTATGAAATAATTCCAAATTACAAGAGCAAAAATTGAAAATTAACTACTCCTAATTTCGTTTTGATTAAATGTGAGTCAAAGTCTAGAAAAAAAAATCAAACCCACTTCCATTCAATAAATTTTCATCGATTTCTTCATCACCATGCCAAGTTTGCAAAGAAAAATTTGTCACCATTTCATGCAAGCCAAACCCAATTAATTTATTTAGCAAACTTATTCATATTACAAGCCCAATCGATTCTACACCTAAAATCAAAGGACAAATTGAAAAAAAAAACACTCTAAGCATTTACCTTCACGAAGCGAAATGACAGTGATGGTGACGCTGAAAGGACAAAGAGACTAAGAAATGATGCAAAACAAGTGTGTAATTGAGAGTAAACGACTTAAATGGCAGCATATGGTGGTGTTTTCGAATCAATTGAGAAGGTGAGAGTTTAGTTCTAGGGTTTCAATATTATTGGCAAAATGGTGGTGGCAGTGACGAGCTACTATTTTTTAACCAATATTACCGTCATAGTTACAATATACTTGAATGGCAGCCAAAGGATGATGTTTTGCTCGATTGATTGGGTGCAAGGTTGATTTCTAGGGTTTGGTCACGAGAGAGTGATGAGTGTTTGGTGAGAGTGTTAGTGAGTTTGGGACTTGGATCAAGACGGTAGTGTTTTTCTTTTCCCTTTTTTCATTTTTAAAATATTAAAACGCACCCTTTTGTTTTTTAAATAAAATAATACATTAAACTTTTGGTCAAACACAGTAAAATCAATTTTTCAATCATAATTTCTTAACAGAGAAAATTTTTATCATGATTCTATCATAAATTTGTGATAGACAATAATTTTATTACAAAACCATCATAAATTCTTGATAGAAAATAATACCGCACAAAACCATCATTAATTCATTATAGATTTAAAATTCTATCACAATTATGTCACACTATTATGATATAAGCCATTTTACACAGAATCTGTTATAAACTGTCTGTCATCTATTTCATATTTTCTTGTAGTGTGAAAAGAATACTTTTCATATATATTTGCCGTGTTGAATTCAAATCTATGGGTAGCATTTATATAAAAATTCATCTAATAAGAAATCAACTAAAATTCCTATAAAAAAAAGAAATTAACTAAAATTATTTTACTACTACATATGATATGGCTATTTTCATTTTAAAAATTAGGGTAAATGTTCATTTACTCTCTATTTTTGACTTATTTGTTTGTTTAGTCCTGATATTTAAAAACAAAATCAAGATATCCCTACTAGTAAATATGTTATATTTCTACCCTTACTTTTTCTTTATTTTTGTAATAATATCCTTATAACAATATTTTTGTAATGTTGATGAAAAGAAAAAAATGATAATTTATCAACTTAGCCTTAAAAATAACATAAAAATTTACTCAAATTTTATTTTATTATTTTATATTTAGGCTTAATTTAGTAAATTAACTTTTCTAAAACAATTATTAGTAATAAGATTGTTGTAAGGATATTAAACATTACTTTAAGTTGACTGCTATTAATTTATTTATAAATATTTATTAGCAAGATTATTGCATGGGTACAAAAACTATTAGTTCTTTCATATTAATATTTATTGGTTAATTTGATAAAATTAATTTTTTTTAAAGATAAATTAATTAATGTCAAGAATATTATTGCAAAGATATTATTGTAAAAGCCAAAAAGAGGTAAGGGTAAGAATGTAACATAATTAATTGTAAGGGTATTTTGAGGTGCTTTTTAAAATATAGAGACTAAATAGGCATTTAAGTTAAAATATAGAGATTAAACGAATATTTACCCTAAAAATTACCTTCCATACTCTATTACTCTATACACATATATACTAATTTTTTTTAAAATAAGTTTTACTATGTGTACTCTTTAAAATTAAAAAAAAAAAACAAATGCTTACTTAAACTATTAAACTAATTAACTTTATTTACTTAAAATACTAATAAAACTATAAACACCCAGTTTTAGGAGATTCAACATATACTTACAACAATATAATCAAGTCAAGTTGTAAACAAATTATTTGATATTATTTTAGTTATTAGTTTTATTTATTTACGTTCAATAGAGTATAACCCCTATAAATTAATAGGATTGGGACCATATAAAATCTATTAATTAAAAGAGAAATTAAATAATTGATAAGTTAATAATTTATTAATTAATCAATAAATTAATAACTTATTAGTTTACAAAGTATGTACAATTCAATTAACATACATCAACAACACTTCATAATTTCTTATTACAAATTGATAAGTTAACACCACACCTTCTAGATGCAATAAGAAAAATAAGATGAAATTCAATTAAATTAAATTTTAAGAAAGGACAAGTAATAATAAAGTCATATTTTATATAAATAAGTAACAATAGAGTCATATTTTATTTAATTAAAATATTATAGTCAACTACATTTATAATTTTAGTAATTTATTAATTTATGATTTGAATGAGACTACAAAGTTATATAAGTGTTTTTAGAAAAGTATTATCTTATTATTTTATCGAATTATTAATTTAGTCCATTGGTCCAAGTCGACATCCTGAAAATTTATTATGTAATAGAGATTATTAATTTATCAAGTATTAATTCATAGACATTTGTCTGTATTTGATTTTACCCCCAAAATAACTTACAATGATAATAGAAAAATATTTTATAGATACCGCCCAAAGAAAAAAAAAATGAGAGAAAGGAAGAAGAAAATCAAGTAAAGAAGAATGGTCAAAACCTTAAAAAAAATGTTTATTTTATATTACTTATATGTTGGGTCCAGCTGCCTTCCACCCGCTGGAAGGTACGGCTTATTTTGTCCTCTTGTGTTGTGGCCGTTGGATATTTGAGAAGTTGATCTAACAACTCTTGTTCGGCAGCGTGAAATTGAATTTCAATTGGCAACCGTTTCATGAACTTTGCAAGAGACAATTATCTACAAAAATACAAAAAAAAAAAACTAATTTTTCACTTTCATCGGCCGCCACTGCCACCCACAACCCCTTAATATCATCATCAGCATTTCAATCCTTAGCCACCATCTAAAAGCTCTAACAACCACCATGACTGCCGTCACAACCACCACTCCTCGCAACCCCTAGCCACCGCTACAAACATTCACAAACTCTAACCATCATTATCAGTTCACTAGCCTTATCCTCCATTGTCGCTGCCTACCAATCATCCACAACACCTAACCACCATCACCAACAAACCTTAGCCACCGCCTCCTATAAGCAAGCCTCACCACCCACCACCGCACACGCACAATGCCACACCAACTGCCATACTATTGCGACAGAGGCCACAATGTAGACAAGATCCAGCAAGGAGGGATGTTTTCCTTCTCCGGCAGATTATTCTTTTTTGTCTTTTTTTGTTTTTTAATTATATTACTTTAGTTATTTTTAGTTTTTCTCTTATTTTGTCTATATTTTGGTTGTTAGATTGTTTTTGTTGTTGTTGCTGGCGGCGATGGAGTTGCAGCTCGTGATGATGATGCTGATGTTGGTGTCATTTTAATTAAGATTTTGTTCCTTTTTTACTAGCTACATCAGTCATCTTCATTCATTACGTGTCCTTTTCTAACATGTTAGATTTTACTACTTTTTAATCGAAGGGTTAGACCACAACGAGACAAAAGAATGGGTACCTTCCAACAGTTGGAAGGTAGTTTCAGCCTACTTATATATATTTTAATTTTTAAGAAAATGAAAATATTACACATACTTTGTAGTCAAAACTTTTTCAAAATAATAATTTCCTAATTGTTCGTTTAAGCTCTGATTAAGATGCTGTAAATAAATTTTTTAAGATTTAAGATATAAAAATTATATATTGAATAATGATTGTTCAATACGGGCGCTCAAAGTAATTGTATAATATTGACTTATAATAAATTACCTTAATAATAATTCACATGATGGGTAGTTTCGTAATAAATTTTTTTAGTATAATTAGAGTTGTATAATACCTCTACCCATAGGTGATGTTTGGTTTGAAGAAATGAGAGAAAAGGAAAGTAAAGGAAAAGAGAGAAAATGAGAGGAGAGGAGAGCAAAATATTTTTTTAATATTTAGTTTGTTACATAATTATATAAAGAAAAGAAATCTCTAATTTTTTATTTAGACAATCTTAGCCTTAATTGTTGAACTTTCAATATTTATCATAAATATTATTAAAAAATTAAACAATAAATTTATTTAATATGTTTACATGAATAACTAATAAAAAATTATTTTAAATAACATACTTTTATTTATAATTAAATTTTATTTAAAAATTTTTAACATAATTTTATTTTATTACTAATTAAATAATTATAATTGGACACTCAATTGAGATACATAATGAAGTGACATCTTATTTGTTGTTCATTGAGTGAGTTGTAAAAAAATAATAAGTTAATAACTAATAATAAAATTAATTAATATCACACACATAATATTAATAATTAGTAACACATCAGTCAATATTTCAATTAGGTATCCAAACTTAGTAAATATAATATTATTATAATAATATTTTTCTTTGTTATAGATTAGTGATCATGTTGATAGACAGCCAGCTAGAACTCTAAACCCCATTTGCTTGTGAAATTAATTGATTTTTCTTCTTAAGTAAACCAATTAATATATGAAGATTAAAGAGTTTCTTTGCCAAATTCGACTGGATCAAACAATTTCGGCTTCTGGGGCGAAATGGGCCGAATAGAATCCTTCACTCTGTTATTCAGTGAACTCATCATATTCAGGGCTCAAAAATAAATGGTAGAGTTTCTGCAATTATTCTACATCCAAATCCAAATCCAAAGCATGATGCTTTCAACCGCTCTCTCGTCTCCCAACATAACCCTTAAGCCCCAACTTGACCGTCATCTGAAAACCTATACCCTTTCTCGATTCTGGCTCCAAACCCATAAAAAAATCTCTCCTTTGTCCAAAACTCGTTCACTTGAACCAATACGCACGTGGTCAAGCTTTCTGGGATTTTCCGGCGAGGAACGATTTGGGTTTTCGAGTATCAAAATTTTGAGGTTCAGCGTGAATGCAGACAACGGTGGAGGCGCAGAGACTGCACATAGTGTTGATGATGAAGCTGAAAGATTGGCCAGAGGTGAAAGTACAATGCCTGAACGTTTTAGGCACTTGACCAAAGAAGCACCTGACGTTCCTGTCAAGTGGCCTTGGTTTATTGGTAAGTCTTTTGTGAACTGGGCTCAAGAGATTGGCTAAATTTGATTTTTTTTTTGTATCTATTGAAATATTCTGAAAAGAAATTGAATAATGTGCAAGCACCGAATTTTGTTTATTTGCTGATTCATAGGGTGGCTTCTTTGCGCTAAATGTGATTTAAGTCATGGAATAGACTCAGTTTGGACATTTTTAAAAGAGTCGTAGCATATTACTAACAAGAAACTTAAAAGAGGAACGTATTTGCTACTTTCGTTAAGAGACAATATTGAAAGATCGTGAGATTGAAATTTGTAGAGGGAAAGAAAATAAGTGGTTGATCAAAACTCTTTGTTAGAAAGGACTATCGTTATAAGTCTTCCATCCTGTGAGGTTTGGGATGTGCCTCGAATTACTAACATGTGAGCTACTTAGTCAACGTTTTCATTTTGATCTTTTCCCTGATGTGAAACTTTTGGCCTTATTGGTGAGCTATGACTGGTAAGTTCTATGTTTAGTCTGTCATCTAAGTATACCCTACAGAGTTGGCTCCCTAACCCAAATTTCTATCATGGAGGATGCAAAGAGAAAGAAATTTGATCCATTATAAATTTGGATTGGAGATAGGTTGGTAATTGTGTTATGCAATTAGATGGCTATTTGAGACCAGGAAAGTAGTAATTTTTATGGTTGAATGATATGGGAGCCAGAAGATCTTTATGTTTAAATCTGCTTCTTCTATAATGTTTTATATCTGATGAGTTTAATCTATTTTATGCATCAGTGAACAGACTTAATTGTATGTCTTGTGGCTCTCACAGAATTCTGTAAACATATCAGTTATTTCTCGTAGTCATGCTAAATAAAGACCTTTTGATGCCTCGGCAAAAGTTTGTGCATATTCTTCCAAGTCATTGATGCAAAGATTGTAGGACTTGTGGGTTTGATTGTGCGTTTTTTGTTTGTTTCTTTGTTTCTTTGCTGTTCGTGTCCTAAGTAGTCATTTGTATGGTGAAAATGCAACTAAATAATTTGATTTAGGAAGTGCTTTATTTTTTGTGTTGAAAGGAGTAAACACAAGAAGGTAACTGTAACAAAAAAATAGCACCAATGCTGACTAAAACATCTTCATTTTTGGAATCGTTGTGCAGCTCTTGCTTTCCTGGTCTATGCATGGAGGACAGTCTTGTTTGAACTATCTAACTGGAGAAAGGGTGCTCTGACTATTGTTGCATTTGCGGGATACCTCCTAAAACTCATCTTAGCCCTTATTTTCCATTTCATAGGGGATCCACTTACTTCCCTGATCTTCTGTTTGGAGACTGCAATTTACTCCATTCGAGCTTTCTACTCTGGGATAGTGGCATATACTCCCGTCGGTGAACTGACCTTCATTATCATGCTTGCATCAGCTGTTCTTTCCATTGGCGAAGCCACTGTTCCAAATGCTATTAGCTGCCAACCATATCTTCTTACACTGTCTGGCCTAATTGGATATGCAGTTGTGGGAGGCCAGATCTCCGAGCCATTCTTCTGGACACTTCTATTGGGCATGTATGGTTTCTCACGGCTAATTAAAAAGAGGGATGATGTTACGTCTGCTTTACCCCCTGCGGCTGCGTTAGCAGCTGTTGGTGAGCCCTGGGTTCGAGTACTGGCAATGGCCGCATATCTAGCTCTAGCTATTTTTCATCATTCAAAGAAGCTTGGAGAAGGAAAGGAGGAAGTACAAGTCTTAGCAACAAAGAGAAAAGTACCACTGCCATTGTTTGGTGCTGCCTTGGCCATTGGAATTAGAGTCACTGCCAAGTGGGCTGGGTACCGGCATTTGACATGGATGATAACTTGAAAGCAAGGAACTCCTGCCACGACCATTTTCACATTGTAAGCTTGAAGTGGTCTGTTTTGAGAAGACTGTCGATGTTAAGGACCAAATTTTCATTGTTGAGATGAGAGGATTTTTCACTTTCCTTTCTGTCTACATTTCCTACCTTTGATGCTACTGAGTGATTTTTCTCTGTAAAATATTACAAGTTTTATGTTTCATGCTGCCAATTTATGTTCTATGTAACAACTTTATACCATAGAAGTTTAATCTTTAATATTACAAGTTTAACATCTTCAAATTAACGCAGCAAAAATTAAGATCAAATTTTTTGTCGTATCTCGTAGCAAATTACTTGTACTTTTCAGTTTAAGTGAAGTTATGTCACCCTTCGTTATCTTTATAAAACCCTACTTTAAATAAAATTATAATAAAATTACAGACAAATAAAAATCAGAATTAAATGAAAAAATTAAAAGAGTGTATTAAAAACAAAGGATATTTTTAAAAATAAAATAAATATAACTGAAAAAGAGAGTTCGTCAGGAGATTATAAAGGTGCCAGCAGTCCCAATTCTTTCAGTTTTCACAAAACTGACAAGTAATTAAGTGAATCGCCTAGGTTGGCCCATTCTAATTTTATTTGGGCTTAAAATGAATCGCCCAGATTGAGCCATACTAATTTTTACTTGGGCTTAAAAAATACTGTCCGCTCTAGAGTTTCTTAAATTATAACCCCAAAAATAGGGGCCGAATAATCCGATTCGTATCCAGCCTCCCACCCAATCTTTTTTATTAGGGTTTCAAAATCTCTATATAAGCACGTCGTCCTTCCACATAATTCACAATGTCACTCACCAAATTAGGAGGCTGTGAAGTACAATTAGGGTTTACCTTTAAGCAAAATGTAGATTTTTCCTTTTTTTTAAAATTTTTGTGTCGTCTTAATTTAATTGATTCAGCATCTGCACGACGCTACCCCGGGCTTCTCTGAAGCTCAAAAGTGACGAAGAAGCCCCAATGCTTGTGCTAAATCGCCGCCGTTAAGTGTTGCAGTTTAGCCTCTTTTTTTCTTCCACGGCTCACCTGTGTCAAAGTAACGGCCAAATCCCTCACAATTTTATTTTTGGTTTTTTTTTTGGTTGCCTCTTTACACCTTTAGCTGGTTTTCAAAAGCATTAATTATCTGAAAATTAGGCTAGTCACGGAGGCAAATATTCAATTCTCGGCGGGTGTTCACGTGGGGGTATATCTTTTTTCAATAGTCTTGCCCCTAAAATCAACCGCTATAGTTAATTTTTTATTTGCTAAGTTAGATGTTTTATTGTATTGATTTTAGATAAATTTTTGGCTATGATTATATATATTTATCCGCGCTTCTGAGAGTGTCTATGAAGTACAAGGATAAAAAAAATGGTTGAATTTCTTGATATGAGCCAGCTTATTAATTTTTTAGTACTATACCCAGATGAATTATATTGTTAAATTGCTAATTCACAGTTTTGTGTGCATGTTAATTGATAGTTTCATTGGCAATGACGATCGAAATATACAGCTTATATGCCAGTTCTGCTTCAGAAAATTCTTGATTGATAAAGCTGTTTTATACTCTGAGCCTCTGAATTGCCAAAACAAAAGAAAATTAACTTATTTAACTGCTTGATTTGAATTTAATATTGCTTGTGTTTTGATTATATGAAAATGCCGTTGATGATTCTATCCAATTTGTTTGAGGTGTAGTGGAGTCAGGATGAACCTACCTGACAGAAGCTACCACGCTTTGATATTACTGGATTTAACTGAGGCTTTATAGTATATAATTTGTGTGATTTAATTGTTCTTGTAGTAGTGAAATTAACTTTTGCTTTGAATTTGTAAATTTTTTTGTTAAATTGAGTTTTAACTATACCCTTTATACTTCATTACAGATAGATATTGGGTCTGAAAAAACTCAGAGATTGATGTGTTGTCATCAGCTTCTTCTCTTGTATTTCAAAGAGTGTGGAGTTAAATAACAGCACTACAATTATTTACACTATAATATGTTACATTTCATTTTTTCATCATTTTGTTTTGTTTTGTTTTTATGTATTATGATTATCTCTAATTTATCTTGGGAGCTTTTGTTAATCGGGGGATTTTGATTTTGTTAGTGAAGTCTGTTTCCTACTATATCATCAACATTTCTTCAAATCTCCTTGAAGTTGCCATCCCTATACCAGCATTGGACTGGAGTTCCTAAATGGTTCATGGACTCATCACTAGTATCTCATCTCTATTAGGTGTAGATTTCTTAGCCATGATCGACGTAATCAATCTCTAATTGTATTTATTTTATTCTAGTCTTTTAATATACATTAATTTTGTAAATAGCATTATTTGCTATAATTTTTGGATTTAGATTCAATCTGGATGAGTATTGCTTTCAGCAAAACTCGGACCTCTCTTCTTATCATATTAAAAATTTAGTTGCAATTTATTCTCGGGCCAAATTACTAAAATGTACATTCCTCCCGAAGAAGAGTGGGACTCAGAAGAAGAATTATTAATAAATCACCATCTCCTTCTCTGGTTCAGATCCTCTCCAGATCTAATCTGGTAGTATAAATTTAGTGGCCATAATTTATTTTCCTTATTTTCTTAAACCCGATGAAATACTCTCTTAGAATTGTCAAATTCAAAAAAAAAATCTAAATCTTCAACAATAGAGAACATTAAAATCGCTTAACATGTTATCTAAGGTAGTAAGCCCGAAATTTGATTAATCTGATGTGATAATCGCTTAGGCAGCATTGATTCAACGTCGATTTCTTCATTGTTGAAATTAGTAATCTTATGCCTATAGTTTTCTAATTCATTGAAAACTCCGATGCTCCTCGTACCAAAACTCCTCAAAGGCAATGAGAAACTCTTCAAAGATGGCCAATGGCTGTGCCGGCAAATAAAGGCCCATTAGGGTCCACGAGCCGGGCACGACATGTCCTACCAAGTAAATGGGTCGTGCCGTGCCGAAAAAAAATTCACCAATTTTTTTTTTTCAAGTTCATATATCTGGCGTGTTTTTTCAAACCCACATGCCTAGCGTGCTTTGTTTAAGTCTATGTGTCTGGTATGCTTTTTCAAATCCATTAATCCATGCACTTATAATAATAATAACAACAATAATAATTATAATTTTTATTAAGGAAACAATTAAAATTTTATTATCAGTTAATCACAATTTCACAACTATATATTTAATTTCACAATAACCAATTATGATATAACAATACATAAATTTAATTCTTTGGATTATAGCAATGACTAATACAAATCTATATGCTCAAGCAGCCAAAATAAAAAAATCTTCAAACAAATTATTCAAATTTCATTTATTCATTTAATAAATTATAAACATAAAACAATTAAATTAATTTTTAAAAGGCTATACTAATAAAATATATTAAAAATTTTAATTTCAAAATTTTATAAAATCATAACATTTTATATTTACTTTTTATTAAAAAATTTTACTTTGATATACTTTGGCCCATGTGCTATTGATAGTCCACGGGCCGAGTGTTAGCTCACTAATGAAGCATGCTTACGGGCCGAGTGTTAGCTCACTAATGAAGCATGCTTATTTTGTATATTTTCACGTGTCATGTTTTAACTCATCTCTAATTGTGCCGTACTTTTAAGACCCACATACCTAAATTTTTAAGTTCAACCAACCCGTATGCATGTCGTGCCATGTCGTACGAACACGTGCTATGCCACGTGCCGCCTGGTATGTTGGCCATCATTAGACATGACCAGACGTGGCGCCAATTAATCATGGTAGAGAGTATCAATTTCATGCATGGCCTATGCTGGTATCAGTTTTATTTCATTTGTTTATTATTCAATTTCTTTTTCTTATTAATGATTTTGAAATTATGGAATTGTGAAGTAAAGCGAGAAAAGTTTAGTCATGATAGATAATTTTAAGGAATTAAAGTGCACCATTTAAGAGGTTGTCAAAATAATTAATTAACAAGGAATTCTAACCATTGAATTTAATAATGCCAAATGTCAATAAATTTTTAAAATTTTAAGTGATGATCATATCATGAGAGTATCTTAACCCCTCGTCTCCTCTCCTCTTCCCCCTTCCCATCCCCTTCTTGATGCATAAACGGGCAGATATTCGAAAAACAAAGAAGATGTGCAAGCAGCACAATAATACTGCAAGCAGCACAATAATACTTAGTGCCTATTTAAGATTGTTTTTAAGAGATTTAAAAGTGATTTTAAAAAAGTAAAAGTTAATTTTGGTGTTTGGTGATTTTTTTTAAAAAAGAGTAAAATAGTAGCTTTTCGAAATTTAATTTTAAAAATCACTTTTATACTCTGTATAATTTCATATATATCATCATATATATTATAAAAATCTAAGTTATCTTTATAAAAAAAACTATTAATTTTAAAGAGATTATTATTATTATTATTGATTAATTAATTAATTAAATTGAGATAACAAAATTAAAATTTTAATAATATAAAAAATTTAGTTTAGTTACCAATTATCATATGTATACAATAAAAAAATATTTTTTTATATATGGTTATAAATATTTAAATACGTTTTATTAAATATTATGTCAAATTCAATTATTTATATTCTCACAACAGTTTTACAGTAAAATTTATCAAATATATACGACTGTTTTTAAAACTCATAAAACTTTTAAAAATAAATTTTATCAAATATTTAATTGATTCTCTTCACAGTTAATTATTTCTACAGCTCAGTTAATAGCAATTATTTTACAAGATACAACATTAGTGAACCGGCCCTTACTCCATTAAGACATTTGCCATTGCTTCTTTCTTATCCCTCACTAATATTTGGTCTCTAGATCTAACTAGAGGTAGCCAATGGGCCGGACGGCACGAGGCACGGCACGTGTCCGTACAACACAACACGGCACGAGCATGTCTCAGCAGAGCACGCGACACAGCATGGCACACACGTGGGCCGTGCCGGGCTTAGATTTTAGGCACGCGGGCCTTAAAAGTACGGCACGATTAGAGATGAGCCAAAACACGGCATGCGAAAAAGCATGCAATAAGCACGTTTCATTTTTTAATGAAAGTAAATTTAAAATTTTATGATTTTATAAATAACTTGAAATTGAATCTTTTAATATATTTTATTGGCTCAAGTTTTTTAAATTTATTTAATTCTTAGTTTCAAAAAAGTTATAATTGATTTATGTTTATAATTTATTAAATAAATAATTGATATCATGATTATAATAAATAAAATTATAAATATCATGATTTTATAAATATGTATTAATATTATTATAAACTATGATATATGACTCTACGTAATTTCAAGTTAACAATTAAGTTAACTCTTAAAAAAAAATTATTATTGTTAAGTACTAAAAAAGAATTCTAATACCATAGAGTCGAACTTAGCAACTAATATTATATTCTCTTATTATTATTATTATTGAATATGATCTTGAGTTTTGAATTTTTTATTATATTAAATTTAAATAAAGGCACATGGATCCAAAAAAGGTACATATGCTTAAAAAAATAAGATAACAACTTGGCATGCGGTCCTAAAAAAATAAAAAAAGGAAAAAAAGCTTAGTGTGCTATTTTTCCTAGGCACGACACGACACGGCCCACGGCACGGCACATGTGGGCACGGCACGAGTGGGCACGAGCATGAGCACGTGTGGGCATGGCACGTGTGCCGGATTGGCACGGCATGAAATGAATAGTGGGCACGGTACGGCACGAGCACGAGCACGTGTGGGCTTCCTTTGATGGGCCTGGGCCGGCACGACACGGCCCGTTGACCATCTCTAGATCTAACAATAAAATAAAATATTTTCAAGAGATTCTTTTCTTTTTTTTTCTTTTTGCAGTTTTATTTCAATATCCATTAATTGATTGATAAATTAAATAACAACAATAGCTACAAAACCATAAACAATTTCATTTCTGTCACATCTTGAAAAACGTGGGAATAACGACTAGTCACCAACCCAGGCAGCCTGTAGAGCACATGCTTTGATAGGTCATAAGCTCATCGGTGCATAGTTTATAGTTTTATACAACATCCATGTAAATCATAATAGATTGTAGACCTTAAACTATAATTCATTTATTCCAAGTAAATGCCAAGAATATTGCTGAATTTTACCCGTTAAATCTCAAGTTAATTTTTTTTTTTTTTACACTCTCAAAACAATTCATTATTTTCCTTCTAACAGTACCTAGCAAGCGCCTTAGCCAATAGCGACCTACTCAAGTAACAATAAACTAATATATAAAAGTAGCGCCACATGGCCAGAATTTTAAATTTTTTGTAATGGAGGCAGCAGATATTGCCCTATTCTTTCTTAGAGATAAAGAATAATCACAATAAATTACTTGAAAATTTGTCTAGTCATATGATAGATTCCGAACTTCTTATAATAAAAAAAATAACATAGAATTTCACAATGGTTTTTGTGTATTTTCATATCATATTCTATCGTACTCTTGACATTTGAAGTATTGAGTCAGGTTATTCTTGGCATTTAAGTACTATTGAGTAATCAGCCATCATCAATGGAGTACCAAGAGGCTTGATTCTTCCTGAGAGAGGGCTTCGGCAAGGGTGTCCACTCTTCCCATACCTGTTCCTTTTATGTGCTGAGGTCTTTTCCAGCTTGCTATCCCAGGTAGAAAGAAATCAGCAGATCAAGGGTTTGAGATTCGCTAAAGACGTTACTATCTCCCATCTCCTCTTTGCGGATGATAGCTTAGTTTTCACAAGAACTACAGTGGCTGATTGCAAGCATTTAAAAGGTCTCTTTGATACTTATGCAAAGGCATCGGGGCGGATTTTTAATTTTGAAAAGTCATCTATGTTTTTCAGTGGTAAAATTTTTGAGGGGCAGATTTTAGCAATAAAGAGTATCTTCAAGCTCAAGGTGGTTCCCAAATATGAAAGATACTTAGGCCTCCCATCCATAATAGGCCGGAAGAAGATGAGCTTTTTCAAGGATGTCAAATTAAAGGTCTTAAGCAAAATTTCCAGTTGGCACCATAAAATGTTCTCTAGTGGAGGAAAGGAAGTTCTTATTAAAGAAGTTGCTCAAGCCATCCCAGCATATGCCATGAGCATTTTCAAACTCCCGAAGGGGCTATGTGAAGACATTCAAAGAGCTATAGCCAAATTTTGGTGGGGTTCGAATCAAGATAAGCAAGCAATCCACTGGTCGAGGTAGGAAAAATTAAGTTGTGCAAAGAGTAGAGGGGGGCTGGGATTAAGAGATTTCACCAGCTTTAATCAAGTAATGATGGCTAAATAAGGTTGGAGACTGCTTCAGTTGCTGGATTCCCTGGTATCCAAGGTACTTTAGGCCAAATACTACAAGAACTCCTCATTTTTTAATGCAAAGGAAGGTTCTAACCCTTCTTTTATCTGGAAAAGCATCCTTTGGGGTCGGCAAGTTATAAAAAAAATGGCAAGATGGCGAATTGGGAATGGGAGCAAAGTTCGGGTGTACAAGAACAGTTGGCTGCCACGATTGGATACTTTCAAATCGATATCCCCCCCAACATTGCCCATGGAAACCACAGTGGCCGAGTTGATAGCTGAGAACAACAATTGGAATGAAGCTAAGCTAAAACACCACTTCCTCGAGGAGGATACAGAAGCAATACTCAAAATTTCCCTCCCCCCAAGCCATAAAGAGGATTCCTTATTATAACATTTTGACAAAAGAGGGGAATACACTGTAAAAAGTGGCTATCAGGTGGCTCTCAAGCTTAAATTTCCAAATCAGGCCAGCAGCTTAGCCAGTCCCCCCAAAGATGGAATAATCTGTGGTCCCTTAACTTACCTGAAAAAATCAAAATCTTCATGTGGAGAGCATCTAAAAACCTTTTTCCAATAGCTGAAAACTTGTGGAAAAGAAAATGTCTCCAAGATCCAATTTGCAAGAGATGCTGCAAGAGTGTGGAAACCATTTACCATGCTTTGCTGGAGTGTAAAGCAACAAAGAAGATCTGGACTCATGCTCCTCTCCAACCCAATTTCCAGAATATCCCAAATCAGAGCATCCTCAGCATCGTCCAAGATATGCCCTCCAATATGCGGAAGTCTGATTTCGAGCTTTTGATCTCTCTATGTTGGGTGGCTTGGTATGCTCAAAACAAGTTTATTTTCGAAGGTAAGAAGATAGACTCAAGGCTCTTAGCAGCTAAAGCTGAAGCAGTAATTGATGCTTTTCAAAGAGCTAGGAAGCTTGGAGCCACACTATCCATAACAGCAGTAAAGTGCCTCAGCTAAAGTGGAAGCCCCCTCCGAAGAATGTTTTCAAAGTTAATGTGGATGCAGCCATAAACAGCAAGAGTCAAGTGGCAGGCTTAGGAGCTGTAATAAGAGACTCAGAGAACAAAATTGTAGCTGTAGGCATCAAGCAAATTAGTATGAAGGAGCATGTCAGCTATGCAGAAGCTGAAGCCATTGAGTGGGGTTTAAAGCTAGCTAGAAGGGCAGCTCTTTCCACTTTGATCATAGAGTCAGATTGCCTAGAAGTGGTTGAGTTAGTAAACAACACAAAGAGCAATAAAACAGGACTATGGTGGATAATTGAAGAGATCCAGAGCCAAAAAAGAGAGTTTTGTAATGTAATTGTCAATCATATCCCTAGAACTTGTAATGTTTGTGCTCATTCCCTAGCAAAATATGATGTGGGAGCAAATACGCCTGTTGTCTGGTTAGACTATATTCCAACAGAGGTGATGAATGTTCTGGTTTAGTGTTGTTTTAAATGGAAAGGTTTACTTTCTTCTAAAAAAACAAAAAAAAAGTACTATTGAGTAATATTTGGTGCAAATCCATCTGCAAATAAGTCAACACAATAAGGGTAATTTTTAGGGACCTCTCATGAGGTTTAGCTTATTAACACTTAGATAGAATGTATTAATATAATTACAGATATCACCCCTGTCGTTAGTATAAAAATACGTATGTCATTAGCATAGAAGGCTAAATGTGTAAAAACATATTTAAAATTCAAAACAATTCAAAATTCAAGATGAAATTTTATCGATATCTGAGAAATATTAATTGGTACAATCTTTTTGCCAGTGGACAAAAGAAAGAAAAAATCTTCACGAAAAGAAATATCCACTTAGTTTTTCTCTTTCACATAAGCAAAACCCAATATTGATTTCATCTTTCTAAAGCTGAGAAGAAGCACTCCTTTTACCTAAAGCTTTATCATGATTGAAAAAAGAGTTTAGCTTCAGTTACAAACGAGATGAGTTCTTGTGGTGGCCCAAGTCTTCCACAACGCGAGTACTGGCGGTAAATGGCTTCAGCCGCGACTAGAATTGGAGCGAGAAAATGGTTAGTCCTTATTTATGACCGTTCGAAGATGTGAATCATATGCAATTAATTATTTTGTTGACCCTTAGTTTTTTTTTTTAAAAAAGAATGGGTTGATTCTGAATTACTTACGAATGAAAATGGGTTTTTTTTTTATTTTGTTTTTTTAAGCATGTTGATTTCAATAGCTGTGGTTTCTAATTTTTTTTCTATTAGCCAATTATTGTTGCCATTCGGACTGTTGTTGTTTCTCTTTTTCCATTTTTCTTCAATTTTTTTAATTCGAAATATTCATTCTATTTTTGGTATTCCCTATATATATGCATATATTTTTACTTTTCTGTTAGCCAATTTGCTTTTTTTTTTCTTTAAAGTCAATATATACATATGATATTCCCAAAACCAAATGAGTAAAGTCCTTTCCTTTCTGATTCATGTCCATTTAATTTTGAACTCTGATTTGGTCTGCTTGTTGAATTTACTCTGTTATCAATTACAAGCAACTAGGATGTAATGACAGTCTATCATGTAATGCTAACCGAGATGTTGAATTTCCTCATGTCTTCAAACTGTGGTTAGGTAATGTAATCTTCTAAATGTGTCAATAATTTTATTTTTTAAAATTGTTTTGACCTAATTTATTGCTGGGTCAGGATTGGGGGTAGCCTGGATTTAAGATTGCTGAGAGAAAGCAATTTGGTGCCATATTGAAAGAGTATTTAATTTTTCTTTACTTATATGAATTAGCAATTATGAAATCATGATCAAAACTGATGTTTTCTTCATGACATATGGATCAGTCATAGAGAGTGTGATAGACAACTCTTATAATTTCATCATTCTCCACATCTCATTTAAAAATATCTCCAATGGTCGTGGATTCATAGCTCTCCTAGTTATGCATATGTTATATTCCTTTTTGCCCTATTAAAAATTAGGGGCAAAAATAACTTGTGAGAATTTTTATGGATTATGCTTCAGGGGTATGCTAATAGATGCATATAGATTCTTACACAAGAAAAAGGACATGGATTGTGGCTTCTTATGGTCTGAAAATCCAATTGGAAAGTACTTGGGAGATCGAAGTAAAGTTTAACACTCAATTTGGATCTAAATGTATAGGTTGTGATATACTAAATTTCTTTTTTTTTTTTTTTCCATGTATCAGGAGAAAATGATGACACAATAGGCTATTTCATTGTTTCAAAAGAACTCAAAGATTGTATTATTGCATTTGAAATGCAAGGGCACAAAATTGATTTAGAAGGTACTGTTTATTTCCTGATGGGTAGCTTTTATATTACCATACATATACCTGAAACTAGTGTTCGAATGTGTGATGAATGTTATGAAAATCTTCTTATTGTCTAAGTAGCAAGTTGGGAACAAAACTTAAAATCTGAAAAGCCTCCTCTTGAACTGCTTGATTTCATCAACAATGTCTCTATAGTGATACATAAAACAGAAAAATTAGATAAATGCTAATTCTTTGTGCATTTTTTTTTCTTTGTTTGCAGGTTTTAATGGGAGTGACCATTGTCTTATTTCACTTGAGATTTCAGAAGCCAGTTCAGCTGAGGGGGAAAAAGAAAAAAAATATCGATGTCTGAGTGAAGTTGATTTGTATGTTTGTAACGATGTAATGATGTTATTATAATATTTCAACAATGCTAATTCCTCAAATTTATTAATGCGAAATCATGTCTTTACTAACTAGTGGCAATGTCATTTGTCCAATTTAACTTCAATTGCTTGTCTTCGCCTTTCAATAAATTTTGTTTTTTAACTTTGAATATGCTCATTATGGCCATTTGATTTATGTCATAATAATAGAATCTAAACAAGTTATGAAAGGCTTCGATTGAAAGTATAGTAGATTACGAATAAATATAATATAAAAAACAGTTAAAATAATTTTTTAAAAGAGCAATTTCAGTTAAATTAAAACATCAAAAGTAACTTCTAATAACATCCTACTTCACGAAACAACAAAGATTTATTTGATAATTTATTATTTTAGAAGGGAGGATATTTTAATAATTTTAATAGTCCACTAACGGTCAACTCAATATATAACTAACGGTAGGGGAAATATCTGTAATTATATCAATACATTCTATCTAAATGTTAATACACCAAACCTCAAGGAGGTCCCTGAAAATTACCCACACAATAATCATCAGTGTGGCAGACAGATTGTGTAATGTGAGTGGTGCTCTGCACAAAAGATCTATTATGTGGCAGACAGATTGTGTAATGTTGCCCCAATCACTCAACACTAAAGATCCGGTTGAAATCAAACAGCTTCGTAAAATGACGATTTTGTCCTCCTTCGTCCGGAGAGCTTCAGGTGCTTTCAGTGGCAGCTCTACTTACTCGAGGCTTCTCGTTCTCTGCACTCTCAGTCTCAGGTTCTCATTTCCTCACTGTTCTTAAAATGTAAGAGAAAGTTAGAATTTATATGAAATCAAAAAGCTATGTTATGCATCGATCAAGTTTCATTGTACTCTTTCACTTATTTGATATGCTTATTTAACCAAGTTGTTCGAGGATTTGTTTTACTTTAGCTGATAACTTTCATTTTTTTTAATTATTATTATTTTACTTTAATCTCCTCATATGGCTTCGCAGTATGTGAATGTAATCGTATCATCATTCACTAATGCTACTGAATATTTTGGCTCCATTTATGATCACTTTGGATGATTGAATGAGAAATTATTGATCCAGCTTCTTATTAGTTATTACTCTAAACAGGAACAAAATCACAGATAATTTAAGAGTTTTATCTCTAAAAAATTTAATTTTTTGCAGATGAACAACTTCTGGTTTGAGCAAGTCTAAACTCTAATTGTACGTTTCCTTTCTTTTGAACTATTGCAGTGGAGGTGGTTTGGTAGCATACTCTGAATCACAATCAGAGCCCGGATCTCCTGCTAGTGAACATGGTGAAAAGGAGCGCGAGAAGAAGAGGGTAGTCCTACTTGGAACTGGCTGGGCTGGTATTAGTTTTCTTAAAGATCTCGACGTTTCGTCATATGATGTTCAGGTTGTTTCGCCTCAGAATTATTTTGCATTCACCCCTTTGTTGCCTAGTGTCACCTGTGGAACAGTTGAAGCACGTAGCATTGCTGAGCCTGTCCGAAACATTATAAAGAAGGTAGCGGAAGCAAAACAAGAGTTTCAAAAACTTTTTACATTTTTTTTTCCTTATGCACAGCTAGAATCACTCAGCGTCTTGTTTGATAATTATCTTTCATGTTGTCACTTTTTGTCCATTAATGGCTTTTTGGTCTTATGACATTGCAAATATGAGACTGTGATTACTCTAGGTAATTGATTTCTTATTCTGTTTACATCATTTATCAGAACATTCTTTTCATTGCCAGAGAAATGCAGAAATTCAATTTTGGGAGGCAGAAGCCATCAAGATTGATGCTGCAAAAAACGAGGTTTTCTGTAAGTCTAACATTGACAAGGAAACTAGAGATTTCTCTCTGGAATATGACTACTTAATTATAGCGGTAGGAGCTCAAGTGAATACTTTTGGTACTCCTGGTGTACTGGAGAACTGCCATTTTCTAAAGGTAAAGACATTAGATTTCATAGTATGAAGATATGCATCATTTGTTCCTAAATTTTATTATTCAAACGCGGGTTTTTAATCTTTCTAACATTCTTTTATTGCTTCCTTTATCTTCAAGATGCAGATGTAAATAAATTGCTACTTAGATTCTTTGATAAGATGCTCAATTATTGAATGCAGGAATTAGAAGATGCCCAGAAGATTCGCAGGACTGTGACTGATTGTTTTGAAAAGGCTGTCCTTCCTGGGCTAAGTGAAGAAGAGCGGAAGAGAAACCTTCATTTCGTAATTGTTGGAGGTGGGCCTACTGGTGTAGAGTTTGCTGCAGAATTACACGACTATATCCAAGAAGATTTAATCAATTTGTATCCCACCGTTAAAGACCTTGTGAGAATAACATTGATCCAATCTGGAGATCATATTTTGAACTCGTAAGGAACTGACCATTTACATTTTATATTATTTAAATTGCAATTATACATCAATGAAAGATGCACGTATGCATCTTTTCTAATTTCGTGAAATAGATACTAAGACCATATATATCATGAAATAGATACTAAGTTCCATAATCTCCACAAATGAGGTCTTTTAGACTCGCCTTGATCAGCTGAAAAACCCAATGTGCTAGAGTGCCGCAAAAAAGCATAAACCTCAGGTTTTTCACTTATTGGTGTGTGACAACATAAGGGGTAAAATAAAACTTCTCAGGATAGCTTGCACTTTAGTCAAAGTGAATTATCTGGCTTCAATTTATGCGGTTATATCTGTATATTCAATCTTCTACTGACTAAAAAAGAGGCTAAATTAGATGAATTTAGCACATGCTTCTGTTTATTCTGTTCTCAGATGTCAGTTCCTCATTCTGTTTAGTGCATTTATCTAGAAAATGGTAATGGAATTTTAAATTTCCTTGGAAGACAGGAACATCCATTCTCTCTCTCTCTCTCTCTCTCTCTCTCTTTTTATTCTGAATACTTGTTGTTAGCATCTGAGGAAGAGTTTAAGTCATCTTTGCAGGGTTATTTGAAAAATAAAAAATTCAATCCCTTTTCTCTGCAGATTTGATGAAAGAATTAGTTCATTTGCTGAAAAAAAATTTCAAAGAGATGGTATTGAAGTTCTAACGGAATGTCGAGTTGTTAATGTTTCTGATAAGGAGATAACTATGAAGATAAAATCCACGGGTGCGGTTTGTTCAATACCCCATGGACTGGTTTTGTGGTCCACTGGTGTGGGGACTCGTCCAACCATAAAGGACTTTATGGAGCAAATTGGTCAGGTAGGCTGTATAAATTCCTCATGCTTGTAATGTCTTTGAATTTGAAATTTATATTTTGACCATCATTTTTCCCACCCTAGCTTATTATAATGCTAGAGATCCGAAATTTCAGTCCCAACTCGAGTCCCATTAATATGTCCCTTATCTGTTAAATGATGAATGAAAAACTACTTATTACTTTATTCCACCATCCAATTGATGGATGCCGCTTCAGTTGGGATTCAAATTGGGACTCAAATATTGGGATCACTAGCATTCCTCTTGCTCGTTATGTGCAGCCTAACATGGTGACATAAACTCTATTCTTTTGTCTCAAGTTTGAGTCAATTGAAATTCTTGAATGAGTGAATACTGATTAGTGTTTCTCAACTGCTTATGCCTGGAAATCTGTTTTGCAGGGTAAGAGACGTGTTCTGGCTACTAATGAATGGTTGCGAGTTAAGGAATGTGAAAATGTGTATGCCCTTGGTGATTGCGCTACTATAGATCAACGTAAGGTCATGGTATGTGAAACTTTAGCAGATTGATTTTGTTCTTAGATCTGCAGGGAGTGGCTTGCTTCTGCTACTTCCTTTGTTCTCCATAATTGCAGCATCTATAAGCAATTACAGATTCTTCTATATGGTCTGTGATTTGTTGATATTGTTCAACCACATTGTACTTTTTCGGGAAAAAAAAAAAAAAACCTACTACTACTTGTACATTGTTATTTCATTGGTGAAGGCTTCTGTTATCTTGCATCTTCTCATTGGTTAAAATTTTACAGTATGAATGGTTTTAAGAAAGAAACTTTTAATCCAATCAATAATTTTATGATTTGAAATCTTATTTCCATATTTTCCTTTCGGAAAATGGCTCTCTTGATGAAGTCCAAAAAGATACTAATTCAGTGAAACCTGACCAACCAATACAGCAGCTAGGCCAAGCTGTGGGACCTGAGCCTTTTGAAGATTGAGTACCTTACTAAGTTCATTAAACTTTATTATAATAAGAGAACTTTATTTGTTTTGAAAAATGAATGAAGAACATAAGACTACTCTTCGAGATACAGACAGTTGAAATATGGCAGCTGATGCTTTCTTTATTTCATTCTTTTTCTTGCACTCTATCCCTATTTTTAGTTTTACATTGAAATTTCTTATTCCCGAATGCAATTTTGAATCCATCTGTAGATTGCAATGATTTTCTACTTATAACACTATGTTGCTGTGCCTTTAGGAAGATATTTCGACCATCTTTGCAGCTGCAGACAAGGACAACTCTGGTACTTTAACTGTTGAAGAATTCCAAGATGTAATAGATGACATCCTCATAAGGTACCCCCAAGTGGAGCTCTATCTAAAGAACAAGCATCTGAATGATGTAACAGATCTGTTGAAGGATCCTCAGGGGAATCCAAGAAGAGAAGTAGATATTGAAGGGTTTAAATTAGCCCTATCTCATGTGGATACACAGATGAAGAGCCTGCCTGCAACTGCACAGGTATTTGTCCTTAATATATAGACCGTTTGGGGCAGCTGCACTGTCCCCACGCCTATAAAAGAGGAGAAATTTTCTCGTTTACGGGGCTATAATGGCTAGAGTTCACTTGTGATTTTGTTTGTACTTTGCTCATATGCCTGTACACAGGTTGCTGCTCAACAAGGTGCATATCTTGCTAGGAACTTCAACCGCAGGCAGCAATGTAAAGAACATCCAGAAGGTCCTCGACGCTTTAGAGGTCTTGGGCGTCATCATTTTCGTCCATTTCGGTACATCATATATTCTTTCTCTCTAATCCAGTTGTTTGCTCAGTGTTATGATCAGCGTGGTTCTCTCTTTGACTTGAGTTGTGTGCTTTCTCTATGCAATGCATGCTTACGACAGATAACCACTAAAAATTACTGCAAAATTCGATACACATGGGAATCTCCTTTTGGTTTTAGTATAACTATCTCCAAAGTTCTGTTCTGTCATCCTAAATGGCATTCACATGATATATAAGCCATAATTATGCACAAGTTAGAAATTTCAAATTTGAAATATTCCATGAAAAGTTCATTTGTTTAGTGTGCTAGAAAACTTTGGGTTTTAACTTTTTGACAGTTGCCAATTTATGTGAGTCCTCACACTGACATTGCTTTGGTTGGGACAAATACTGCCTACTAGCCTTTTATTGATCCATTTGCAATCCAAATAGCATTCCTCTGGCATTATCTATTCATTGTTTACAGTTTATCAGATGATTTGCACTTTTCCCAAACAGTTTTGACCTTGAAGAGCAATGATAAGGAAATCTTTCACTTTCTTGGGACGTTCAGTAACTTAATGCCTCAGATTTTCAATAACTTAATGCAACATTCCTATGGCAGTGAAACATATAAGTTAAGGAGGATTTTGGAAGCAAAGGATGTCCTCTTTAGCTAAAAGAAGAGCGTTAGAAGTGTAGCATTGCTATATGATAGGTTATCTTCTCCCAATCTTATATTGTGGTAGTAACCAGCAACAGATAACACATTCTATAATTGCAAAGTACATGAGCAATGCATTCAAAAAAGCGTCAGCGTTGTAATCTTAGGTAGTGGTATGATAACCATAAAAGAAACACTTGCAATAACTTTTTGTCAAATTTGGTGTAGTCACATTATTCATAATCTGATATGGATTTGTCTTAATCTTTGTTCTTACTGGCTTTCCAGGCATTTGATGTGTACTATAACCCCATTAGGGCATCAAACTCATAATAATTAGTAACATGTTAGTAATAAGTTATATCATTCTATTCTTTTTAAAAAAAACTTCTGAAAACTGTCTTGACTAGCACAGAGGTTAAAGAGCTTGAACCCAGTTGTTTGTCTTCTATGCTGTATTCTGGCACACCATTGACCTCAGATTTGGAAAATTTTAATATCCAAAATTGGGATATCGTTGTTTGGATAGAAAGAACTGACATGGATAGTCAAGATCACTTCTCAGTCATTTCCTTAACTTTTGCATTGTTGAAACCTTGTGATTACCAGGTACAAGCATTTTGGTCAATTTGCTCCTTTGGGAGGGGAACAGGCAGCTGCTGAATTGCCTGGAGACTGGGTTTCCATGGGCCATAGCACTCAGTGGCTCTGGTATTCTGTATATGCTAGGTGATTATCTACTGTTGCTTGTCGAATGTAAACGGTTTGTGCATCCATGAATTTAATTAAATCATTACTTACTTTTTATATTTAGCAAACAAGTTAGCTGGCGTACGAGGGTGCTAGTGGTATCTGACTGGACGAGACGTTTCATTTTCGGAAGAGATTCAAGCCGCATTTGAGGCAGCAGCTAGAGAACCTTCTTAAATTTTCTCAAGGCAGTGTTCAAACCTATTATCTGTTGTATTTAGAAACTGCGTACTCACTCCTTTGAACATTGCCACTGTATATGTTATCTTCTATGTGCAATAGCTTTTCCTGCTCTTTGGGCAGATGGCAATGAGCAGGAGCGTACCCTTAGTGATTTCAATCTCAAAATTTGAAGTTCCAAGGTTCAGAAGTTTGAGACAATGGCATGAAACGGTTTCTGGTGTTGTTTTATCTGTATATTGTTAAAATTATAGACATTGTAACACAACTGATCTACTAATTAAGTTTCAAGATGGTATTTTCATTAGTCGTTAAATGTTTATTCTTTGGGTTTTCAATATTTACTTTAGGCAACAATGCTTGTGACTCATGAGTCTTCATCTTCAATTCGCTCATCCCATTGATGTCTCAAACTGAAGTGGGTGTTCTTTTTTTTTTTTTTTTAATTATTATCTTTTTCTCCCCCTTCAAATAGTAAAACGAATATCACTTTGTTTAGTTGTTTTTCATGGCTTAAAACCTAATTTAATAAAATCTCGAACATAGATTAAAATAGTGAAATCAACGGTTCTGATTTTTATCCCTTGCGTCACCGGCTATCACAATTGTTTTCTCACGAGTTCCTTTGCTGTTCTGTCATAGTCAGTCGCTTGATGTTATGCACAAAGGATTTTGCAAAATCCTTTTTATTATGACGTGGGCCCAGGGATCTGCACTCACCATCCAAAATCTCGAACCCCCTGATACGTCACCGTTTAATTAGATTAAGAACCCGAAACTTGGTGGCCAAGTAATTACACAACCTGTGCCTAAATCCCTACTAAGTAGGGAGATCATGATCATACACGTGTCCTACATTCCCGTTTAGACAAGTCAAAAAGAGGAATATATATATATATATATATATATATATATATATATATATATATATATATTTTTTTTTTTTCTTAATTACGCGACCGTTTCCTCGCCTACAATTTTGTGCCCCGGCCGCAAAACCACTTTCCCATTTTCTCTAGAAATTTCCTCCTGGTTTTTAGTAATTAGCATAGCAAAAAACTCAGGGTTTAGTTGTCTACAATGCGAGGTTACACGTTTTGTGAGGGAGCGGGAGCCGTAGGAGCTTTCCAAGACCGTTCCTTGCTGGTTCTTGATATCAGCTGTGTCAGGTACTTTCATTTGATGGTTTTTTTTTTTTTTCCATCGAATGATTTTTATTACTATCTGGACTGCAAAAATATGCTGTTGTACGAAATAGATCACATGCAAGTTTGTTGAAGAAATTTTTTAACTAAAAAAAAAATGCAAAAGATGCTATTTTTGTTTTTTCATAAATATTGTTCTTAATTTTTTTTTAACTTGCTTACTCGTAAATAAATTATTATTTTCTCATAGCTTTTGTTTTGTTTTGCTTTGTTTTTTTTTTCATTTTTTTCCATATTTTCATTTTTTTTTTGTCGACAGTATTATTCCTTTTTTCTTTATTTATGAAATTTCAAAATCATATGAAATAAATTTTAGATAAATCTAAGATATCGATTATTGTTATTGAATATCTATTATATATTGTTGATTTTTGTCATTGCTTGCATTTTTTTCATTGTTATTGTTTGCATGTGGCTGATGTTGTTGGTTCTGTTTTCTGCAATAACTCTTTTACGACCAAAGGTGTTAGGAAAAAAACAAAACAACAGTTTTGTTTGTAAAATTGTCCGGTAAACTCTTTTTCTTGTTTGTTTTTTTTTGGGTGGGGGGTAAAAGCAAGCAGTCAGAGTCCTCTGATATTGAATTAGTGCAGTTGTACCAAAACCTCACTTAATCATCCGACAGAAGTAAAAATGTCTTGAACATCGCATGTAAGAAAAAAAGAACAAAAATTAAAAAGGACATTGGCGATCAAGAGTTAACAATTGTTGACTTGATCCAAGTGTCATCAAGAGTTTGTGACTGGAGTTTGTTTTATCTTTAGAAATGTCTCAATTACTCTTCTTATGTTGATCCGAGTGTTCAACTTTTAAACATTGGTCTTAATTCAGGTACAGGAATGCGATTAAAGAAAGATGTGCACGGACCTCCAGGGCGTGTAGACCCTTAATTGTGGCATGCAATTCTAATGCGTCAGACTACCCTGTTCTATCAAGTAGTAGAAGTTATCGGGGATCTTATAAGGAGCATTCCTTGTCTACAGGTATATCAATGTCCAATCTTTTCTTTCATTTTTTTGGCTGCCCAAACAGTTATGATAAGAGAACTTACAAAGCCTCTGCTGTCAGGGAGAATAAATTGCCACTTAAGAAACTAGCTTAGGAATTAATCAATTGTTTGTGACTCAAATTATGAAAACAAAAAATAAAGCCTGAGAGCTTTGAAGCACTACCCCTCCTCTGTTTTCTTTCTATGCGTCTGTGGCCTGTGGGGTGCTGCATAAGTCAGAGATTATCGCCTTGGTGTGCTCTTATTGTTTTTGTTATCCCTACTTGTATATTGTATACAATTAACAGGATGCACAAGTCATCCAGCTGCATTAAAAAGTTTCTTACACTTGATATTTTTGTTGGAACAAATAAGGAAATATTAGCAGCTGTCAATAGATATGATTTTTTTTTTTTTTATATTGTTGTGAGAATCTTAACCAGATATGCTGACCTTCCAAAGTTAAAATCACTCTATAACAATTACATTTAAATAAGTGGCATGTTGATTAGAATTATATATATATATATATATATATATATTATATTTTGAGACCACATGATGTGGTAAAAAGGTGATTTTCATTGTCTTTAAATTGTTCACATTTCACCATTCTACCAAAAATATTAATAGATGATTAAAACATCATATATTATCAATAGTTCATGTCTTTATGTTTTGAGATGAGATGTTCTTAGGAACATCAAAAAGACTTTCTGAATTATTCCAATTTGCTCATACTTTTGCTATTTTAATTGGTAAGAACTCCACCTCAATCATGTTCAACATCGAACTCATTTTTAGGTGACAAAAAAGAGTTTCTGTCTCCCACAAGCTTTAATTTACATAGACGGAACAGATCTGCACTGGTGCCAAGGGCTGCTGCTAGGGATGCATTTGATTTCCGCTTGCCTGCAATAACTGTGAAGCCAGAATGGTGGTGGAGGACTTTAGCATGTGTACCTTATTTAATTGCTCTGCAGATATCAGACGTAGGGTTGTATTTCTATCCCTTGTCAGAACACTATGAGCTGTTTGAAAATCTAATCTACTTCGTCCCAGGAGCCATTTCCAGGTTACCAATTTGGTTCACTATGATCTATTGCTTCATAGCTTATGCTGGGATTGTGAAAAACAAAGACTTGCCTCACTTCTTCAGGTTCCATATGATGATGGGCATGTTGATGGAAACTACCCTGCAGATTTTCTGGTATACATGCAATTTTATGCCGCTTATTCACTATCACGGTACTTTTGGAATGCACTTTTGGGCAGGTATCGGATTCGCTTACATCACCGTTTTGTTGGCGTGCGTTAGGTCTGCTCTTGCCGGGTCATACATTCAAATACCTTTGATCACTGAAGCTGCTTGTATTCATACTCTGTTTAATATAGGAAGTTTCCACAGGCCTTTCTAAAAAGTGTGTTAGTTTTTCGGAAGACTACCCCTCATTATGTAGTCCATTTTTCAAAATATTTCAAGATAAAATAAAACATAATAATAATTAATTGGATAATTAATTGTAGTTGTTTAGGAAGGGATGAGCGAGGATGCGTTATTTCGTATCATTTAATTTCATGGTTGTTTTAGTTTGTATGCAAAATTTTAATTTTGAACCGCTTCAGATCGGTTCCTTAAAGCAGGGCTGAGACTCCTGGATTCGCAAGCAACAGCATTCAACAATCAACATAATAATATTAAAAAGAGTCATCTTGCAGTACAGAACTGTATGACACACAACTAGTTGAACAGTGAAAAGGTAACTCGGACAACCGGTATTCTACCGGTTGTAAATATTTTTTACATTTATTTAATTGATTTTGTATAAGAAAAAAAAACTAAAAATAGAGAAAAATTACAAATAATTACCAGAAAAGTAGTAGAATGCCGTAGAATATTTGAGCAAATTAATTTTGAAAAAAAATTATGAATTGTAAAAAAAGTCTCTGAAATAATTATATTTAAGATAATTTGGTTAAATCTCAATACATTAGATAACTGTTCCAAGTTTACTTCTTATGTTTCTTAATTTGGTTATACTTAGGGATGGCAATGAGGCGGGGTGGGGGTGAGGATGCCTACCCCATTCCCCACCCCATTAAAAATTTTTGTCTCCATTCCCCAACCCATTCCCCAATAAATTTAGTGGGTTGGGATAGGGAATCCCCACGTGGAGAATGATTCCCCCATCTCCACCCTATTCCCCATTTATTTATTTTACAGTAGATATAAAAATATGATTTTAGTAAATTAAAAATTAAAGACTTAAAATAAAATCATTACCATATTATAAAGTATTGATTTTTTTTTTAAAAATCTCTAAACATTTGAAACAATATCTTAAAATAATATTAAAAGTGAAAAATATTTAAAGAGAGCAGCTCCTTAAAAGAGAAAAAAATATAATAATGTTTTAAAGTTGAAAAATATTGTAGGGTTTTCTTTTATTCATATTCTATTTATATTACATAAAAACTAAAAAAATTATTAATTGACATTATAGTTGATAAAATAATAATTATTAAATAAGAATTAAAAACATATTTATATATAATGGGGATTGTGATGGGGGTGGGGTGGGGAGTGCAATACCAAACCCCACCCCGTTAACAATTTGGGGATTACTTTTCTCCCACTCCCCACCCCATTCCCCAAAAATTATTAAAAATTTTCTCCATTTGGGGTGGGGCTCCATGGGGCCCCAAACCCGTAGAGGATTTTGCCATCCCTAGTTATACTTTTTCAATTATCAAGTCATATATTTCAACTCATTAGTCCACTAGTTTTATGTTTATAATTCCTATTTTTATGCTTAAATTCCAATAATTTGGGTTAGATTCCAAGTTAAGATTCTATAACTTCTATTTCCGTCCAATAAATTCTTAACATGGTAAAATTTTCTCCGTTGTTGTTTCTAGTGCTTCAACTAATTTTTGAAGTGGTTTTGTGTTACATAATCGAATTAACAAGATCAAATTCTAATTAAATGGGTTAGATTTCAAGTTTATATTATAGGCTTTTATAGTTGGTTAAATTAGTTTCTACATTTCGTTAAACTTTATTATTTTATGGTTCTATACTTTCACCTAATAGATCCACTAGATTTATGTCGATTATCCCAACTAAACATGCAGCATTCCACCACCATGGGTTAAATACCAAATATACTATTAAGTACTTTTCTTTTTATTTTATTTTTCCCTATATTCCATTATTTTTTCTCATCTTATGGTGTAATACTTCAACTAATAGTTCCACCAAATTCGTATTAAGTATTCTAACTAATTAGGTAACATTATGCTTTTATGGGTTATATACCAAAAATATATTTTTTTTGACTTGTTTCTACAAGTCATTATACTTTCTCAATTTATGGTTTTTAATTTTCACCTAATAGTTTCTCTAGCTTTGTGTTTAATATTCTCACTAACTAGGTAATATTGCAGTACAATAGGTTAATTACCACATATGCTTTTTAGATTTGTTTTTGGGTTTGAATAGTTCCCATATTTTGTAAAACTTTCTTGCATACTAGTTCCCCAGTTTCAGTTAATAATTCTACTATTTTTGTGTGGTATATTCCAACTAACTAGGTAATATTTTAATATTCTAGGTTATATATATAAATATATTTCTAGAATTCGTTGTACTTTCTCAATTTATAGTTTTAATGTTTCACGTAATTTTTTCATCGGGTTTGTGATAATTCTATGAAATGAGAGTTATCATGACACTTTCAGACTTGAGTCAGTAATATATAGAGAGTAAATGACATGTCTTTATTGCATTTTAGTTATATTTTGTATGAACATCCATTTTAGTTTATTTTTAATAAATTTAGTTTGTTTTAGATTAATTTGTGCTTAGATCATATGCATAATTGTAGGTGACTAGAAGCTTAAATTTGAAGTAACATGTAGTAGTCGTTGCTGTAGCACCATTGCTGTAGCACTGTTGCTGCAGCAGTCTTAAAGTATTGACAGAGAAGATTTCGCATGAAATATTTAAAAGATTGCGATATGGAGTTTTCAAAAATGGAAGATACGCACCCTAGACTTCCAGTTGCCCAAATTCTAAGCTATAAAAGGAACACACAAGCAAAGAAAAAGAAAGAGTCATCACCCAAGGAATAAACTGCAGAGAAAAATATAAGAAAATAGAAATCAAGAGAGAGATTGAAGGCTGTCCTAGAGGAGAAATCACAGAGATCAATTGGAAATAAGTTCTTCTTATTCTTTTCTTATTTTCTATTTATTCATGGGGATGTATTTGATGGCTGAAACTCTTTTATTTATTTTTCTATCGCAAACCATGAACTAAATTTGATTGTGGTTGAGTGATAAACGATCTTGATAGATGATTGATTGATATAAGTGTGTTGCTCTGTGTTTGCTATAGCATTTTGTCTTAATGGTATTGATTTTAATTCTCTATTTCGGCTGACCACCCATTTAGGGATACTAGCTAAGAAATAGCCTAAAAAATGTTTGACTTAGTGGATCTCATTAAGACAATACTAGGTTTTAAATTGAGTTTCCCAAGTTGAGTTAATCTCAATTTGAATAGGGTTATACTTGATCTAAAATTAGTGATGAACTAGACATAAGGATTCACCTTGTAGAGTAAATGAAACTTAGATCGATTAATACTATATTTAATATTGGCGTAACAATTGGTCATTTTTATGTTGCATTAGATATAAAATATCCAACAGGCAACAACTGATGATGCATGAAGGATTCTGCTCAGTGCTGTAGTAGATGTTGTAGCAACAATATTATAATTAAGAAAATAGTTAATGCTGAAATAATATCTAAACAACCCAAGAGGGGGAGGGGGTGAATTGAGTTTCTAAAAATTTCGCAATGCTTAAACAAAACTTAATATAAATCTTAAACGAATTTAAAGCAACAATAAGTAAATCAACCAAAATATAAAAAGATGAGGGAAGAGAGATTCAAACATAGAGATTTTTACGTAGTTCGACAAACCTCGCCTACGTCCATGCCTACAAGAAATTGAGTTTCTGCCTGAAATCGGATCGTTGTTAACAATTATCAGTTAACCGTTTTGACTGGTCCAAGTGATCGTTGAGCTTAATTTCAAATAAAAAATTGACCGTTTTCCATTATCAGTTAACCGTTAATTTCCAGAGACCTATAAAACAAATTTCGGCTATCTGTTCTTGCTAAACGGTTCAAGGTTAGCATAGAATTACATTCTGAAAATTATTGGTTAGTCATTTGGCATTAACGGTTCGCTGGTTATTTCCAGTAACTTGTAAAACAAAATAAGCTTATCCATTTTTGATAAACGGTTCAGGCTTAAGGATTTATCCCTCTCTGAAATTATCGGTTAACCGTTTCAAAGTTAACAGTTCACTGTTTACTTCCAGAATCACAATTTTAACTAAATTTCGCAGGGAATGCTTTTTCGATTTAAAATTAATGATTATCCATATTTCATGAACACATTTAGAAAGATTATACGGCTTTTGGGAAATTTTTTATAGATGAAAACTCCAACATTTTAATCGAAAACATTTTAAGTTTGTTATCATCAAAATCAATATAATGAACATATAAATGTTAACAAATGCCATTTAGTGAAATTTTAGAACAAAACTGCACTGTCAAATTATTGTAGCAAATTTGATAACATCTTTTCTTGTGGAGACGATCTGAATACTCATTAGTATATTAGTTGTTGTTTACACTTGTACATTGACACCCATAGCATTAAAGATTGCACACACCAGTTTGTGTTGAGAATTCCAACTAAATGATCAAAATTCTAGTACCATGGGTTAACTATCATATATGCTTTTTAGGTTTTTTTTTTTTTTGGGTTCTATTTGTTCTTGTATTTCGTTAGACTTTCTCATCTATTGGTTCTCTAGTTCCACCTAATAATTCCATTATTTTTGTGTTGTATATTCCAACTAGCTAGGTAATATTTCAACATCCTAGGTTATATACCAAATATGATTATATATATATATATATATATATATTTTCAGTTTGATTTGTTCTTAAAATCCATTATACTTTCTCAATTTCCAGTTTTGATAATTCACCTATTAGTTTCACTAGATTTGTCTAACTGGTGAAAATTTTAGTACAATGGGTTAATTACCAGATATGCCTTTTAGGTTGTTTTTGGGTTTGATTTGTTCCTATATTTCGTTAGACTTTCTCGTATATTGGTTCTCTTGCTCCACTTAGTGATTTCACTATTTTTGTGTTGTGTATTCCAACTAACTAGTTAATATTTCAGTATTCTAGGTTAAATACCAATGTGATTTTTATATATATTTTCGTTTGATTTTTTCCTGAAATTTGTTACACTTTCTCAATTTACGGTTTTGATGTTTTACCTAATAATTTCACTACGTTTGTATATTTCAATACAATGGGTTAATTACCAGATATGCTTTGTAGTTTTTTTTTTTTTTTGGTTTGATTTGTTCTTGTATTTTGTTAGACATTCTCATATATTGGTCTTCTCGCTCCACCTAACAATTCTACTATTTTTGTGTTTTGTATTCCAACTAACTAGGTAATATTTCAATATTTAAAGTTAAATACCAAATATGATTTATATATATTTTTGGTTTGATTTGTTCCTACAATTCTTTACACCTAATAGCTTCACTAGGTTTGTGTTGAGAATTCCAACTAATTAGTGAAAATTTTAGTACAATGGTTAATTACCATATATGCTTTCTAGGTTTTTTTAAGGTTTGATTTGTTCCTGTATTTCCTTAGACTTTCTCGTATATTGGTTCTCTTGCTCCACCCCTATTTTTGTGTTGTGTATTCCAACTAACTAGGCAATATTTCAATATTCTGGGTTAAATGCCAAATATGATTTATATTTTTTTTGTTTGATTTGTTTGTATAGTTCTTTAAGCTTTCCCAATTTATGTTTTGATATTTCACCTAATAGTTTTACTAACTTTGTATTGAGTACTCCGACTAACTAGCTATTATTCTATTATTATAGGTTATATACCAAATATGACTTATAGATCTTTTTTTGGTTTGATTTGTTTCTAAAAAAACTTTCTCAATTTATTGTTATAATGTTTTACGTAATTGTTTTACTAGCTTTGTGTTTAGAGTTTTGACTAACTAGGTAATATTCCAAATCAATGGGTTAAATATTACAAATTCTTTTCAGTTCTTATTTTTAGTTTACGTGTTCCTATATTTTGCTCAACTTTCTCGTTTAATTGTTATCATGTTCCACCTAATAATTTCACTATTTTTGTGTTTTGTATTCCAACTAGTTAGGTAATAGTAGTGTCGTTAAGGTGCACCAAATTTAAAACCTTACCACTAATATAAATAATTATTACAGAGCGAGTAAGGATCGATCCCACAGAGACTATGCTAGTTATATTTATTATTAACTCCAAAGCAAGATTTAAAATAAAATAATAGTAATAGTAATAATAATATAAATTAATCTAACTAAAGAAAAAGCCAATTAAAAATAAAAAGGGGGGTTTATGAATTTTTAACTAAATAGTAAGAAATAAAGAAATTAAAATTACGAACAAGAAAAAAAACTCTAATTAAAGGAGAAAGAAATAATAATGACGAAAACTTTGGTTAAAGGATCATTCGTCACCATCAAACATGCACATAATATATCAATTCTATTATCAATTTATATTGAAATTATCAACCGTAGACAACAATAAGCTCTGTTAGTCTCAATTTTTCCTTAGTGTGTTCTTAGGCAAAACAAGCTCTTCACCTAATCTCTAACCATTAAATAATTTAAAATAAGCTCTTTAAATTTAAGATAATGGAAGCATTAAACAAAGAAAGATATTAGGTTGATCTAGGCAATAAACACACAAGCTCGGATTATTTAACCTAGGTTATGTTCTTCGATTGAAATCACTAATTCCAACCTGCTACTAATGATTAAAATATCAAGACAATTACGGATCAAGAATTTTAATCTAGCAATAATATTTATTCAAGTCCTATTTAATTGGCCACTTAAATAAAACAAGAATAAACCATGAACATTAATTATAGAAGAACATAAACAATCTCAATTAAATAAATTGAATGATAGAATTTAAATTTAATTGCATATCATGTTTAGGGTTTTGAATTCACCCTTAACTAAATAAAAATCTAGCCTAACATAATTGAATTGGGAATAAGAGAATTGACAAAACCAATCATGGAGATTAATTCAAACGGCTGCCTTTTTTCTTCAATTGAATTCCTTCTGGCATCTTCCTTGTTTTTTTTCCTTCTTGCGGCTGCAATCTCAAATTCTCTTGCTCCAATTGCGTCTGCCCTCCTCTGTTTCCATCCAGCGGCTGTTGGCTTTTTTTTTTTTCTTTTCCTTGCATCTGCCCTCTTTTATATTGTGCCTTAAATCCTCACATGAAAAGGATTAAAGACAAAAGTCAAGCCCCCACTTTTCTTTGGATTCACGTGCAAGGCAATTTTCCCTTTTTGTTTCACTTTGCTTTCCATAATTCAATGCCATGCACGTGACTTATTTAATTAATAAGCCAATAACAATTTGGCCAAAGCCCATCACAAGAAGTGTTTGCCTTATTAATTAAATTATTTCCAAAGCTAATTCTTCTCATCTTCACGTATGAACTTCAATTAGGCATTGGTTGCTTTGATTTTCTTCCATTTTAACTCCCATTACTTTCTTTAAATTTCTAATTAGTTTCTTCTTTAAGCTCTCCTTACTTGAATATTCTGATTTAATTCCTCTTTATTCCCAAAATGCACCTAAAATAACAAAATATAAAAATTAACATAAAATTAACATAATAAAATATAATTTACTAAATTAAAAATTAACTAAAATAACTAGAATATTTAAGACCAAAACAAGAAAAAGATAGAGAAATTAATAGCAAAATATATGGAAAATATGCACTTATCAGGTAATATTCTAATAGTGTGGGCTATATATCAAATAGGATTTATAAATTCTCTTTTACTATTGATTTGTTTCTATCTTTCATTAAAATTCTTATTTAATGGTTCTCATGTTTCACCAAATAGTTTCACTGCCTTTGTTTTCCGTGTTTCAACGAAATAGGTAACTTTTCAATATGTTGGGTTAGATACCAAATATGATTTATAGATTCTGCTTTTTGGTTTACTTGTTCCTATAATTCGTTAAATTTTCTCAATGTATGGCTATTATGTTTCACTAGTTTTGTGTTGAGTATTCCTAATATTTAAGTGATATTTCAATATCACACATGTTTTTTTTAATTGATTCCAATATTTCATTAAATTTTCTGGTTTCATGATTTTCATGTTCTGCCTAATAGTTTCAATAGTTTTGTGTGCGTATTCCAACTTACTATGTAAAATTCCAATATTATTGGTTAGATACTGAAAATAATTTATAGATTATTTTTTTGCTTGATTATTCTTACAATTCTATAAACTTACTTGATTATGGCTACGATGTTCTACCTATAGTTTCATTAGTTTTGTGTTAAAGTATTCTGAGTAACTGCGTAATATTGTAATACTATGGGTTAGATAAATGCCAAAGATGCTTTTTTGATTTTTTTTGGTTAAATTATACATACTTTCCATTAAATATTATCAATTATTGCTTGATATGTATCAACTAAAAATTTCTTGATTTTTTTGTTGAATAATCCTACTATGAAACTAACATTTCGATAATTTTTGTTGGATTTCAAATTTACTTTTTACTATTGTTATTTTTGTTAGAGTAGTACCAATTTTCCTTTAAGCTTTCTCATTTTATAGTTCATTTGTTTCAACTATTTGTTCTATAAGTTTTGTGTTGAATATTCTAGTAGGTAATACTTCAAAATTTCAAGTTCAATACCAACCATGCTTTTGACTATTGTTTTCGGTTGAATTAGTGAATAATTCCCGTTAAAATTCCTCAATTTTTTGTTATATTATTTCAACTGATAGATGCACTAGATTTATGTTGAGTATTCCAACTAATTACCTAATATTACAGTACTATAAGTACCAATTGACAGGTCAATGTTACGTATTTATTTCCAAGTTTATTCCAAAACTCTAATATTGTGCTACAAGATGACTCTTACATTTAACTTTCTCATATCTTGGTTCAAATATTTCAAAAAATTGGTACACTGGTTTTTTTCTAAAAAAATTATTCAAGTTGTAATTAGGCTTATTGCATTGTGGGTCGGGTCCACTTATTAAGCAGCCATTTATCTGCATTGAAATATCTTATGGGAAGAAAAAGAGTAATAGCCTTTAAGCATGCAATTAATTTAATCATTTAATGTCGGTGACTTCACATTTTTTTTTCTGACTCATTGCTTGTTGAAGGAACAAAGATGGTTTGATTAATTCGGTACCACCCTTTTCCTGTTGACTCGTAATTTCGACTATGCAGGTAAGCTTTTTTTAATTGTAAAGCTAAGCTATTTCCTGCTTCTTCACTATATTGTGTTGTGATTGTGAAATTGACAAGTGTTTATTTAGCTCAAAGATCATTTGACTTATAAATGCAGGGACACTGTGACATAAGCAATGAACTTTCTCTGGGTTTCAATATAGACATGAATATTTTTGTAGTGTTAGTGGAGGGTGCCATGAGGGTGCTTCCATTTCTTTTGCTACCTATGCTCATAATTCGACATCCTCAGACCAATCTAGACCAACACATTTGGTCTCTTTTGCCAACTTAGATGACCACACGGATAGTGATCAACCTCCTTCCTTTTTTGTTTCTAGAGATAAGTTGTCTAAATTTGATGTAATTGGCAGAGAGTTTTCATCGATAAAAGATGTCGAAGAGTTTTATTTCGCCTATACGATGAGCATCGATTTTAGTGTTCGAAAAAATATTAAAAGAGCAAACTCAAAAGGTAATGTCACAATAAGAAGCTGGGTTTGTTCAAGAAAAGGTAAGAGGTCCAAGAAGCATCTAAATAAAAGTGATCGAAAAAGGGTAGCCACAAGGGCATCATGTTAGACTACTTTTTGCATTGGTTTTAATAAAGTTAAAGGTGTTTGGTTGCTCGAAAGTAGGTTGACACTCACACTTATGCATTAGTGCCTCATACTCAGATACAATTTCTTCGCTCTTATCGTAATATATCAGATGCTGATTATGTTACTGATTCAATTTTGTACCATTTTGGAATAAAACCATCTCAGATCTATGAGCTAACAACAGAGCGCTTGGGTGGATATGAGCATGTTGAATTGATAAGAAATGACCTGGAAAATCGTTTATATGCTGGCAATCAAGAGCAAATCATTCAAACTAGCTCAGAAACAATGCTTTCAATACTGTGTAGAAAACAAGACATGGACACTGGATTCTATTATCAATACACTCTTAACTCCAAAAATAGGTTGTCCGATTTATTATGGTGTGACTCTTGAATATGAGCAGATTTCTACTGTTTTGGTAATGTTCTAACATTTGACTCTACATATAAAACTAATGCATATAATAAACCTCTTGTCTTGTTTGTTGGTGTAAATCATCATATGCGGAGTACACTATTTTGCTTTGCACTGTTTTTTAGTAAGAGTGAAGACAAGTACATATGGCTCCTTCGCGCTTTCACATTTGCAATAGATGGTAAAATGCTTGTGTCTGTTGTCACTGATATAGATAAAGCAATTCGTAATGCTATATGAACAATGTTTCCCAATGCCTCTCACAGATTATGTTGTTGGCACTTGGAGCGAAATACAACTACAAATATTTTTGACTCGTATTCCACAAGTGCCTTCAAGGATGTTATGTTGGATATATGACAGAGGTTGAGTTTCAACTAAAGTAGGATAAAATAGTTGCCAGATTTTAGCTAAATAATAATGAATGGATAAGTAAATTATACACTGATCAATATAAATAGGCTGAAACATTTTTTAGGCTCAAGTTTTTCGGTAGGCCTCGAAGTAATCAATGGCGCAAGAGTATGAATGCATATCTAAATCAATATGTTGGTGGCAAGATGATATTATTTCAGTTCGTCATGGAGATGGACCTTTTAATTGCACTATAACGACATAAGAGGCTGAAGATGACCACCTTTCATACCACATGTCCTATGTTACCCCTTTGCACTAGTATTAAGAGAAACAAGCTACCTCAGTGTATACTTGCAGTGTGTTTAACTCAGTCCTTGAAGAACTTCATGAAGATGAGCTATTATACATCTCAAATATCATGTCTAATATTGGTTGCTGAGTGTATGATATAAAAAAATTCAACTTTGGGAATCGGTCTTAAAGGGTCATTTTTCATGAATCAAATTCAAAGGTTGTACGCAGCCACTCATTTGCTATTATGAAAGTAGAGAACCTATCAAAGATACTTATGTGTATGATTTTGCCTCATTGGACAAAGGATGCCAAAATTCCAAAGTCTTATTTGCAAAACTCATCAAGTAACCCAAGTAGTGAGGCTGTCTATATTAGCTCTTTGACCATCGCGTGTCGAAACTTGATATGTTTTGCAGTGAAGACAGTTGATGGTTATAATGATAGCATTGAGGTTATCCGTAAATTGACTTTACGAGCAAGATGCATTAGGCACTGATGGTATTCCAAGACATTCTACAAAAACTAGACATAGAGGTGATGTTATTCAGGATCCATTGGTTGTTAAGTCTAAGGGTTCATCCAAAAAGACCTTTATTGAAAAATAGCGTGTTTGTGGTGTTTGTCATCAACCTGGTGATAACAAATGAAAATGTCCACAAGTTGGTGGAGCAAATGGTAAGAATGATAATACTAGGTTGTGTAGTGACTTTATTTTTGAAAATATAATGAACATTATGTCTATAACAGCAGCTGGAAGTTTAAATTTTTCAGTACATGAGGATAAAAAATTCAGAGGTACTGTCGATTTTATTTGGTCTGCTTTGAATAAGTTTGACCCCAATGGCAAAGGTGGTGGCATTATAGAATCAGGTAACATTCTGTACTACAAACTTGCACATTTATTTTACATGTGCACACATTGGTTCATTTTATGAAATAATATATTTGATTTTATCAACATTTAATTCACTACCATCATTTATGTAGTTAAAGTCACACCAGCATGGACGTGCTACCTTCTCTATATTGCTAGAGTTTTTTTATCTCCATGACACATTTTTTAATATTAATAAGTAATGCATTTTGTAAAATTATGTTGAAAATAGGTTACGGTTTAAAATTTGTTACTCTAGCAAATTGTACATATTTTGAATAATATTTTGACATAGGCATCTATTCTTGCAATAGGAAATCGACATCCTACAAGTTAAAGCTATTATAATGGATATGGTTTAATGTATTGTGTTACTTGAAGGAACAATATTGTCTAAAGTTCTGCTATTAAATTGGCTTGGCTTGTTCTGTGAATACATAACCTGTCTAAAAGAAGTGACTGGTGTATAGACATCATTTAAGCTGCCAATGAAATCAAATAAGTTGAATACAAACTGTTCAGTCTAGGCCTTCTTGATAAATTGGCATAATACTTATTATTTTCCCAAAAAACTATTGCAACTAAATCATAGTGTAGCATGTTCACATCTATTCACCTTATGCATCTTTACATCCAAAACTAACATATGTACATTAACTTGATTATGACTGTTTACCCTATTTGCCCAACACAAAAAAAAAGCTTGGTGGATAACAGTTGTCCTCGTACAGTACACAGCTTCATAGTTCAATTTGGACCGTCTGCGGACATTTGGACCATATAGCCAGCTTGCATAAAAAATGAACCATTACAACAAAAAGAACTTTTCATGCATCATCTCATGCAAGTACCGTACCATACATATCCTATTTGGATAATAGCAGTATGATTAACTAAAATACCGAGCACAAAATGATAAATGTTATGATATATTTGATTTTATTGGCATTTCTTTCACTGGTATAAGTTTCACCAATTGCAACTTTCAATCAATCACAAATACCAGAGTTTACATTTCCATGTTTTCAAATGAATTAATTCTCTAATTCACTTAAGATAAACATAACATTCAGTCACTATTTTCCTCAAAAGTTTTACAAAATAAACTCTGGGATATGAATGCGGGTATTGAAAAAACTCAAGTAAGCAATAAAGTACAATATCTAATAATGGTACAAGGCAAAGAAATAAATGAAGGAATTTATTTCTCCTAAGGCTCTTCAATGGACGCAATTTTAAAATATTAGTACATCAACTGCCAATAATTTGAATAGCAATTTAGATGCTACTTTATAACTGATTTGATAGCAAGTAGTGACAAAAACATAGTAAAAAAATTGACAGTGAATATTATTAAGAACATAAATTAAAAATATAACACGGACCTGTAAACTATCTCCTTTTTGCATGACCTTTTGGTTTAGGCCTTGGCATTTTCTTTTTACCATCAACCTTCAATTTTGTTCGATCACCTGTCTTCGCTTGAGTTTTCCCTGTTGTTGGAGTTAAATATGAGATTTAGCCATCGTCCGAGAATAATACTCACTAGTTAGTTGCATAACACTACTGCATACAAGATTCATGTATGACAATATCAACTTCAATGCCATTTTGAGGCGCTCTTTATCTAAATCATGCTGATATTCATAAAGATGTACATTAAAATTTGACAAAAACAATAACTATGATGTTTGAACGTTAGGAAAAAATAGTTTTCATCAATAATGAGAGACTTATCCATATGCATCATGACATATAAGCCGCAATCACTGTTGTAGGGTTGTTGCAGCAACCGACTCATTTAACATATCTCAAAATGTACGAACTTGAAATTTAGACCATACACCCGTTGCCCTTCTTTACCTAGTACATGGTCCAATGCTCTAAGTTGTAGCAGAATATTGTACTTTTCATTTTAGATATAAGATAAATGTTTATCCCGTACTACTCCTTACACATGTATGTATATTCGAGAAATATTTTCAAATTCACAACACATACCATAGACACAACTTTTTATAATCTTCATTTTATGCTTGCCAGATTGTAGTGAATCCTATATTTCAGCAAAGTTAGCATGGATGTTAACCATGAACATAAACCAACGGTTTGAACCATCGTACATTGGTATGAAGATTTGCAAATTTCATATAAAGTAATTTTTTTTAAACCACGATTTCAACCAGGATAACATGCACATGTTAAATACGTTAGAACATGTTCTTAAATTTCACCAACTCATAAGTACTATAAATGCCACATGCTAACCTTCTTGCATGTCTCCATGTTTGGCATGAACCAATTAGACCATATGCTACTGCTACAGAAGGAAGTTAGGTTCGTACAAGTTGAGTTTAATACACAATTCTGCAAAAGATGCCATAAGAGAGTTAAACATATAAGTCAATCTGTTACTATATTAATTCTTCTTGAGAAACACTATCCATGCTAACAATAAATAATTTACTGAAAAAGAAGTTGGTAAGAACCATGTTCGTGGTCCAATTGGCTTATTTTGTAGCTCTTTGATTGTCTTGTACTCAGCATACATATTGATAACCTGGTGTCACTTATAGTTAGCAAACACACCACCATATTCAATTAAAGAATATCCTAAAGAAAATAGTAAACTAGATAAGTGTGGCAATCATTTTCATATTTCCTCTATTTTTTAAGTTGAAAAAACTAATTAATGCATTGAATTTCTTTATCTCTTCTTTTAACTAAAACATATATTAAGCATTAAAAATTATTACATAATAAGACTTATATAGCTGTGTATCCATTTCGTTGGCTTCAATGAGCACATGCTGCTACGAGACATAGAGTTGTATGTTGTACACACGAGGATCTCGCTGTTAACAAGTAAACGAAATATACAATCAGTATATATTTGAAAAAGCAACCTGAAAAAATATTATGCAATCAAAGTAGCTTCATATATGAAAAAGAGTAAAAACAAATTCCATGAAAATGTTCATTAATATTGAACTTATACATGATTTAATACTTACTTTTCATCTAGGATTTCATCAAATATATAACTAAGTAGTTGCAGTTCATCATTAGTGATAGGCGAGGTCAACACATAAGGACTTTTCCAATATCGTGGCGTAACAGACTTGTCGTTAACCTTCTCAAATGGCGAGCGCTGAGCTGACTAAGCTTTTTTATCAATAAAAAATCATAAGGACTATGAATTATTTTAGACGACTTTGGCTCATTCAAATTTCCCGTGACGTTATCCTCCTATAAAAAAAATAAATCACGAGATCAATCGAGATGATATCGCACCTGGTGTTACAAAACCAGAAGAGATCAAAGGGTTGTTACCAATCACTTAACTATTTTATCCACATCATGGGATTTTATCCACATTATGGGGTACATCAGTAGATGTATTTTCATTCAATGTTTCTGCACTTCTTTTAGAATAGGTCTCAGCGGCTTTACCATCAAATAATAGACCCATATCATCATTAAAAAAATTATCCATTATAATGGGATTTATTTTGTCAACTTTTATGTAACTAGAATTATTGGACAAGTCATGTGGTCCAACTACAATATCTTTATTCTCATCAAGGTTCTCAAAAGGGGGGCTTAATTTAGGCAATGGTAGAAGATCTTCTTTTGCATGGACTGGTGTAGATTCAGGAGCAACTTTCTGACCTTAAGCAACAGATTGCTTCACCATAGTTACTAAATCTACAATAACATTACTTAGTATGTTAATGCTCGTTGTTAAATTTTGTATTACATCATATTACTCTGTAATGCACTGCAACAATTGTGCAATGTCTACAGGTACTTGGCAAGAAGATCCAACATTTCCACTATCATGCAGTCGTACCTATAAGCAATAGATCATTTAATACTTCTAAATTGATTGAATTTTAACAGATAATCCTTACAATACTCTTCTAATACTTCAATATCAATGTTATTAGTAAAAAAAAATATTCTTTTCAAATGGAACTATAAAACATATCTAATACATAACATAGGCTGTACAAATATTGATTTTTCAAAGAAAATTAAAAAGTTTCTTCCAAATATGAATTGCAGTTTACAATTTTATCTTCATTACCTTCCTATTAAATTAACTTTAGCAATTTCAATTTGGTCAATACAATAACAATAACATAAAACTAGTCAATACACTTATTACCTTCTTAGAATTCACATTGCCTTGTTTTTTCAGCCATCGCATGAACTTTTTAATCTCTTCATCATTCCAAGCTATAATCAGAGGAAGTGAAGAACCACGATAGACATTTTCGCAGCATTCAACATTGTGCATGTAAAATATCTAATCATTTTAGCATATAATGTGTGTTAGTGCATCAGGTGCTTGATCATTAATGGAGGCAATTATTTCATTCCATGAAAAGCGTGGAAACCTAAACCCATAATCAAATTACATAAGTTACCAACCTGAAGAAATAACAGACAACCTCCAATATGAGCTAAAACATTTGACTTGAACTTGGACATAACCATTACAAGTCAATCGTAATAAAAAAAATCCCAATCACGTTCTCTTATTGCACCCATATCGCTTAACGTGTGTAAGAAAGAAGCTGATATAATTGGTGCACTTGATGGGCATAATACGATGGGCAATACAAACCGAACAAATGCAACATATTATTTATTTTAATGTATCATATAAGTTAAAAAAATAAAAACTTTCATGTGTTTGCTAACTATATTATACCAATATTGATAGTACATTGAACTCATCGCCGGTACCATCTAATTCCTTTAGAAAATCTTTTAGGTTTCCTATGCTCATTCCTCGACCAGTGCACTTGAAAGTGTCTCTAAATGCTATAATTTTATCAGTCTCATCAAACAAAGACACAGATAAACCTCCATCATGTATGCCTATTATATTGAAAAATATCATTGAAATCACTGAAATGCGTCGTTTGTTCAAAATAATGACACGTTCATTAGGTAAGAACTATTTAATCAATCATACACACAACTTTCTCTGCTGCCTACCAATTCGCAACTGTAAGAGGCTCTCAAATCTAATCTCCCATACAACTTGTTATTTTTTAAAACTGAAAGTTTTAACTAGCTAATGAAATTGATATGGACCACAACAACATTCTATTCCAATTTTAGCCATCTTTTGTTGCAACTTTTTGCCATTATCGGTTTGAAGATCATAATCGAAAATATTTATTAGGGATTTCATGTACTTGGCATTTTCATTCGGGGGTAGGCTTTTGTATGTTTCATCAAACTATTTTTTTATATGTCAGAAAATAAAGGTACATCACAAATTGGTGTTAATCAGGTGTCAATTTAGGGTGTGTTACATGTTGTGCAAATTTTATTGAACTCGCAAGTGCACGAATCTATTGTAGAATAGATTAATGGAGACGAGTGCCGATCTCACGAGGAGGTGGATTTTAATTGTGTGTAGAATTAATTTTGTAAATGGGTGGTTGGATTTGTGGTGAAAATGATTTGGATTATCCTAAAATTGGAATTGAAATGGCGAGAATAAATTCTAAAATTGGAATTAAAATGGCGAGAATTAATTGAAGAGAAATCTATTGAGATGACGTACTTGAGTATCTGGATCCGTATCAACATGCATCATGTGCTAAATAATCCTTATTAATGCCAATTAAATCATGAGGGGGGAATCCACACCTTATGAACTACGCTCTAATCAATATGGTGATAAAGGCTTATCGTGCCAAATAATAATAACCCTGTACTATGGGCCCGGTGAAATCAAGGCGGTACTAGACAAGATTAGTATTATTTGTCGATGAGAAGTCAAAACATCCACAAAAATTAGAGGGGAAGAGAAAATAAATTTACCAAATAAAGCCCATGACACATGTTGAGACTTCACCTTCAACCCAAGCTTGAAAGAAAATTAGCTACTTATAATTAAACTAGGGGTAAAATGAAAATTTATTAAAATACGTAGAAAATAGAAGATGGAGAAGGAATTACAGAAAATAGAGTCCAAAAATAGATTTAGAGCTATCAAATTAAGGGAAGAGGCCCCCTTTTTATAGATACATGGAGTAAATCATGGCCATCGGATTAAAAACAGTTTGGATGCTCAGGATTGCGCCACGTCATCAGTTAACAGTACGCGGTTGTTATCACGCGGATGAACAGTAACACGGTTTGACCCGGGTTGAACAATGACGCGGTTTGGTTGAAAATAATCCTGTGTGATGCATGTACCATACGCGAGATTTTTCGTCCACTGATATGCTGCCACGTCACCATCAACAGTACATAAGAATGTTAGCCCAACAGGATCGTGACACCTCATCAGTCAATGCCACATCATCGATCAATGCCACGTCATCGATCCGTCTATGTGAACAGTGTCGTGAACAGTAACATAGACAGTACCGTACATGTGAATAGTACTGTACATGTGAATAGTGTCATTTGTCCTTTTATGCTCCTCCTAAGGTTTCCGATCGTCTTGAGTTCAAAAGTTATGTCCTTTTTGCCGTCTGATCTCTCGTTTATTGTGAAATGACCATGATGCCCCTAAAATACATAAAATACTTAATTAAAATAAAACACACATAATTAAATTACAAGAAGCTTAAATACATAAAAGTAAGGGTTGTTAGTAAGACTTGAAATGTAAAATAACGATTTTCTCCTTTATAAATATGCATTTTCTAACACTCAACACACCCCCCAACCAGCTTATTGCTAGTCCCTAGCAAATAAAGCGAAAACAAAATTCAAATCCAAAATGATTTTTTTTTAAATAGAAACACTCGTGTTTATTCAATCAGATTAATGATAGCAATCAAATAAAAGTATAAGCATTATCTCCAATCTAAAGAAACATCACACCCACATCAACCATCCACATGAATCAGCCCAGTAGACTTTGTTATAGCTACTTTCAAGAATGACATGTCAAACCCCAAAATCTCACTGGAAGTAGTGACACTCTCACAAAGAAATTAAACCCAATAAAAATAGTCACTCCAATGAATGGTAATTGAGAGAAAATAATAAAGAAGTGATATCACATGCTCTCACCAAGATGAAAGAAATATGCCCACAGCTTAGAAATAATACGATCTCAAGTCAAACAAAAATGTTAGTCAACCCATTTTATTTATCTCTTTTTTTTATTATTATGCACCACTACATCTTTTTAGCCCATATAACTAGCTTCTACTTTAAACTATAGTTCCCTAAAATCAAGAAGGACTTTTATTAGGACGTAACGTAGGCTAGTGACATGGCTAATACAGAAGGGAAATAAGAAAAACAAAGTGTATGTTTGAGAAAAATGCAGAGAATTTTTTTTTTTAAAGTTTCAAGGTGTATTTCACCTATTGTTGTTATTTTTATTCTTTTGAAACAACAACTTTTGTTTTGTTTTGTTTGTTTTGTTTTTGTTTTTATTTGGCATAACTTTACTGAACAAAATAATTATTTACATTTTCTCAAACATAAATAGGTGATGGAACTTATAAGACATCGGGTAATACTCCAAATCGGAGTGGGTCAAGATGATAAGTTGACAAAGAAAATGTTTTTTTTTTCTTTTAAAGGCTCAAAAGGGTTAACTATGGATATTTAATAAAAGGGATGGCTAAAAAGGCTTAAACGGATCAAAGATGGCCTTTCCATCGTCTTTTAGGGCTCTAAATAATCATCCATATCTACTAGTTAGATGAGCCTCCCAATGTAGCAACACACATTTCTTTTTCTTTTTCTTTTTTTTTTATTTTACAATTTTTTTTTTAGGGTTAACTCAAAAAAAATCTAGAGATCGTGTATAAAATAATAAACTGCTAAGCTGTATAGAGAATGGGCAAAAGGGTTATTCTCCAAGAAAATGATAGGCTCAACAACTCACTTGGCACTTATTTATGACATGTTCATTCCTTCAAGCAACTCATATTTGCCTCCGACATCAACATGTAAAGTAGCAAACATAGCGTAACATCAGTTAAGACCAAAGATAATACAAATACTAAAATTTGAAATTAATCATGTCATCCAATGTTAAAAAAAATCACACAAATTTTTTTTTAAACAATATTCTACCCCCCAACCTATTCTAAGCATGAAAGGAAAATATGCATGCAGAAATGTGAATATGATGCAGAAAAACTAATTAGAAAAGTTACACTTAAAATGATAGAAAAAGAAAATAGTTTTTTTTTAAAGGCTCAAAAGTTTGAAAATGTATATTTATAGAGGAGAAAGAAGAAGAAAAATGAACATAAGAACTTAATAAAGAAAAAGAAAATGTCTGAATTTTTTATTTTTTTATTATTATTATTTTTTACTTTTTTTTATTATTATTTTTCAAACAATGAAGATGTGTTTCTAGAGTCACTACACTTTACATTCAGCCATCTTCAACACAAAACGTTAGCAATAGTTAGTTTCTACAACAAAAAATCAGTAAAAACTTAACCAAGATTCCACAATTGTCGACTATTCCCTTCCCCCAACCAGAACCAAACATTGTCCTTAATGTTTTAAAGGAAAGAAGTAGAGTTTAGAAGACATCACCTGGGTGGTGCAACACATAAGAAAATATTTACAAGCGGAGAGCTAAATCTAATTTGTGCTTCTTACTACGGCTACTGTTACCATCATTATTTGGATGCTCCAACGCAAAGGTCCAGGGGTCTGGCTCTGGTCTATAAGCTTGTAACAGATCAAGTAGCTCATTAGCAGTGTGAACACAAATAAAGAGTTATTTCGTATTAGAGGGAATGAAATAGTTTTTTATTGCATGGTTAAGAAATGCGATAAAGCCATCATAAAAGTTATTGACATTTAACAAACCGATGGATTTTTTATGGATGTGCATATGGGCTCAAGATGCTAGTGTGATAAGTGCCTCTAGTGTTGCAAGATCTTCTGGAAGGAAAATAAAAGCATCAGCATGATTAAGCATTTCAGTTATTCTTTCTTGCATACTTGAGACGACTAACTCTTCTCCAGTTGATGAGTCAGACGAACTGCCCAATGGTTTTAGGACTCTTGGGATGATGCCTAACACTTGACTTCCTCTGACAAAAGCTGCTTCTGAGACCATTTTTTATAACCCTCGGTTACCTCCTCTATACACCAAGTGTAATTTTCTCTCTGCTATACTTCGACCAAGATCGATGACTGACTCAACGAACTCTTTATGTTTGCCATAGTTAAATCCAGAAAGCACACAAATGTTTTTGAATTGTCTATTTGGAGTAGCTGCCATTGGGATACTTCTCAAAAAATAATTTGTGAGTGCTTGACAAAAAAAAATCACATTTAAGAGTTTTGGTGACAGTGGGTCACAGTTGTGTATGAGGTAACATGTTAGTGTCAAATAACGCGTAAAGCACGTAGCTCGCGAGTCAAAAAGGAAACAGTAAAAAGAAAAAAGCAAACAGTAATAAGGAAAAAGTAAACAGTAATAAAATTATTAAAGACAATAATGCACCCAATAAAACAATAGTGAAATAAAATAACAGTAAAGTAAAAGAATATTTACAGATAATTGCGACTGTGGCTCACATCTTCCTCTGGTTTTAAGTCCAGAAACGGCTTGAACGCCCTCTATGGGTCAAGGATAGGCTTCCTATCCAGTTTTCTTATAAACTGGCAAACATGGTCGTTTATAGTCAGATTCCCAAGACTATATCGTGCATGCTCTTTCTAGATTAATGGTCATAACTGAAGAATCGCTCCTTGCACATATCCACTAGGATGCGTTTCAAGAGACAGAAGGATATCATCCAATGACTGCTTATTCAAGCCATCCTTAATGAATTGAATCTTATCTTCCCTGTTATCAGACAACATTCCTAAAGAACATGGTTTTTTATCTCATCTCATTCTGGCACACTTATGACAAGCAATAGAAATTCTTCGAGCTCTTCATTTTCTTGCATAATTTTCTTTACCACAACCAGGCATGTATGCAATAAATTTTGGAGGTAACTCACCTACCGATCGTACTTTATCCTCGATTAACCAACGGATGTCAGCAGATATGTTATTCCTCATGAGTAATCGCATACGTTCGGACCGAGCTTTATAGATCGTAAGTAGGGCATTCTGAGGAAGTTAAGGGAATCGCTTGTGAAGCTTCGCTAGAATGTCATTTCTATCCATACTTTTGCCTCGGAATATCAGTTATTATGGGAAACTGAAGTAACCGACTTGATTGTCACGGAGTACCGTTATCCGCCACTTCACCGGGGTAACAAACTAAAGCACACAAACATAAAAACAAATTAAAACACAAAGAAAATTAAAATCGTCCTCTTATTGAATTTACCTCAAGCTTCAACTGGATGTTGTAAACACTTCTCTCAATGTCTCTGAGTTAGCTTTCTAAACCCTCAACATAGGCTACTAACTATGGTGGTTGTAGAGCACAAATGCGATGTGTTTTACAAAATTGAATCTGCCTTTTGAGATGAGTTTTGACACGTTGAAGTGGTTTAAGAATGTTCAGGAGGAACGGTCTAAGTAAGGTACTCATGATTAAAAATGATAAGAGAAAACTTAATAGTTAAACAAACACACTTATAAAGAAAAAAAAAATCAAATCATCGAAAAGAAAAAAAAATCAATTCAAATCTGGTGGGTCACTCAAATTTATTTCAGTGTCTTCTTCATGTGGTTGGTACTCTAGATATGGCTTCAATCTTTGACCATTAACTTTAAACGTGACACCGTTCTTTGGATCCCTAATTTCAATTGCCCTATGTGGAAAAACAGTATGTACAATAAATGGGCCAGACCAACGAGAGCGTAACTTACCTGGGAATAGGTGCAAGCGAGAATTGAATAAAAGCACTTTCTGACCTGGAGTGAAAGATTTTCTCATAATTTGCTTGTCATGGAAGACTTTCATTCGTTGCTTATAAATCTTGGTATTTTCGTATGCGTCATTGCGAATTTCTTCAAGTTCAGCCAGTTGTAATCTTCTTTCTGAGCTGGCTTGCTGCATGTCAAAGTTGAATTTCTTGATGGCCCAATACACACGATGCTCGAGTTCCACAGGTAGGTGGCAAGCTTTTCCATACACTAACCTGTAGGGTGAAAGCGTTCTATATGCCCATAATGCATCATCAAGTCTTAATGACCAATCTTTTCTGTCTGGCCTCACCGTCTTTTCTAATATGTGCTTTATTTCTCAATTGGAGATCTCAACTTGGCCACTGGTTTGTGGATGATATGGGGTCGCCACTTTGTGAGTGATTGAATACTTTGTCAAAAAAGACTTGAATGCTTTGTTACAAAAGTGGGCACCACCATCACTGATTATTGCTCGTGGGAATCCAAAGCGTGAAACAATGTTGTTTTTCAAAAATTCTATCACCACCTTGTGATCATTGGTTTTATATGGAATTGCTTCTACCTACTTCGATACGTAGTCAACAGTAACCAATATGTATTGATGGCCAAAAGAATGGGGAAAGGGACCCATGAAGTTGATACCCCATACATAAAAAATCTCAACCACTAAAATTGAATTTAGTGGCATCATGTTCCTTCGTGTAATGCTCCCCATTCGTTGACACCTATCACATGAAGAACAGAAAGTGTAAGCGTCTCGAAATATAGTTGGCCAATAGAAACCACATTGTAAAACTTTAGTAGTTGTTTTCTTAGCACTGAAATGGCCTCCACAAGCTTGTTCATGGCAGAATGAAAGAATATTCTGAATTTCATTTTCTGGGACACATCGTCTAACAATTTGATCTGCACAATACTTGAACAAATACGGGTCATCCCAAAAGAAATTCTTTATTTCTGCAAAGAATTTAGCCTTGTCTTGCTTGGTCAAATGCTCTAGAAGTTGACCTGTAACAAGATAATTCACGATGTCAGCATACCATGGTAATAATTCCACACTCATCAATTGTTCATCTGGGAATGATTCATTCAATGGTAATGTTTCCATAATTGTGTCAAAATAGAGACGAGAGAGATGGTCAGCCACAACATTCTCTGTGCCTTTCTTATCTTTAAATTCCAAGTCAACTCCTGCAAAAGTAACACCCAATGAATTAGTCTAGCTTTTGCATCTTTCTTTGTGAGAAGATATTTAAGAGCAGCATGATCTGTGAACACGATTATTTTACAACCAATGAGATAAGATCGAAATTTCTCTAATGCAAACACTACTGCTAGCATTTCTTTTTCAGTAGTTGAATAGTTCAACTGTGCATCATTCAATGTCATACTAACATAGTAAATAACGTGGGGAATTCGATCAACTCTTTGTCCTAATACTGCTCCTACAGCATAATCAGATGCATCACACATGAGCTCAAATGGTAAGCTCCAATTTGGGGGCTGAATGATAGGTGATGATGTCAACAATTGCTTTAATTTTTCAAAAGCCACAAGACATGAATCATTAAAGATAAAATGTACATCCTTAGCAAGTAGATTGCATAAGGGTCTAGAAACTTTGCTAAAATCTTTAATGAAACGTCTATAAAAACTAGCATGCTTAAGGAAAGATCTTACTTCTCTTACTGTTTTGGGTGGAGGAAGATTAGAAATGAGATCCACCTTGGCTTTGTCAACCTCAATACCTTTGCTCAAAATGATGTGACCGAGAACAATACCTTGTTTTACCATAAAATGGCACTTCTCCCAATTTAAGACTAAGTTCTTTTCAATACATCTCTGCAGAACTAGTGTTAGATGATGTAAACATTGATAAAATGAGTCACCAAAGATAGAAAAATCATCTATAAAAACTTCAAGGAATCGTTCAACCATATCAGAAAAAATGCTCAACATGCATCGTTCAAATGTGGCAGGTGCATTACATAATCCAAATGGCATCCTCCTATATGCAAATGTGCCAAAAGGGCAAGTGAAAGTGGTCTTCTCTTGATCTTTTGGTGTTATGGGAATCTTATTATATCCTGAGTAGCCATCTAGAAAGCAATAAAATTCATGGCCTACTAATCTATCAAGCATTTTATCGATAAATGGTAAAGGAAAATGGTCTTTATGTGTGACCGAATTCAACTTTTTATAATTAATACATACACGCCATCCTGTAGTTACTCTAGTTAGTATCAATTCATTATCAGCATTCGTAACTACTGTGACTCCTGACTTTTTGGGGACAACTTGTACAGGACTAACCCATGAACTATCAGAAATTGGGTAAATGATACCTGCGTCTAATAGCTTAAGGACTTTTGTTCTAACAACGTCTTTAATATTAGGATTTAACCGACGTTGCATTTCCCTAGTAGATATAGAATTTTCATTAAGGTGAATGTAATGCATGCAGTCTACTGGGTTTATACCTTTAATGTCTACTATGGTCCATCCTAATGCTCATTTGTGCTCTTTTAAAATATCCAACAACTTACCTTTTTGTTCGTCATTTAGGGATGATGAGATGATTACCGGTAGAGTACTTTCTTCTCCCAAAAACGCATATTCCAATGTATTGGGTAATGGTTTGAGCTCGAGTTTCGGTGGTGATTCTGATGATAGGATGAGTTTCTTCTCTGATGGTGCTAGTTGCTCAACTCTTGACTTCCATTTATTAGTATCCATGGATGGTGCTTAGTCAAGTAGGGCGTTGACCTCATCGACTGATCTGTCAATATCAAAATTAAAACTAAAGTGAGTTAAACATGTTTGTAAAGGATCATACTAAGGTTTGAAACAAAAGTGTCATCAATTAATGCTTCAATTAAATCCACATTAACAATTCCATCATCTGCATTGTGAGGTTGTTTTGCAATGTTGAAGATGTTAAGTTCCATAGTCATGTTGCCGAAGGATAACTGCATATTTCCAGTCCTGCATTGAATGAGAGCATCCGCAGTTGCCAAGAAAGGTCGGCCTAGAATAATGGGGATGTGCTTCCTTGAATCCTGTATTGGTTGAGTGTCAATTACAATAAAATCAACAGGAAAATAGAACTTGTCTACCTAGATAAGCACGTCTTCCACAATACCACGAGGTATTTTCGTGGACCGATCTGCAAGTTGTAACACCACTGGAGTTGGGTGTAATTCTCCCAATCCAAGTTTCACGAAAACAGAGTAAGGCAACAAATTTACACTAGCTCCTAAATCCAACAAAGCATTCTTAATTGTATGGTTCCCTATACTACATGAGATAGTAGGGGAACCTGGGTCTTTGCATTTTAGAGGAATTTTGTGTTAGAGTATAGAACTAACATTTTCTGTTAAAAATGCGTTCTTTTGAACATGAATGTTTCTCTTTTTAGTACAAAGGTCTTTAAGAAATTTGGCATAAGATGGAACTTGTTTAATAGCATCAAGCAAAGGGATGTTAATACTTACCTGTTTGAAGATTTCAAGAATCTCACCTGTGGATTTTCCCTTCTTGCCTTTAGCTAACCTTTGGGGGAATGGAGCTTTGGGAACGTATTCTCGTGGGTTGGTTTCTTCTTTCTCCTCCGGTGATGAGTCCTCAATATTCACAGGTACAATTTGATTTTCTTTTGTCACCGGCATCTCCACTTTGTTGTCGACTTCTTTTCCTTTTCGCAAGGTCATGACTGCTTTGACCTCTCCATGCTGTTATAGTGAATTGATACTTGCTTCATGTACGCCTTTAGGATTAGGCACTGGTTGACTTGGAAATTTACTTTTCTCAACAGTTATTGCCAAGGTCTGAACTAAAGAAGCAAGCTGTCCTATGATCTTCTCAAGGCTTGAAACTAATTGGGCTTGTGAATTGAAGCCTGCTCTCAACTCATTTCGTAGTCCATCAATGGTGCGATTCTGTTGCTCAATCGTGGAGTGAGTAACATTCTTGAAATTCTGGAATGCATCCTCCCATGGTTTGGGTTGAGAATAGTTCTGGTTCTGATTGTATGGTCTGAATGGTGGCTGAGAGGCTTGAGGAATTTGAGGAATTGGTTGCATTGGTGGAGCTGGAGCTACTGGTCCATTCTGTTGGAATCCTTGAGACCATGAAAAATTGGGGTGTCTCTCCATCCAGGATTATATGTGTTGGAGTATGGGTTGTAATTTAATGGTTTTCTCATTACACCTATGGCATTGGCTTGATCGGAGTATGAGTCATGGTCATGTGGTTCTATTGATTTAACAGTCGATAACGATGCTATTTGTCGAGCAAGACCTTCAACCATCTCCTTGACTTCTTTGATTCCCGAAGTTGACTCACCAATTTGAACCTCATTTACTCCCTTAATTCTTCTAGTATTCCTGAGTGATCGACTCCGTTGTTGGGAATTCTCCGCTTGTCGCTGGAAGAATTCCCAAATCTCTGATGCACTTTTTGATATTAGCTCTCCTCCACTTGTTGCCATTAGCCATTCTTGCACATTTGGTAGTAATCCCTCCAAAAAGTATTGGCATTGGTGGCATTTCTCGTACCCATGATGTGGACACTTCAAGAGTAGCCCATTGAATCGCTCCCATGTTTCGAAAATTGCTCGTCTTCTCTCTGGGTAAACTCTGAAATTTTCCGGCGAATAGCATTGATTTTATGCACTGAGAAATATTTATTCAAAAAATTTAGTTACCATTTGTTCCCATGATGTAATGCTATTAGCAGGCAATGTATTAAGCCATGATCGAGCTCTATCCTTTAAAGAAAATGGGAATAATCTAAGCTTAACATTATCATCTGAAAAATTCTCGTATTTAAAAGTTAGACAAATAGCATGAAAATCATTCAAATGATTATATGGGTCCTCATTTTATAGGCCATAGAATGTTGGGAGACAATTTAGCACACTAGGTTTTAGTTCAAAACTCCTAACAGCTATATTTGGGTATCTTATACATGATGTACTCAAATTAGCTAAAGGACTGAAGTAGTCCTTAAATGGCCTCTCCTGTGGTTGCAAATCCATTTTATTTTTAACTTGTTTGTGTGTGCGAAGTGTTTTCTCAAGTTCAAGGTCTATAGGTTCAAGATTATGTAATAATGACCTTCGACCATGCATGCAAAACAAATAAAATAAAAATAAAGATGGGAACAAAACAAATAAAAATAAAGAAGAGGGAGAAATTACAATACTAACCTTATTGCACTATTACAACCTTACTATAAAAAATGCACAAAAACAAATATGTGAAATAAATTAACTAAAAATAAATTAATAAGATAAACCAAAAAAAATAATAATAAATTTATAAAGAAAAATAAATTAAAAATTAAATTACAGAATTTTAATAAAAGAGAAAAAGAAAAGAAATACTAACCTTTAAATGTAGATTCACTTTTTTTTTCTTTTCTATTAAGAAAAAAATACAAGAAAATAATTAAATGGAATTATTCACAAAAATTAATTCTATGAATTAAAATTACTTAACTCCCCGGCAACGGTGCCAAAAACTTGCTGTGCAAATTTTATTGAACTCGCAAGTGCACGAATCTATTGTAGAATAGATTAATGGAGACAAGTGTCGATCCCACAAGGAGGTGAATTTTAATTGTGTGTAGAATTAATTTTGTAAATGGGTGGTTGGATTTGTGGTGAAAATGATTTGGATTATCCTAAAATTGGAATTGAAATTGCGAGAATAAATTCGAAAATTGGAATTGAAATGGCGAGAATTAATGGAAGAGAAATCTATTGAGATGACGTACTTGGGTATCTGGATCCGTATCAACATGCATCATGGGCTAAATAATCCTTATTAATGCCATTTAAATCATGAGGGGGGAATCCACACCTTATGAACCACGCTCTAATCAATATGGTGCTAAGGGCTTATCGTGCCAAATAATAATAAGCTTGTACTAAGGGGCCGGTGAAACCAAGGCTGTACTAGACAAGATTAATATTATTTATCGATGAGAAGTCAAAACATCCACAAAAATTAGAGGGGGAGAGAAAATAAATTTACCAAATAAAGCCCATGACACATGTTGAGACTTCACCTTCAACCCAAGCTTGAAAGAAAATTAGCTACTCATAATTGAACTAGGGGTAAAATAGAAATTTATTAAAATACGTAGAAAATACAAGATGGAGAATGAATTACAGAAAATAGAGTCCAAAAATGGATTTAGAGCTATCAAATTAGGGGGGAGAGGCCCCTTTTTTATAGATACATGGAGTAAATCATGGCCATCGGATTAAAAACAGTTTGGACGCTCAGGATTACGCCACGTCCTCAGTCAACAGTACGTGGTTTGACCACGCGGATGAACAGTAACACGGTTTGACCCGGGTTGAACAGTGACGCGGTTTGGTTGAAAATAATCCTGTATGATGCATGTACCATACACGAGATTTTTCTTCCACTAATATGCTGCCGCGTCACCATCAACAGTACATAAGAATTTTAGCCCAACAGGATCGTAACACCTCATCAGTCAATGCCACATCATCGGTCAATGCCATGCCATCGATCCGTCTATGTGAACAGTATCATGAACAGTAACGTAGACAGTACCGTACATGTGAATAGTGTCATTTGTCCTTTTATGCTCCTCCTAAGGTTTTCGACTGTTCTGAGTTCAAAAGTGATGTCCGTTTTGCCGTCTGATCTCTCGTTTATTGTGAAATGACCATGATGCCCCCAAAATACATAAAATACTTAATTAAAATAAAACACACATAATTAAATTATAAGAAGCTTAAATGCATAAAAGTAAGGGTTGTTAGTAAGACTTGAAATGTAAAATGACGATTTTCTCCTTTATAAATATGCATTTTCTAACACTCAACATTACATATTATAGAATGAACTATATGAAATGGAAAATATGGCTATATAATACCTCTTTGGTAGCAATAAAGTTTTCATCAAAAGTCTTCATACGCTTCACTTGCTCGTCGTTGCAAGAGAGACAATGAACCATTACATGATTAGATATCAAGACTATAGAACACCAATATACAGGTGTGGAGGCCCATTAAGAGCACTAGGGACTTAAGTCCCCAATAAGAAAAAAAATCATTCAAACTATCACTTGAAATTTTAACTAAGACATTATAAGCCCCACTACACATACTGTATTAAGTAGATTTTCTTTCTTTTTTTTTAATAAACAAAATTAATATCTTTTGCTATGTTCAATATAATAATATGAATAAAGAAAAGTTTGATTAACAAAATAATAACTTCAACTGACAAGTATGACACAAAACTATATGATGAATTACCGCAATTGTCAATGATAGTATCAACATTCCCCTCTTGGTAACTGACGACGTCATTTGACTGTTTCTTCTGCTAATAGTCTCCTTTTGCCATAAGCAGTCTCGAAAATAAAATGTTTGAGAGCAATTGAGCAATTAAATAAGTTAAAATAGTCTAGGTCACTAGGAATAATAAAACAAACATATTTTGAACAAACAAATGAATTCATGCTGAATTTGTCACATAAGAAGCAACCATAACCACTAATTATAGGAATAGGATTCACGAACTCGCTTCTACAATTAGCATTTAAGATCTTCCTTCACTAACCTTGACACGGTCTTATCCAGATAACAAGACTTTATTATTAAGTGTCTGATCAATTCAGCCAACTTTATTTTTTTCTGCTGTCACTACTCAGGGGAACTTAAATTTTCAGTAATAAATCTCAGAATACTTACTTCAATCACAATTATCATTTTTAGAGGCATCTCTTAAAACATGTATAGTATCAATCTAATAAATACGATAGAAGAAGAAACTATATTCAGCAACATTTTAAAGCTATATTGCAAATTTTACTCACCCCTTCATCATAGATATTTTCCACTTAAGAACAGGCTCCATTATTCTTTGCTTAGTATGAGAATATGAGCATATTTTGTATAGGAATTAAAATCTCCAAAAGTACTTAGGGCTAAATTATGGTTAATTTTTATTGATTGAATAAAAAGAAAGAACAATCCTGACCTACTATTCAAGAGGTAGGTCAATCTCTCTCAAAACTCCTAATTACTCCTAATACTAGATAAAACTCATCATAAACCCTAAATGACTCTTTAATCTCATATTTATACCTAAGCCCTAATTAACGAATAAATAAAATTACTAAACTACATCTACCCCTAAAATTATAAATTGTCTCTACCCCTTTATATTTGCACCTAACATTAGTTTTATTGGTCTAATATTACTCAAAGTGAAATCCAAGAAACTTCTGCCTCTTCTTCTTCGGTTTCTTTTCCGCCTTCCTACTCATCATACACAATCAAGACTTGTAGTGATTTGTCCTTACATCGATGCCCCAATGAAAATTTCTCATCGCATCGAAAACACAACCCCCTTTGTCCTTTTGTCTTGAATCTCTATCTCTGTGAGGCATTTAAAGTCACCCCCAATTGTGCACCACTAACTCGATCCTTTTGGGAATCTCTTTGTAACGCCATTATTTGTGTTTTCTAGCCTTCCGGTGTTCTTTGGAACTCTCGCTAAAACCCCAAGGTCTGAGTTTTCTCTCTTACTAATGGTGTACTATTTCGATATGCAAAATTGAATAAATTATTATTATTATTAACCCATTTTGTTGTGTTCTTATCCTCAATCATCTGTGCCAACTCTATTGACTCCCTTAACCCTCTCGGTCTCAACAAGCGTATCGAGGCTTGGATTTCTGGCTTCAGTCCCTTCATAAAATTACTTTCCAATACTGCCTTTGGGATTCCCCTTAAACGCCCCAATAGCAACTCAAAGGTCAGAGCAAAACATTGTTCATGCAAATCTCCCTCTTAAGTGGCCCGAAACCTCTCCAACAGTCGATTCTTAAATTCACCCCCACACCTAATGGTTGTCATTATTCTTGCTAATGAAACCACTCAAGGGCCTTTCCCTCCAAACATAACACCGCTGCCATCGGTTTTTCCATTTCTAAGAGTCCATTAATGGTGAAATAGCACTCTACCCTATACACTCATCCATAAGCATCCTCACCTTCGAAAATAGGCATTTTCAGTTTCCTTATCTTAAAATCCTCCCTAAATTAAGTCTGCCCCACCCAATTTCGCGCCATTGGAGGTCTTCAACCTCCTGAAACTACTCTCGTTTCTACAAATCCCAAAGTTCCAGCTCAAAATTCTCCTTGGGCTGAAATCCCTTACACAGCCGCATTCCGGTCATAACTGCTCCCTCTTCGCCGAAAACCCCTCCTCTTATCCATCCGCCTCCAAATCCAACCTGTCTAGACCCAAAACCACCATGTCAGACTAAATCTAGCATGCCCTACCCCAAAGTAGCCCTACCCGGCCTACCCAAACCCAAAACAGCCCTGCTTAGCCTAAAATTCAACTTTCTGAGGTCCTGCATCACCCCCAAACACTGCTGAGTCGCCAACCCAGGCCACCCCCGACTCTCGTGCGCCTCACTCTGGTGCCAAAATGCTAATTCCTAACCCTAAGCCACCTCATCCAACTGCGTAACCCTCATATCCACCACACTCAGCCACAACCCAGCTTCCTCTTCCACGCCCGACGCTGGGAAAGGCTCCCTTAGGCCGCGAGTCCTCTAGGCCGACCTTCCCGCCTCCAAATTAGATATGACCCATCACCCCTTGCTGTACTAGATTAGTGGTTTTCAGCCCTCCACCCTCTGTGTCACCGCCGACCACAGGTTCTATACCATTGGATCCTTCTCCTGCCATGCCGCCATGGCCCATCGATGTTGCTAATGGTGGGTTAAGGTGGAGTTCCGTCAATTTCAACAACATGGCTTCAAGGGATGAAAATTGTTGTTGAACGGTGTTAAATCACTCGTCAATGATTACCTTGAGGGATCCAACCTCCGCTTGCAATTTCTCTTCAAGTGTGTCCACCTTCTTCGCTACCATTGTCTCAGAATTCTTGCTTTGATACCACTTTGATAGGACTTAGGGCTAAATTAAGGCTAATTTTCATGGATTGAATAAAAAGAAAGAACAATATGGACCTACTATTTAAGAGGTAGGTCAATCTCTCTTAAAACTCCTAATTACTCCTAATACTAGATAAAACTCAGCATAAACCCTAAATGACTCCTTAATCTCATATTTACACATGAGCCTTAATTAATAAATAAATAAAATTACTAAACTATCCATGCCCCTAAAATTACTAAATTGTCCCTACCACTTTATATTTGCACCTAACATAAGTTTTATTGGTCTAACAGTCACTAATTATTTTAGACCAAGAAATAAAAAATAAAAAATGATCCATTACAGTCAATTCAAACCTGGCGTGGATTGGTGTCAACGAAAAACGAGTGTTTGCATAGCCTTATGCGTAGACTATATACATAATCGCTCACAAAAGTGGATAGAGAAGATATATCTTTTTGCATATTAGCAAGGGGTAGATCTCACTTCTATGCAACGTAGATTTCTGAGCTATGCTTAATAACTATAAGTATATAAATTTAGACATCTGGTACACTTTATAATGTAATGTCATACTTATACGAATATAAAGTTGTTAGGTAATAGTTTAAAAGCATAACCCATATTTGCATTAAAAAAAAATTAGCAAAACCAAAAATAAAATTATGAAGCCTTAAAAATAATCCCAAAATTTCTATCACAATGGTATTTTATTTATTTTTGAATTTTTAAGGTAATTAGCTAAACATTGTGATGTAATTATATACATAAGCATCTATACACAATCTTAAAAATACCTATTAAATAAGTCATGAGAAAGGGAATGATGGATACTAGTTGTAAGTGGAGCATCAATTAGATTGAGACCATCCAGCAAAATACTATCAATCTAAATTAAAAAAAAAATGCATGTTGGATTAAATGTCCTCAAATCAAAAATAAAAATCTACAAAATTAAATCAATGCACAAGTAAATTAATCAAAATTGTTTATCACGGCCAGCAGGTAATGAGGCATTTACATAAATGGTTAATTAACAATAATTTACCATAGAGTGACTTGACTGAAGCCTGCACACAATCAATCTAAGTCTACTGCTCTAATACAGCTAACTACGTAACTACTTTCAAGCATGGTTGATAACAGTAAACAGCATCAAACTCCTTCACTCTAATCATCAAACTTCTTTAATTGCAACTTTAGTATTTCAATCAAATAAAACTCAGCAACAAAACAAATACAAATTCCATGTGCGTGTTGTGACTGTTGGTATAATGAAATCAAAGCAAAAAGTGTGTTAATCCTTACCAAATCAGTTTGTGCCCCTTTTAATTGACTGAATAAGTAAACACTAACAAAAACCAGAACCTAAAATATTTATGCACTAGCACCAATTTTTTCAGGAACATTATTATGTGTTGATGCTGAAATCTGGTCGAGCGGACGATGACGTCCAGATTGCCTTGTCAATGGTCAAATATGCCTTTACTTGAAGATGCTCTCCTATTGATCTTACAAGTATTAAATTGTCTCGATTCTTCCAATAACCTGAGACAACAGAGAAGATGGTCAGGGGTGCCAAATTTCCCGGCGTTAACTCTCCGACGCTCAAGTCAGCGATCTTATGTGATTTGCTATATTGAAGAGATGGTATCTAGCTTAAAAAGTCCAACCCCTTTTTTTAGATCTTTTCCTTGCTTTTATAGACAACCATAAGCATCAGTTATTGTGGTCGTTATCTAATTGAATGCATTGATTGTATCATTTAAGTGTGTGGGTTAATATGTTTGTTTATGCAGTTATTGGTCAGCCGTTGTAACATCTGATTATGCTTTAAACACGCTTGGACATTACAGACTAATTCCTGAAAGGAACTCCCTGCCTTCACGTGTGAAAGTCGCGCGACCAGCTCTTGATCTACTCGAGTCGTGCTGGTCGTGTTTGATACATGCAACCAGATAACGAAACTCCTCCTCGTCTTAACTAAATCTTAATATCCCAAACATTATGAAAGGAAACAAAGTGATATTACCGAATTTAAAACTACATTTGGAAACATTTCGTTATTCACATATAATAATCAAAACAAAAAAGAGTTATTTAGATTCGTATCTCTTTCAGTTAATTAATAACTACTATCTTTACCCACTAAGTCAATCACATACATGATTAAAAGCCATTTCACTTCTCTTGCCCATGTCGTTACTCATTAATATTACAACAGAATGGCAACTACAAATGCATAATATTTATAATTAGGCTAGTGATGCAATAGGCTTTCACTAAATTTAAGTTTAGTTATGTTGTTTCAATTAGCTTAATTTTCAGCAGGATCTTTAGCTTGTTGCCTATTGCTGAGCACTAATTTTTTTGTTTTAGTTTGAACCATAGAACAGAGAAGATTGAAATTAAGTCTCCAAAACGAAGTATAAAAAGATGCAGCTATCTTGCCATAACATAGAAAAAGTTAGATTTGATAAATTTAAGCTACTTGGCAACCAAGAAAATGAAGGAGAACAGAGGAAAGGAAACTGAAACTGAGAATCTTAGAACTTTTATTGATTTCAAGTGAATAAAACTATATTGATTACATTAATTAATGCTAATCCGTACAGTCTAGAAAGATCTTACTGACTGCTTCTAGAAACTGACACAATATCGAAAATAAAATATCCTTAACTCAAAAACCCAGAATGGGGTGATTAACAACTTTATAAGCTTGAGAATGGAAGAAGAATTAGTACATAGTTTTTGTCCGGTTTCAAGGGCTGTTCGCATGAAGTTTTTAAATGAATGTATTGATTAGAGTTCGCACTCTGCACACTGAAACTTTGACTAAGATTGGTGACATTACGTATAAGACAAAAGAAATGGCTTTAATCATACTTCAGTACAAGCGCCGAGATAGCCCAAGAGATCAGTTTCTTTAAAGGTGCAATTACGAATGAGCTCAATAGACTATCACGGCAAAGGCTTTGTTTTCAGAACTACTCGATCAAGCACTAGGGTGGCTTTATACAAAATGATAAAGCAACTATTGAAGTCAAACAAATTGTTGGTTGCAGCCAACAACTGTAAGGAAGTAAAATCAAATTGAATTTGAATTTTGCAGCCGAAAAGAAAGAATGGACAAAGGGGATGAAGCTAAAATGTTTGAAAAATAATAATAATTAAAAATTATATTTTTAATTATTTTATTCTTTGCATAGTAACTCATTTCTCCTATAAATAGCTAAGGATTTCATTCATCCCAAAATTGTTAAGCTTATAAGTTTCTAAGCTTTTGAGAGAAATGAGAGAAGTGTGTCTGGGGAATTTATCTTTCCTGCTGAGTGTAAGAGTACTGAATATATTTGGGTTTCTGGGAAGTGAGATTCGTTACTCAAATATTTATACCCTATTAATTGTTAAATAAATAATTATTCTTTCTTGCCTCCGTGGATGTAAGTTTAATTACCGAACCACGTTAAATAATTGTGTCCTTTATTTTTCTGTAATTATTTTGTGTGCTTGATTCCGCATTCCGCGCACAACAAGTGGTATCAGAGCCGACAGTTCATACTTTGGGGGATACGGTACTGTTCACGTATACGATATTGTTCACGTATACGGTACTATTCTCGTATATGGTACTATTCACGTACGGTACTATTTACGAATACGGTGAAGACGACCATTTATACTTGGGAGACAGTCTATTGTAAGTAGTGTGTATTTTTGCATGTCTAGGAAAGTTCTGTCAATAAGGCGATAAGATTATAAGGATTTAGGTTTTTAATTGTGACCGAGTTCTAGTCCAGTCTCCTTGAAACTTTCCTTGTGCATTTATTTATGCAAAATTAACATCATAGAGGTTGTTTTTCAAGTGGAAATAGTTCATTGAGAAAATGGTAGAAGGTGAAACTTCTAAAATTTGGGAGAGATCTACCAAAACTATTTCAGAAGACACTTCAAGTGGGAGGTGAGATTTGTCAAATCACTATTCAACACCTGTTATAGGAGGCCAAAAGATCGATGTTGAAAAGTTTGATGGAAAAATCAACTTCGGCATATGGAGGCACGAAGTTATGGATGCCCTTATTCAAATCGATCTCTATGTTGTTCTGAAAAATAAAAGACACTTGTATGATGAAGAAATTTGGGATCATACGAATGAAAAAGCTTGTGATCAGATCAGTTCTTATTTGACCAAGGAAATGATATACTTGGTGAAAAATGAGGAGTGTGCAATGACTTTGTGGAGTACATTGGAGGAGAAGTACTTGCTGAAAAGTCCTCAAAATCACCTTCATGCAATGAGCCAAGTATATGTAGGGGTGGGCAAAAAAACCGTAGTGTTAAAAAAACCGAACCGAACCGACGGTTTTTTCTAATTCGGTTCGGTTTTTATTTTTTAAAAAAACCGAATATACCGTTTGTAAAAAAAACCGAAATGTCGGTTCGGTATTCGGTTCACTTAGCTGAACCGAAAAACCGAACCGAAAAACCGAATTATTTTTTGATTTTATTCAAATCAAACATGTGTTAATAATTTTATTCAAATCAGACATGATTTTATTCAAATCAAACATGTGTTATTTCTCTTTATAATATTATGATTATGTTTATATAGATGGAGTATTGGAGTTTGGTTATGTATTTTGAAATTTTAATATTTCATATTTTGGGAGTATCTTATTAATAGTTAGTAAGATATTAGTGATAAAATGTGTTTTGAATACTTTGTATTTATTGTTAATATTTGTAATAAAATTAGGATAAATTAATTGTTGAAAAAAATTATTACATTCATGAGGCCCAATGGGCTAAAAAATTAAAAATTCAAAATAGGCCCAATAGGCCCAGAACCAAAAAAACCGAACCGATCCGAAAAGAACCGTTTGAGTTCGGTTCTTATTGAGTTCAGTTCTTATTCGGTTCTTTTTATAAAATAACCGATTTAAATCGGTTCTACTTAATTTCAAACCGAACCGAACCGTGCCCACCCCTAAGTATATGGCTTTCGAATGAAGCCTGGGGTGTCAATGCATAATCATGTCTCAAAATTTGAAAAGTTACTTACCGATTTGAGGAATCTTGATGAACATATTAAAGATGAAGTCAAGGCTATGATTCTATTACACTCACTACCAGTGGAATATAGCCATTTTGTGACTACTTTGATATACGGGAAGAGTGTGATCATCTTCAAAGATGTTTGCACAACATTGACTAACTTGGAGATTCAGAATAATGGTAAAAATTCTGAACGAGCATCGTCTGAAGCTTTGGTGAGCAAAGATTAGGCGATGGAGAAAAAAAAGAAGCGTGGTGGAAAGAATTCTCGATCCAAATCGAGAAGTAGAAATATAGCTCGAGGCGAGTGTGCATTTTGTCATGAAAAGGGCCATTGGAGGAAAGATTGTTCAAATGCTCAAAAGAGAGATGAGAAGAAACCAGTAGAAGTAAACATGGCACGTAAAGATGAGGACTCTGATTATTCACTAAGTATTACTCATGCAGCATACGTGGCTAGTTCGAGTGAGTGGATACTTGATACTGGAGCAACCTATCATTTATGTTATTTAAGGAATGGTTTACGGATTTTTGTAATTTGGAATCCGGTGCAGTTGTGATGGGGAATGATTAACCTTGTCGCACAATGGGGATATGAACAATTCGGCTCAAAATGTTTGATGGGATGACCAGAGAACTAAAAGAAGTTAGATATGTTCCAGCTTTGAAGAAAAATCTAATTTATGTGGGTGCTCTAGAAGCTAAAGGCTACAAGGTTACCATTGAAGATGACACAATGAAGTTTACACATGGGGCTATGGTGATTCTGCAAGGGGTTCGGCGTCACAATCTGTACTATTTGAATGGAGGTACAATTGATGAAGCAAATGTTGCTGAGGTGCGCAGTGACACCACCAAGTTATGGCATGTAGACTAGGACATGCTGGAAAGAAGTCTTTTCAAACTCTGATGAAGCATGGACTCTTAAAAGGTACCAAAACCTATAAATTAAATTTCTGTAAGTATTGTGTAGTAGGCAAGAAAACAAGGGTGAAGTTTGGTACAGCTAATCACGATACTCGTAAGATCCTTGAATATGTTCACAGTGATGTATGGGGACCAACCAAGACTGCATCAATTGGTGGAAGCCATTATTTTGTTACATTTGTGGATGATTTCTCTAGATGTGTGTGAGTGTACACCATACGAGCAAAGGATGAGGTTCTAGAGATTTTCGTGAAATGGAAGAAATTAGTGGAGACTCAAACTGGCAGAAAGATCAAAGTATTTCAATCTGATAATGGGGGTGAATATACTTCTGATCCATTCTTACAAGTATACCAGAACGAGGGTATTAAAAGACATTTCACTATGAGACATACTCCGCAACAGAACGGTGTGGCTGAGCGTATGAATCGTACTTTGCTGGAGAAAGTACGATGTATGTTATCTGATGCTGGTTTAGATAAAAAGTTTTGGGCTGAGGCTGTGAGTTACGCAAGTCACTTAATAAATCGGTTGCCTTCTGCTGTATTTGGAGGTAAAACTCCTATGAAAATGTGGTCTGGAAAGCATGCACAAGACTATGATTCCCTTCGTATATTCTGGTGTCCAATTTATTATCATGTCAAAGATGGTAAATTGGATCCTCGTGCTAGAAAAGCTATCTTTGTGGGATTCAAAGGTGGAGTAAAGGGTTTCAAGCTTTGAGATCTCGAAGATAAAAAGTTTGTGTGTAGCAGAGATGTCACGTTTGATGAAGCTTCAATGATGAAAGCTTCAAGTTCTCAGCAGGTGGAGAACAAGACCAAAGAGGTATTGCAGCGAGTGGAGTTTGATGCAACTCCATATGTACCAGTGAGTTCTACATCAAAAAATGTTCAACTATGGAGGTGACACCTAGAGTTAAAGAAGAGGTTGTGTCTTCTGATGTCCCACAAAATGAAGAAACAATTGATGATGTAGATAATGATGATTTTATAGCAACTAGGAGGCCAAGAAAAGAAATAAAGAAACTCAAATGGCTTACTAAAGACATGGTGGTAGCCTATGCACTTCCAGTTATTGATAATGACATCCCCAACACGTTCGGTGAAGCATTACGTAGCAGTAAAAGTGATCAATGGAAGTTAGCCATGGAAGAAGAGATGAAATCTCTCCACCAAAACCAGACTTGGGAACTTGTGGAGTTACCAAAGGGGGAAAAGACTATTGGCAATAAATGGGTCTACACCAAGAAGTAAGGATCTCCAAATCAAACATCTCTTCGGTATAAAGCAAGACTCATAGCAAAAGACTTTGCTCAAAAGGAAGGTATTGACTATAATAAAGTGTTCTCTCCATTTGTAAAGCATACTTCCATTCGTAACCTACTTGCCTTGGTAGTTGAATATGAGTTAGAGTTGGCTCGATTGGATGTCAAGATGACATTCTTGCATGGAGATTTGGAGGAGGAAATCTATATGACTCAGCCTAGTGGTTTCAAAGTTGCTGGAAAGGAGAATCGTATATGTAGAATGAGTAAATCTTTATACGGATTAATTCAAATTTTTCTAATTTATTAAGTTTGGAGAATCATGAACTACGGTTGGCTTGATCCCAAATTTTAGGTACATAGGCAGTCGAAACGACACAGCCATTCTGGATCTTTATTGAAGGATCACCTTAGGGATGATGATCCGTGGTAGTCGGCTCAGATTTGGCAAATTTTCACCGAGGTGGAGATTTGTTGAAGTCAAACAAATTGTTGGTTGCAGCCAACAATTGTAAGGAAGCAAAATCAAATTGAATTTGATTTTGCAGCCGAAAAGAAAGATTGGACAAAGGGGATGAGATATTTTCAATTATTTTATTCTTTGCATAATAACTCATTTCTCCTATAAATAATTAAGGATTTCATTCATCCCAAAATTGTTAAGCTTATAAGTTTCTAAACTTTTGAGAGAAGTGAGAAAAGTGTGTCTGGAGAATTTATCTTTCCTGCAGAGTGTGAGAATACTGGGTATATTTGGATTTCTGAAAAGTGAGATTCGTTACTTAAATATTTGTACTTTATTAATTGCTAAATAAACAATTATTATTTCTTGTCTCTGTGGATGTAAGTTTAATTACCGAACCACGTTAAATTATTGTGTCTTTTATTTTTCTGTAATTATTTAGTGCGCTTGATTCCGCATTCCGCACACAACAGCAACAACGCATGATCAATTCCATCTGAATTAATTTAAGGCAGTGGCTACGGTATTGTTCTACTATAGCGCTATAATTTAAGGACTTGCTTGTACAAAGAATCTTGTTAACAAAATAATATCAAAATTACATTTACTTTAAGCAACAATGCCTGTAACTTGTGAGTCTTCATCTTTAATCCTCTCTTCTAATGGCTTAAAGTCTTAAACTGAAGTGTGTTTTTTTTTTTTCTTGCCCCCTTCAAACTGGAAAATAAATATCACTTTGCTTAGTTGTTTTAATGGCTCAAAACCTAGTTTGATACAATCTCGAACATAAATTAAAATAGTGAAGTCAACGGTTCTGATCATCCCCATCAATGTGCTTTTTAAATCACCGGCTGTCCGGATTGTTTATGCACGAAGGACTTTGGAATCCTATTTATCATAATGTGGGTCCAGGGATCTGCATTCACCAACCAACCATCCAAAATCTCAAACCCGCTGATACGTCGCCGTTTAATAAGACTAAGAACCCGAGACTTGGTGGCCAAGTAATTACACAACCTGTACCTAAATTGTAAATTCCTACTAAATAGGAAGATCGCGACCATTGCCGGTTACACAAGTCAAAAAGAATATATAATTATTTTTTTTCCTCTTAATTACGTGACGGTTTCTCCGCAGCCCTCGCGCCTTGCCTCGCTTACAATTTTGTGCCCTCGGCTGCAAAATAGCTACTTTATCGTTTTCTCTATAAAATCTCTCTAAAAGTGAAAAAAAGAAAAAACTTTTGCTTTTCTCCTAGTTTTTACTAGAGCAAGAAACTCAGGGTTTAGTTATCTACAATGCGAGGTTACACGTTTTATGAGGGAGCCATTAGAGCTTTCCAAGACCGTTCCTTGCTTTCCAAGATTCTTGTTATCGGCACTGTTAGGTAGTTTAATTTGATTTTTTTAAAAAAATAATTATCGTCTTCTAGCTCTACTTTTGCTTTATTTTACTTCGTTTTCATTCTTGAATTTTTATAATTTTGCTTTTGTTGATAGCATTTTTCATTTTTCTTTACTAGAATTTCAAAATCATATTAAATAAAGTTTAGATAAATCTATAAGATATCGATAACTCTGATGAATTCAATGTTCCTAGTTGTGTTCATTGTTCGAATTAAAAGTTTTCAAATTCATTAGCTTTAGCTGTGTTTGTGATTTTTGTCTTGCGTTGGTTACTGCTTAAGCATCTACTATTACTTAGCCCAAACAAGCATACTTAAGTTACAAACCCTCAATCTCAAACAAAGTTCTGTATGTTGTAAATTGTAGGTTTTGTAATTGTAAGTTGTTAAACTTGCCATAAGCTTTACTTTCTCTTTTGTTTTTGATCTTTTTAGGTCTTGTTAAACGGTACCTGTATGTCTTATCATATTACTAAATTTACTCACGTCCTTCAATTTGTTCTACTATTTTTGGCAGTGGTGGGAGTGCAGTGGCATTTTCTGATAGCAGACCATTCCAAAGAATCTACGGTGATTCTGGGGAGGGTGAGTTCAAGAAAAAGAAGGTGGTGGTGCTTGGCACTGGCTGGGCGGGCACCACTTTCTTGAAAAATTTGAAAAGCAATTCCTTTGAAGTTCAAGTGGTTTCTCCTCGCAATTATTTTGCATTCACTCCCTTGTTGCCAAGTGTTACAAATGGCACCGTCGAAGCTCGCAGCATTGTCGAACCAACTCGCAATATTGTGAGGAAGGTAAAGATAAATACATCAATGATAATAATATAAGATGTAATAGTTCGTTAATTTGAAGATACTTGGGCAATTTATATTTTCTTTGTTTCACGTGACAGAAAGGTATGGATATTCAATTCAAGGAGGCTGAATGTTATAAGATCGACGCAGAGAAGAAGAAAATTTATTGTCGAACCACTGAAGACAGAACCTGTGGAGGGAAGGAAGAATTTGCCCTGGATTATGACATCCTGGTAATAGCTATGGGAGCTCAACCAAATACTTTCAACACGCCTGGTGTTGTTGAACATGCTCATTTTCTGAAGGTACTCAGTCAGCTACACTTTGATTGCCTTAACTGCTTCATTACACTAACCATAACTTGCTCCCAAGGTTTAAAAAGAAAAAAAAGTGTTTTAAACAGGCTTTTCAAAAAAAAAAAAAATTGTCTTTCAAGGGTTTATCTAGAGGGCATTTCAAGTGATTTTCCAATCCAAAAGTATTTATGTATCAAAGGTTTCTTTGTATTTTTGTAATTTTTACAAACTGATTATTTCCAATGATGGTTTTAACGGTAATACTGTAGACAATTTTTAGATATTTGTGGGGTTAATTTTATTGTTTTGATGCACTGCATGCAGTTACAGTTGCTACTAAGCTGAGGAAAATTGAATATCTGTCCTATTGCAGGAAGTAGAACATGCTCAAAGGATACGTAGGTCGGTGATAGATTGTTTTGAAAGAGCAAGTCTTCCAAATTTAAGTGACGAAGAAAGGAAGAAGATCTTGCATTTTGTAGTTGTTGGTGGTGGCCCAACAGGTGTGGAGTTTGCTGCTGCGCTTCATGACTTTGTCATTGATGACTTGAGTAAGCTCTATCCTTCGCTTAAAGAGTTCACAAGAATCACACTCCTCGAAGCAGGCGATCATATTCTGAACATGTGAGGCAGAAAATAAGCTTAGAATATAATTTTTGGTGCTGCAAGTTACTTAGTCGACTGCTTGATTATTGTAGGTTTGACAAAAGAATTACTGCTTCCGCTGAAGAAAAATTCAAAAGAGATGGCATTGATTTGAAGACGGGATCAATGGTCGTAAAATTATCTGATAAGGAGATTTCCACTAAAGATAGAGCAACCGGCCAAATTTCTTCAATACCATATGGGATGGTTGTCTGGTCAACAGGAATTGGCACTCGCCCTGTGATAATGGACTTTATGAAGCAAATTGGTCAGGTTAGTTTCTTTAAACCAGATTATCATATGCCGAATTTCACTTCGTATTTCTTTCTGATATCATTCCCCTCAGAGATCATGATCATCTACCTTGTGGATACAGGCCAATAGGCGGGTTCTCGCAACCGATGAATGGCTGAGGGTGGAAGGATGTGAGAGTGTATATGCTTTAGGTGATTGTGCAACGATAAATCAGAGAAAAGTTATGGTAATTATTGATGTCATGCATTGCAAACAGTTTTATGAATATAGTTTGATCATTTATCTTCCAATGATCCGTGCCTCGAGTTTATTTCTTCAGTAATTATCTTGTTCCACCCATTTATTTCCCTTTTTCATGTCTTCATTTCCTAACATTTATTTATGACAAACTTGTTCTGTCTTTTCATTTCTACCTTTTATTCAGGAAGATATTTCGGCAATATTCAGTAAAGCAGACAAGAATAATACTGGTAAACTAAATGTAAAAGACTTAAAGGAAGTCGTTAAGGACATTTGTGAGAGGTACCCTCAAGTGGAGATTTATTTGAACAAGAAACAGTTGAAGAATATTAATGTGCTACTGAAAAATGCTGAAGAGGATCCAAAGAAAGCTTCCATGGAATTTGATATTGAAAAGTTTAAGAAAGCTCTATCTGAAGTGGATTCTCAGATGAAACACCTTCCTGCAACAGCTCAGGTTAAACTCGAGAATTTATTTTCATCTGACGATATCATCCTTCCACCAACTTTTGATCTGATTGTTTTTTGTTCTGTGACTGTTTCTTCCAATATTGTAGGTTGCTGCTCAAGAAGGTGCCTATCTTGCAAACTGTTTCAATCGCATGGAGCAATGCGAAAAGAATCCTGAAGGTCCTCTTAGATTCAGGGGTGCAGGACGCCATCGATTTCATCCCTTTAGGTACAAGTTGAAGTTTTCTTAATCATCCTTCTGAAATCTAAGCTAAGGTTCTTCTCAGCAAAAAAGCTTAGCAACTAAAGTTACGATGGTTTGAAATTAAGGTACAAGCATTTCGGGCAATTTGCTCCACTGGGAGGAGAAGAAGCTGCAGCTCAACTCGAACTTCCTTTTGATTGGATTTCGGTTGGTCGTGGTAGCCAGTGGCTCTGGTATTCGGTCTATGCAAGGTAACTTCCCTTTATCCGTCTTAGCTTTTATTTGCTTTACTGAAGCTGGTACCATGTGCCCATCCTCCGATGTTCTTTGCAATTTCAGCAAGCAAATCAGCTGGCGCACAAGATTTTTGGTGATATCTGACTGGAGACGACGATTCATGTTTGGAAGAGACTCGAGTCGAATCTGAGAGTAGAATTTGCTTTTCACCATTTGTGTTTTCTTATACAGCTGAAATTTGAAATGATTTTGGTTCATTTTTTAAGTTTGTGAAATACTTTATTTTTTTCCCCTCTCTCTGTCTTTTAAATATTAGATATCTGATATGTTAGGTTACAATTTATTTATGCCATTTATCTCCGGTTCTTTTTCAACTTTTCCACATGCTTGCTTAGATAAGATTAGGCTATGACATTTTACATTAAAATGTAAAATTACAGCCAACGTGGAACAGGAACGGTAAAGGTCGGGCAATTAGTTATTTTGTTAGGAGACTTATCAACTGTAACAACAGTCACAACTCAATCTTGAACAAGAAGCAAGTACAGCAAATCTAAATATCATTGCTAGGAAATTAGTTTTGAAAGTATATACATGAAGATAGATTGGGCCATTAGATGCTTCTGCCATCCTCCTACCCAAGAAGCAGAATCATCAGACGGTTTAGGCTTATGCATCAAGTATTTATCTAATGGTTATCAATATCAAAATAGTACAGCCAACAAGTGCTGATAGGGGTTGTGTTGAAAGCTTCAATTCAACATTTGAAGGGTAGCAATAGTTTTTCAATCAGATGAAGACTGCTGCTGGTCTTGAATCTTGAATGTCGGTGGATCCAGATGCTTCCATGAATAATATGCAGAGTACCAACATTTGAACTTCTATATAACACACAACAGTTTACGAAGGCCACTTAGATACCTCAATCGGCCATCCATGTACTCCAACCAAACAATATATTTTTTTTTTTTTTGAATGGAACCAAACAATATTTTTATTGTACCTATTATAGAAGAACGAGATTATTCAGGAAGACTGATAAGAAACGTCAGAAACTACTAATTTTGCTAATTACTGAACATTGGATGATGTCAATACTTGTTGCATCATTCGGCGGATGCTTACAAGGATTATACAGTAGCAATGTGAACAAATATGGAAAAAGATGCCTAATAAATGAGATCTAACAGAAATAAAACCCTATTGCTGTGAGAAAAGAATGAGTGGAAGAAAGCAGGTACCAATATCAGCTGCAATTGCTGAAGGAGCTCTCCATGACACATATTAGCTTGAGCTAACTTATAGGCTTGAGTCTCAACTCTCAAGCAGTCCCTTGGAAGTCAGTACCTTAACATTTTGAGCATTTGACTACCTGGCTTTTCGTTTGAAATCCTTTGGACCGGCCAGATCTGAAAGAGATGAATTCATCTCTTCGAAAATAGTCATGGCCAAATCAACCTTCCCCATCTTCTTCAAATTGTCAATCAGTGATCTATAAACATAGATTGATGGACGGATCTGCTGCTGCTTCATATCATTAAAGAGTCTCAGTGATTCCTCAATGTTACCTGTTCTCCCAAAGCTATCAATCAACGCAGTATAAGTAAGCAAATCTGGTTTAATGCCGCTCTCACCCATTTCTCTAAAATATATTAAGCACAAATCCAGTCTCCTAATCTTCCTCAAATTGTTTAATAATGTATTATAAGAAATGAAATCGGGCACCACACCAGCTTCCTTCATGGAAGCAAACTCATTAAGCATATCATTTACACGACCAACACGACCCAAGATATCTAAAACTATATTATATGTGATCAAATCTGGCTTACATTTCAAACCCTTAATATGGTCAAATATCAAAAGAGCCTTTTCTATCTGCCTACTTTTAGCAAAAGCAAAGATGATTCTATTCACAACTATTATACTTTCTGGAGAGGCTATCTGCACTACTTCTTCAATAAAAATCAGTAGCTGGGTACAATCATCTGTCATAATAAAAGCTCTCGCAAAATTAGTATAACAATCTGAACTCAAGGTTCTAGATGACACCAGTAGGTCTTTCAAAATCTGAAACGAAAGATCAATATCATTTGTCTCAGCCGATGCCACCAACACGCAATTATACGCATTGGGAAGGAAGATATTTTTATCACGTAAGGATTGGAGTAATCGAACAGCAGCAGAAACATTTCCAGCCTTGCAAAGCTTTTCAATGTATCCATTACACATTTCCTTTGCAGACTTAGAACCATTTTCAACGGAGGCAAGAATTCGATTCAAAACTTCATTTGTTACGTCCTCTTCATCGAGAGATGCCCCCGTCACAAGTGACTGATAATTGCCACTGATTTTACTTACAGTTGCAAAGGATGGCAAAATCCAAAGGGAAGCAACTGGGACAGATGTGATACAATTCTGTATTAGAAGTACAGTCACTAACAATAAGCTCCAGAAAGGAATTCTTTTTTACAAAAAAAAAAAATCGAAAGTTCATATTTTAAAGTACAAGGTATAAATATAATTTCCATAAATGAAAATTTGACAAGTAATATTTGAAGTCAAATTCAATAACCTAATTACTTTTTTCCATTGACCGTATGAAATGCATCAATCAGTAGTTGCACAACAACTCTGAGCAAAATTTAATCACAGTATGTCTAGTTGAAGCTTTCACTTACAACTTTAGTTCGTCGGAGGAACGAAACCGAGATAGAATCAATGCGGCGTGAAGACGGCGCCGTCACCTTAGTGTACGGTTTGAATCGAGAAACAAATTTGTAGAATCTTGAAGCAGTTGCCATGCCTATTGCCCTATACTGCTGGGCTTAGGGTTTAATGTTAGGGTTTAGAGCTGATAGTGAGAGATAAGAATTGGGAGTTTTTGTTTTGTAATTTAAGGGAAGCGCCTGAGTATTGACTATTGAGAGCTTCCAGTTTCAGGTGACTGTTATTATCATTTAAACATTTTTTTTCTGAAATAACATATTTCTTTCTTAATTTTAAAAATGTCAATTCCATAATTATTTATTATTGCACTCAAATAATTTCATATTTTTTATCTTTTATTTTTCTTATAAGGATTAAATATAAGTTAACAACCCCTTAATTGAGATGGTCAGTACCGTCAAGTACTAATCTAGTGTCAATGAAAGTTTATTCTCTATGCTAAGTTTTTATTTAAATAATATAAAAATGTATACATAAAACAGCTTACAGATTTTCATTTATCTTGCAAAGAAAGTCAATTTTATATCTATTTACATGTCAATAATCTTTTGTTTGGATTGGGTCGGTATTTATTTCCTTAATTTTAAGATAAAAGGTTTGAGTCTTTCTAATATGGATAGAGGGTGTTAATTTATATTGGACTAAACTAAACTAAATATATTCAGTTTATAGTTTACTTCAGTTTCACCTCAAAAATCAATTGGATTGAGGATTGAAAACTGATCAGGTTACATTTAAATATAAATGTCTAAAAAAAATCCTAAATCTAAAAACAAAAAATGATTTCCCTCAAATCTCAAACCTCATTCCCTTAATTGCAAGCTAACTAAATTTTGACACGAAATTATAACCAAAACTCAAATTAAATTTGAAACCGAACCGAACTGAACTAAATTTGTAAACCTCTTTGGGTTGAATACTTGAATTTTCAAATTGAATGGGTTGCAACCCGAAACAATCACCCCTACTCTCCAGTAGTTATGTGAGTTTTTTATTATGCTCAACTTTAGTTGTATTGAACTTTGATATATTGGATTGATTATACATTTAAGTAAGACTAATCCTATTGGATTGTTATACATATACATATACACACACTCACACATACATACATACATTCATACATACATACATCTATATGTGTATATACATTCACACACACATACATATGTGTCTATACACGATATAATCTGTATGCCTTCAACAAGTTTTCCTTTTTATTTAACGATAATCAAATAATCAATAACTTTTCACTACTAATTTTTTATAAAATATTTAGCCCTTAAAGAACTTGAGTAGAACAAAATTTTATTTAAATTGTAAATATAATATATTAATTTTAAACAAAATATGCTCTCTTTCTAGTGTTATTTTAACTTTCGAAATTAGCCCTACATGTATGCTCTTCAAGATTTGAACTTCATGGAATTCTCTTCCTCAACTCATACGGGTTTAGAATTTTGTTATTTCATTCGGCATCAGCAAAATTCAATAATTTCATGTCCCACGCAACTGGATTAGCCAGATGATTAGCAAAATGTCAAAATTAAATGATTAGCAAAATGACAAAATGATTTAGGAAATCTGATAAAGTGAGAGCGGTATGATGATTCAAAAACTATCTTCTAACTGTTCACCGAGTTGAAATTTAAGATTAAAAAGATTGCTAGTGGGTTCCAAGTTGTCTAATTACAATTGTGACTCAGCATCAGGGTGCCTTGCATCTGAAAACACAATAAGAACAATCTACATCAAGAGAAATTTTGTCCTACTTGCTAGTGCATGACAGAAACATAGCAGCTAAATTAGAAATCCCCCATTCGTCCTTCTCCAGAAAACTACAACTCAAGACTAGATTGACATGATGTTAACATACCGGTGCAGATTAACATTATTGCATAAGAGAAAAAAAACTAGGCTTGTAAGAACTTAACTTCTGACAGTTTAATCTCTTTCTAGTTTGTTTTTCTTTTAGAATTGGCACTATCTTAAGGGCTTAGACTTCATGAATTTGACCCGGCTATGCAGCACCCTTCTTCGATTGTTATGAGAGGCAGCATTTTCGTTGCCGCATTCGGCATCGGGCAATCAGCAAAATTCAAGAATAAGAGAGCTATAAATCAAGCATTCTCTTTCATGCATATGTTACGAATTCAAGTTTTCAGCATACCTACTTATGTTTTTCTTTTTCTTGTGCAAATGAGCTCCCCAACAATTTTTCACTTCCATTTCTTGTAGTTTCAGACGCTACCTTTTATTTACCTCCTAAAAGCAGAATCCACTTACTTTTTGACTCCAAAGCAAGGCATGTTTAGGTTTGACAATCAAGTTTCATTTTACACCAAAACCGTCTCCAATCGAATGTCATGTGATTAGCAACATGCAAACGATTTAAGAACTATGTTTTCATTAGCAACATGAAAGCGGAATAATGATTCAAAATCTTCTTTTTACTGTTCATTGACTTGAAAAGTAAGATTAACTGGATTGCCATTTGCCAGTTCGGTTTCAATTTGCTTTAATAACAATTGTGGTTCTGCACCAAGGTAAGGCCTTGCTTCCTAAAACACAATAAGATCAAAATACATAACAAGAAAAAAAAAAAAAAAAAAAAAAAAAAAAAGCTTATCCTACTAGTTCATAACAGAAACATTACTGCTAAATTAGAAACCTCCCCCTACACATTCTTCTCCAAAAAGCTGACCAGATTGACATGAAACATTAACAATTGAGTGCAGTTTAATATCACATCCACATCAATCTCTCTATATCAAGACCAAAAAGCTAACTTATAAACATTAGCAAGCAAGGGAGGAGCTTCTCATTACATTATTGCATAACAGAAACAAGAAGCTTATATCCCATATCATAGAGCACAAATGAAAACTATTTCAAAACCATAACAATAGTTATGGCTTACAGCATTAAAGCTAAAAGAACTTACAAAGAAACTTGGAAAGAATCATCCATCATTATTACTCAAAGCTATCATCATCAAACCCCAAAGCCTGACAAACAAAACCTTCCTCCTCCTCCTCCTCCTCCTCCTCCTCCTCTTCTTCAATTGAAAAGAATGATTTCCTACCAACCAATTCAGCCACCCTTTTCGCCGCCCCTGAATCCCTTGGGCTCTGATCAACACATTGAACGGTCCTGATCTTAGGCAACACATCACTCATCTTAGCAATGGACGGAGGAGACCCCTTGTTCACCACTACCTCACTAGGAATTTCCCATTTCTTCTTCACTCTAATACTCTCAGTCTTCTGATTTCTCCCAGAAGTCACCAGGTTTTCGCGTGAAGTGCGTCTCTTATCGCACCGATTACTCTCTTCTTTATCATTATCCGGCCAAGACCTTTTACGAGCAGCATCATTTGTAATCTGATTATAACGGCTAGCCACCATTCTCCCAGGTTTCAATGGCTTTTTACTCACTGATTTTTCTCCCTCTCTGAAGAGTTTTCTTGGCTGAATGAGTGAAAGCACATTATCTTCTTTCTTGACAGTCTTTTTGGAACCTACTGTTGTCACCGCTTGAACCTTTGGCGCCGCCGTTTTGCGAGATTTTGGACTAACACTCAGACTCTTCCCCCTCTCTTTTGTAACCTTCAATTCATCAATTTCTTGCAGCTTCCAGAAACAAGATTTCCTCCGATTCTGTATTGATAGAACTGGCGTTATAATCTCTGGCTTCCCCAAAGAAGGCCTTGATTTTCCCGCGGAGAAAATCTCAGCCGGCCCTAAACTCATTCCCCTTCGATTCAGCTTTGATTTAGCGGCCGAAAGCAAATTTTCTTCGCTCTTTTTCATGTGTTTCTGCTCCATGAATTTTGCAGGCACAAACCTTCCTCGTTTTTCTGTAGCCTTTGTTTTGATGTCAATCTTTTCGAGTCGAAGCGCTTCGAGTCTTGACGATAAGCGACTGATCTCCTTCTCAATTTCCTCAATCTCGATGTCAATCTTTCTCTCATCACGCGTTTCCTCTTCTTTAGAAACACTCTTCAACTGCTTCATTTGTGAGTTCTTGATAGAGCTATTCACTTGTAGAGGCTTATTGGGTACACAAGATTTGAGAGAAGAAGTAGGGGATTTATTTAAACGAGGACTCAGATTCTCTTTACTGCAATCCAATTCAAGAGACTGATTCATGCAAACAGATTTCAAGTTAGCCCAGGAACCTTTCATTGCAGTGGAGTCTTCAGATTCTCCGTTGTCGAATGCCGCATTATTCCAAATCTGAAGCTCTTGCCCGTTAAGCGTATCTGGGTATTGAAGAACACTCATTTTAGCGTACTGGGTAAAGGCGATTCTTGAAAAGCGACGGCTTCTTTTAGAGAAAGAACGAGATTTGAAGGTTTTCGTTAAGGGAAAGACAACAACTTTTGAGAGAGAAAATTCTTTATCTCGGAATATTTGAATCTGACGAGATATTTGACCGTTGTGGGAAAAGTTGGACGTTGGGTTATTAGTGATATCTCAGCCGTTAGTTGCTAAACGGCTCCTATAGACGCTCCGATTTGATTTAAAGGTTTAATAAGGAAATATAATTTGCTAGCACTTGAGTGAGTCTGCTGAGTCGGTTGTTTCTTTCTTGATTAACTGTAACTGATGGGGTCCATGTAGAGCGTCGTTTGTTTTGTACTTTCGGATTTCGGAATGGGCTTCATTCTTGGGCAAATCAATTGAGTAAACAACAAAACAAAACGAAGCTTTCTCATGAACGAAACGACGACGTTTTCCCTGGTTTTTATTTTTTATTTTTTAATATTATTTTTTTTATATAAAGAATTACTACTTTGGATAAATTCCTGGAAATTTCCATGAAAAATTTACCGTTGCAATGTTAAATATTCCTTCAAATGTACCCTTAACCCGCCAAAAAAAAAGCATACGACATTGCCTGGCAAGAAAACAATATTATATTTTTTCGACTTTATCATATTTATCAATTGCTTTTATTCATCTCATAAGAAAAATAAAAGAAAAATTCGATTCAAGAATTGTTCGAGACTGATTAGACAATAATTTTGCTTTGTGGCAGCAGATAATAATTCATAATCTCGAATAGAATAATAATCTCTTTCTGTTTCATGTTTTGTGTTGAATCAATTATTTATGCTATTTGTTTTATTAATTTCATTGAAAGAATTTGCAGAATTTTTTTTCCCTCAAATTAGCGTTTTTGTATTTGATGAAGAAGAATGATGAATTTTCACTTCAACAAGAGCTTGGTTTGTTGTATGGCCCACTTTCGCTTCAACTTCGAATACGAAAGGGGAGTTTGGGTTTTTGTTAAATTTGTTTCTCAGAGAGCTGTTATTTGCTAATGGCGTTTTAGTCATTTTCACTTACAAAAGAGGTTATTTTTCACGAATTTCCCATATTCAGGTTAGTTTCCATTAAACGATTGCCGCTTTCTCGGTTGATCGCTCCGGCCTCGTAAACTTCTTATTCTTTTCCAGCTCTATGCGTGCGTGATGGCATTTTAAATGGAGTAATTTCAAATTCGGGGTTCAAAATAACAATGGATCTAATGCGGCAAGTATTCCAAGTTGACGTTCTTGAAAGATACGCGGCGAAGGGGCGCGGTGTAATCACGTGCATGTCAGCTGGAAACGATGTGATTGTATTGGGCACTAGTAAAGGATGGCTCATCAGACACGATTTCGGTGCCGGAGATTCTTATGGTAATCTTTTTTAAACCTATTTTCTATTTTACTTTAATTTTAATTTCCCTAAGAAAGGTTGTGTTCAGTTTAATTTGCAAAGATTTCAACCAAAGATAGAATTTTGTTGCATTTACATTAAATTTTAGGTGGTTACATCTTTAAATGAAGGATGTCTTGATTTGATATTACTGTTTTTCAGTAGAATGTTTGAAATGTATACTCCTCTGCGTAAAGATGAACCTAGCTGATCGAGCTCAATTCAGGAGCTTTAGGACACTATTCCTGAGATTGATTTTACAAAAGGTTCTCAAGATGATCACTAAAATTTTAGTAATAGGGTAAATTCTAGCATTCCAAATTGAATCAAATTACTAGCTTGTGTCCGCTTGAGCTTGAGCTTGAATTTTTTTTTTTTTTTTTTTTTTGGGCATGCTTGTGACTGGATATGGAGTTCAATTAGCCTACTCCTGGTATCAGTTGAACTTGGTCTGATTGCACTTTCATATACGATGAAGCAATGCCTGATTCCTTTTTGTCTATTTTAAATGTAGATATTGATCTTTCTGCGGGTCGACCTGGAGAGCAATCCATACACAAAGTTTTTGTAGATCCTGGAGGTAGTCATTGTATTGCCACCATAGTCGGTAGTGGTGGAGCTGAAACTTTCTACACTCATGCAAAGTGGAGCAAGCCCCGTGTATTAAGCAAACTGAAAGGTCTTGTTGTAAATGCTGTTGCCTGGAATAGACAACAGATAACAGAAGGTAATTTACTAATCACTGTGGAAATTTCTTTTGTGCTATATTGTAGTAAGGTTGGTACATATTTATTGATTTCTGCTACTGTATTTGGTTTAATTCAGCTTCCACAAAGGAAATCATTCTCGGTACGGATACCGGCCAACTTCATGAGATGGCTGTGGATGAGAAGGACAAGAGGGAGAAATATATAAAACTTTTATTTGAATTAAATGAACTTCCTGAAGCTTTTATGGGTTTGCAGGTACCTCCCCCCCCCCCCCCCCCGCTCCTTCTTTCTTTGCTAAGTGGGCTCTGGTCTGCTGTTTGTATATTCTTCCCTGGTCTTCCTTGGATGGAGAAAATCTCAAACACTTTACATATTTTGAATACTATCGATGCAGCTGGAAGTCTCTTTTGTGAGATCAAAGTTGCTAAATATTTGTATTTTTTACCTAATTGCATGTGGGTTTGTCTTTGTCCTATGTATCCAATTGAATGGACTATCAGCCGTGGTTTCCTGCTAGTCTATTTGAAGCTAATATGGATCGGTTGAAACGGTATAACCTTTTGTTAATCTATGAAGACCCTCCTGATTGTTGTTGTTTGATGATGTCAAAGAATGCATGCAGTAGAAAATTGGAATAATATTCAGAACTAGAATTTCAATTAATTTTTCCTCTAGAAACTGAAAACTATTACTTTATTCTTGGATTAAAGTTACCCATTTACACTGCTAATGTACTTACCACCTCAGTCCTATTCTTTCTTTGCAGATGGAAACAGCTAGCTTAAGCAATGGTACAAGGTATTACGTGATGGCTGTTACTCCTACACGACTTTATTCCTTCACTGGATTTGGATCACTTGATGTAAGTTTATCTCTGGTCTCTTTTCTTTCTGCTCGGATGAAATTGGTCAATGTGTTACAGAATGAATGGTAAAATATTTTCATGTGCCAGACTTGCAGTATCAAGTATAGAAAGTATAATTCAAATGGCTCCAAGATAATTCTAAATGGCCGTTACAGTGCTTATTTGCTTTGCAAGATAATTTTATTAATGCATGGTTTGTGAATACTTTGATGATAATCTCCTGGCTTTGCTTCCGGTTGGTTAATGGTTTCTCTTTTAAACGATTGAGTTTAGAGCATCTTTAGAGATGCAAGCTGAAGCCGCATGTACTTTGATGATAATCTCCTGGATTTGCCCTTAGTAGGTCAATGGTTTGTTTTTAAACCATTGAGTTTAGAGGTTCCTTAGACATGCAAGCGGAAGCTGCATATACTCTGTCGGGCATTGACCCTAACAGGCAGATTTGTTTTAGAAACACCAAGCAAGAAGTCATATTTTTCTGGAGAAAAGATTTATTGCACTATTATTTGTATATCTCTGTAAAATCATATATTCCCATTTTGCACTTTGGGCATCCTTTTATCGTCTAAGGCCATAAATTGTTTAGATACTTGTTTTTTCATTTAATCTGTTGATCATGATGGTTACAAAATAAGGGTCTATTTTCCTTTTTATTAAGTTAGTAAGGATAGCAATTAATTTGATCTTAGCCAAATGGTAGTTAAACCTGGCCCTTTCCCCTGCTTCTCACGGGAACTTCATTATTTAAATTTTTTTGTCTTCAAAGTAGCTCTATGTGTCTGTACATCTTTGCTCTTTCAGATACTTGAAATCTTGTTTGTATTTGAGACACTGTTGCTGTCTTATCTCAACATATTGGTCAGAAAGTTATTACTTTCTACATTTTAATTGGATTTTTGTGTTTCTTGAGTTTGTTTATTGATTACTAGATTCTTTATCGGTGACTTGAGGAGATAGTTATTGGCATACAGCCCTCTGTCTACTTATGCAGCAAGACATCAATGCTTACTGTTTGCATTGCTTTTCTAGACTGTTTTTGCTAGCTATTTAGATCGTGCTGTGCATTTCATGGAACTTCCTGGTGAAATACTAAACAGGCAAGTGTTTTCTTTCATGTTTAGATTATTCTAGTATTTAAGCTAGGGGAAATTGGAGAAAGAAATGAAAATTTGGACATGGGAAACTATTTATAGAGTCAAAACTGCTATCCTAATATATATTTTTTTCTTTTTATATCAATCATACATAGTTTCAAAACTGCTACGTTTTTCTTGAATTTTCTAAGTATATAATGTTTTCCTAGTTATGGTGGTAATGTTTTCCTAGTTATGGTGGTCTTCTTTATCAGTGAATTGCATTTCTTTATCAAGCAAAGAAGAGCAGTGCATTTTGCCTGGCTTTCGGGAGCAGGTATATATCATGGTGGCCTAAACTTTGGAGCACAACGTAGGTAAGGAATATCCTTAATTTTTTTTCCTCCAGGTAAATGGAACAATCTTCTAAATTGTTATTGTCTTTTCTCAGAAAATACAGTTTTAATTGCTACATGCAGTGATGCTGCACTTGTGGGCTCTCATCTCAATATAATTTTGCGACATATTCTAGAAGTTTACTGGTTGTTCATGTTTTTTGTACAGTTATGTTGTGAAATCATTGCTTACTTTTTCTTTTGTGAATATTTTGGGTAGTTCTCCAAATGGTGATGAAAATTTTGTGGAAAACAAGGCTCTTTTGAGCTATTCAAAATTGTCTGAAGGTGCTGAAGCAGTTAAACCCGGTTCCATGGCAGTGTCTGAATATCATTTCCTCCTGCTAATGGGAAATAAGGTTAAGGTATGTTGTGCTGAATGCTTATACTACATTTTTACGTATGATGATCTTTTTGGTCAAATTGTCAAATACAGCTACACATTTGGCATTCATAGGTTCTCCCCCCCCCGGGGGCCGAAGACTAGTTGGTTTTGAGTTATAAGGCACTTCAATTTCCTAGGGCCTTTTTTAAATGCCTGCCCATTCATTTTCTAGGATTTATGAAATCAAATTCACAGATTATTGGTTTTTACTTAAGATTCCCTACATAATGCCCCCACCCCCGCCCCTTTTTTCAATATATTTACACTTATATGCTGTGCTTTTCAACTTTCCGTAGGTTGTAAATAGAATCAGTGAGCAAATTATTGAGGAACTTCAGTTTGATCAAACATCAGACTCCATTTCAAGGGGTATCATTGGATTGTGCAGTGATGCAACTGCTGGGGTCTTCTATGCATATGACCAGAATTCTATTTTCCAGGTTTGTGTCTTATGAGAGCTTATTTTCACTGTTAGTGGTACTCGTTACCCTAGTCAGAGAATTTATTTATTTACCTTCTACTTTCTATTTTATTGTTTTGTGACTGTGTTTATGCACATATTCTAGGTGTCTGTCAATGATGAAGGCCGAGATATGTGGAAGGTATATCTGGATATGAAAGAGTACGCTGCAGCTTTAGCGAATTGTCGTGATCCACTCCAGAGAGACCAAGTATATTTAGTTCAGGTCACGTCTAATTGACTTTATGGATGTTGAAACTAATGGCTGTCGAGACATTGACTTCTGTTTCTTATAGCGAAATTATATTATATGCCCCTTGTGGCCTTATATGTTTGTTTATGAAATCTTCTTTTTTTTTTTTTTTGGATTTTTGATTTTTGATTTTTGATTTTTAATTTTTTAATTTTTTTATTCTTTTTACTGTCAGTGTATAACTGGAGCTATTTATGATGCAGGCTGAAGCTGCCTTTGCCACCAAGGATTTTCATAGAGCAGCTTCTTTCTATGCAAAAGTGATTTCTCTGTTTCTTTCTTATATAATGTATACGGATTTAGTTTACTGTGACATTTTAATAGCTATTTTTCTGTATCCTTGTTGGTTTTCTTATTGGTGAAACTGACATTGAAAAATATATCCTGTTGAAATACATAAATATTAACAATAGTATACTACTTATCAACCGATGATACCTTTAAGGCAAAATCTTTTGGTATCAGTGGATATATGAGCATGCACACATGCATCTTATTTTTTTGGCCTATTCAGGACAGATACCAAATGCAAACAATGTTGTTTTTATTTTTCTATCTAGTGTATATCCCTGAAGCTGATGGAAGGTGTTTTGCAGATTAACTATATTTTATCATTTGAGGAGATCACTTTGAAGTTTATTAGTGTAAGCGAGCAGGTAAATACAGAACAATACCTGTTTTTAGCTTTATGAAGATGTGGTATAGAGTTGATTAAATTGATTTCATGCCTTTTCATGTTATATCAAAAATATCCTCACATCTGTGATGGCTTTGTTAGTTTTATTTTTATTTAAGCACATATCTTGCTAGAAAGTTTGGGTTGTATCTGGACTTATTATGCTGTCCAAACTTGTGAACTCTTGGGCTGTTATTGAACTCCTAGTATATTAATATCTTTGACCTTATTTGTACTTTTTTGTAATTGCTCACTAATTATCATTATTGGGAAATACGTGCAGGAATCATTTTTGTTTTTATAGTTATTGACAAAGATTATCATATGAGAACTTATAAACATTGGTCTAGGCTCAGCAAAGAGTAGATCTAACTGAAAGTTCCTTTGAATTTCTGGTGTACTTTGTTTTGAATTCGAGCACTGCATTAAAAACTTATCCTTTGTTTTCTCCTTGCAGGATGCTTTGAGAACCTTCCTACTGCGCAAGCTTGATAATCTTGCAAAGGATGACAAATGCCAAATAACAATGATTTCCACATGGGCAACTGAATTGTACTTGGACAAGGTTTTTGCTTCTTTTTATGCCTAACTCTTGGATGACTACCTTTTTGCCACCTACATTGTGCTGGATGGCTAGTAAATTTGAATAATTTAGCACAAATTAAATGGTAAATTGCTTTGGATTTTACAATGCATCTTGAGATTCCAGGTTTGTTGTTGAAGAACTTTCTGATGCTTTTGTTATTCCTCTTACCTGCTATGGTGGCAAAACAAAGAAAACTTTTTAGTGAAAGCAAAAGAAAATGCCAAAAGAACTTGAAATTGTTCTAGAGATCATTGGTGCTTTTGGAACAATTTTCCTGACAACTGTTTTCAAGAGGTATTTGCCAACCAAGTATTCTAGTCTATGAAACATAAAAATGTTTTAGAATAATAAATAGGAGAACCAAGCATGTGTTAAGATCTTCAATTTGTTTCACTTGTATTATTGTGTGAAAATCATTTTTCTCTTTTTGTAAAAGAAGTTATAAAGCAGCAATAGATATTTACCACTATAAAATAAATGATAATGTTAGAGTTTATGTTTCAACTTTTTAGATAAATCGATTACTCTTGGAAGATGACACTGCTTTGGAGAATCGAAGTTCAGAGTACCAATCAATTATGAGAGAGTTCCGTGCTTTCCTGAGTGATTGCAAGGATGTATTGGATGAGGCAACTACAATGAAACTTTTAGAAAGGTAATTAATTTGCAAGTATTGACAGTGTTCACAATCAGTTTTTCTCCTTTAGACCATTATGCATGTTATAGAAATTATGTCAAATTACCTGCCAAACATTTCCAATTCTTAGTAACTGCCTCTTCCTTCCTTGAGTTCTCGTGTAACAAGTAGGCCATTTTAGTTGCTTAATCAAATACATGGATTTTGGAAATTGTTATGCTTCTTAAGCATCTGGCAATTTGAAGTATATTTCAGTTTTTCTTGTTCGGTTTTGCAAGCATTGTAAGAATTGATGCACTGTGATGCCTAAAATCAAATATTTATACCTATTTCTTGTACTTATGATTTCACCGTAATTTGCTTTTGCAAAATCAAAAGTAGCCTAAACACTCTTTCAATTATTATTATTGTAATTTTTTCCTTTTTTTTTATGGTACAATATTCTGCAGCTATGGTAGAGTTGAAGAACTGGTATTTTTTGCTAGTTTGAAGGAGCAGCACGAGATCGTAGTTCATCATTATATCCAGGTACTTTTATTTCCATTTTGAAATATTTACTTGTGGGATACTGTTCTATTCATTACCCATTCTTCTCCTCATGGATATTTACCAGTTGAGTTTTTCCTTTTCTAACTATTTTCAGTATTTGGACTTATTTTATTTACTTTTGCCCCATAAAGTTATCTGGAAATTGTTTTTTTTTTCCTTTTAGCTGGTGCCAAAAATCCAATTTTTTTTTTTTTTCCCCTTTGAGGTTTGTCCTTGGGTAAGCTTTCCCTGTTGTGTAATCTTTCCCTTTGGTTGATAGTGGATATTGTTAACAAGAGAGAGGAGCTAATTTGGTATGGAATTAATTTATATGGTTAACATTGCAGATTCAGATGATCCATTACTGTTTTATTTAAAGTTTTGCAACAAGATTATTCTTGAATTTGACTTGAAGTTATCTATCCATTTATTTGCTTATGTATTTTGTTTCATTCAGCAAGGAGAAGCCAAAAAAGCATTGCAAATGCTTCGAAAACCTGCTGTCCCAATAGATCTTCAGGTACAGATCAAATTCCGGATTTGGAACATCGAACCTTTAGGACTTTACCCATCACTTCAGTGCACTGGTTGCCGGTTCTTCCTGTTTTGTTTCTTCATTGTACTCAAATCACCAGTTATTTATCTTCATCTTTTACCATATCAGCTAGCTGACCTTTCATGTTTGTCAGAGACCATTATTCTTGAAAAGACAATTACTGATGGTCTTCCTACTTTGCAGTACAAATTTGCACCAGATCTTATCATGCTTGATGCATATGAAACGGTGGAGTCATGGATGACCACAAACAACCTAAATCCAAGGAAACTGATTCCTGCAATGATGCGTTATTCAAGTGAACCTCATGCGAAGTAATCTGCAGCTCTCTATTTGCATATTTTATCTGTTATATGTTTCTTTCACATCAATGATTTGAGTTCATGTGCCCTTTTTTTCCCCTCCCTGGTTGTATCTCCTCAGTAAATATGTCTAGGTCCAAAGCTGTGACAGCTGAGTTAAAAACTTTGTATGATACCATGCGGGTGCCACTACTGGATTTCCTTACCCCTTTGGCTTTTCACTGAATTCATTTTGTTAGAGATTGCAGCTGTGCACATCTTGTTGATAGATACATTCAGTGTTGGTCATTGTATAAATGTTAAAGTTATTAGGAAAAAATTGTAAATTTAGTTTTGTTTTGTTACTGACATTGCACAGATGTTGAATTAATATATTCCCTTTTCCTTTCTTGCAATTAGGTCTTGACACTGCTTTTTGTTTTAATTGTTATTGTTCCCATTTAATTAGGGAGGCATATCTATCTAGCAACATTATAATTTTGATATAATGGATGTATTTTTCTATTTGACACTCTGAAGTTATTTATTTATGCAAATCATTAAAATGCAGGAATGAAACCCATGAAGTCATCAAATATCTAGAATTCTGTGTTCATCGCTTGCACAATGAGGATCCTGGAGTTCACAACTTGCTGCTTTCTCTGTATGCCAAGCAGGTTGAGATACTCACTGTAGTATTTTAAAATTATGTTTTGAAGCAACACTACCAAATTATATTTGTATTTGTGTTTTGCATACTCCATCCCATAATATAACTGATTTTATTGTCGACCAATGTTAGGTGAATCTCATTATTACTATTATCGTCTGTTTACATCTTGAAATCCTTGTCTTGCCATAGAATACCATACATTTGTTATTTATTCTGAACATTCTTGCCTTAATGTCTAACATTGTTGTTTTGTGTGCCCAAGATATAATGATGACATTTTATGGCCTGTTCCATTGCTTCTGTTCTGTGGTATATATAACTACTTGAACATATCTTTGATGAAACCATTTGGATTCTTTAATGAGGAACTCTCAAAGATATTTCAGTAATTTCCAAGTATATTTGAAATTATGTCATGTGTGTGTGTTAATGTATTTATGATTTATGCATAGTGCAGCCAATGTGATAGTGTGGAAGTCATATTAGACACAATTCTAAGTCTTATTCTCTGTTTGTTTGTTAAGACATTTAACTTTTTAAATTTTCCTTCTCGTATTAAATTAGGAAGATGATAGTGCCCTTTTGCGCTTCCTACAATGCAAATTTGGGAAAGGACGAGAAAATGGCCCTGAATTCTTCTATGATCCCAAGTACGCCTTGCGTCTTTGCCTCAAGGAAAAGCGAATGCGTGCCTGTGTTCATATATACGGCATGATGTCTATGCATGAAGAAGCAGTTGCGCTTGCTTTACAGGTGATATGTTATCCTAATGCTTTCATGGTTTCTTTTCATATTATGTCTATCCAAGTACTTCTGTTTGTTCATAGCTTTTTTATAATAGTCCTTTCATATTATGTATCATTTTGCATAATCTAATGTAATCATTGCTGGAATTTTGTCTCAAAACCACACTGGCACTAGAGTTGTTCAAATCAATTACTTACAAATTAAGATGGATAAATCTAATTCTAGAAATGCAGCACCTCTGCTGGTTGTATTATACATATATCACTATATCAGGGATTCAATCAATTTCTCACTGCTGGGGATGGGAGATTAGGGGATGGACTGAGAAAAGCTTCACACAGGACTCTCACGGAAAGTTTCTTGCGGTTTGTTTGGGTAGTTTTTATGGAGGCATGAAATATCTACGGTCAATGTTGTACTCTTTTTTTTTTTTCAAGAAGGGTCAATATTGTACACTAAAAGTTCTTTGATTTCAAATTCACAGGGATTGGGTCTGAGTGACTTCAATCATACCATATCAAATGTAAACCTCAAAACTTTGGATCTTGTCTTATGTGGATCTCTTTTCATTATACTCTTGCTTGTTAAAGCTAAAGCTAGAGTGTGAGGAGTGACGTTAGTTAGTGCTTATTTGGTTGGTATAGTCATTGAGTTGTCTTTCCATTTTTTTTTTTTAACATTATGTATCTTGTACTAGTTCTTCAGTACTGCAATACAATAACAATGTAGACTTTTATCCTTTTCTCTTTGCCTGTATAGCTCATTCTCTCTCTATCCGTTAACATTGCTGAAGTACATTATCAAAGACATTCTAATTGCACTTCTCAAAGACATTCTAATTACACTTCTGCTTTTGGGTACTAGGTTGACCCCGAGCTAGCTATGGCCGAAGCTGATAAGGTTGAAGATGATGAAGACTTGAGGAAAAAGCTTTGGCTCATGGTTGCAAAGCATGTAATTGAACAGGAAAAGGGAACTAAAAGAGAGAATATTCGGAAGGCAATTGCTTTTCTGAAGGAAACTGATGGACTTCTTAAGATTGAGGATATCTTACCATTCTTTCCTGACTTTGCATTGATTGACGACTTCAAAGTTAGTCCTATCATTCTGGGTTTTGTTATAGTGTTCAGTAAACTTATCCACTCTTTCCTTAGCTTACAACTGTATTGAATTGGTATATTTTTTTCCAATCTTGGCATATAAAATATCTATTGTATGTATAAAGCATATTATTGTTTTTTTGGCATTCAGAAAATTTTTGCTAGTTTGTATGGAAGACCACACTAACTCTGTTGTGGTAATTTATACGTACGCTCATTCTTAAGTTTGTTCTTTCATCAAACTTGTGAATGTTAACTTTCTAATCTGTCTCCAGGAAGCGATTTGCTCATCGCTGGATGATTATAACAAGCAAATTGAACAGCTTAAACAGGAGATGAATGATGCAACACATGGTGCTGACAACATCAGAAATGATATCAGTGCTCTTGCTCAAAGATATGCTGTCATCGACCGCGACGAGGACTGTGGGGTATTGCTCTTCCTAATATTTACTTCTATTTGATACCGTTGATGAAGGGTGCACTTCATATTCTGCTTAAAAGCATACTTTTATCAGGGAACATTTTAGAATGGAACTAAACCAATATAATGCTCAATTTGCTTCACCTTTGAAGTTGTGCCTTACAGTTTGCCAAGATCTCTTGATTTGTGTTCCCACCATGGTTCCGTCTTTCCGCTTTCTTCCCTGTTCGTCTAACCATCATCTTGTTTCATTTAAGTTTTTACAAGATTATGAGTTAAGCTCTTATTGGTTTTGTTTTGGATATTCATTCGATTCGCTGTGGTGCAGTCCATGTTATTTAATCCTATTATTCAGCTTCATGCCTTTATTATGACATCTTAATCTGTAAATCATCAGGTCTGCAGACGTAAAATCTTGGTTGCGGGTAGGGATTATCGCATGGCTCGGGGTTATGCATCAGTTGGACCAATGGCACCTTTCTATGTATTTCCATGTGGACATGCTTTTCATGCACAATGCTTGATTGCCCATGTGACCCAGTGCACCAATGAAACTCAAGTAAGTGTTGTTGATATTGTTTTGTCTTATAAGCGGCTGCAGTCGGGCTGGAATACTGTGGCTTCTGGTGGGCTTCACATTAGCCACACAAAAGATGTAAAAGTTTTGGTTTTCAGCAAATATGGATGCATGCAGTAGCATGAGATCTATATATGTTGCGACTTACAAATTTGCCACTGAATATCTTTATAAGAAATTTATATGGTGTATTTGGCAAATTTGTTAAGTCAACATATATTCCATAAGAATATTCGCAGAAGAAATTTAGTCAATACACCTGATCAGTAAAAGATATGAACAGCCGTGACAGTTTCTGTCGACATTAAGATTTGTATTACACTTATTCCTCTATCTCTTATGGTCTAAGCATCACTGGACAGCTCAGAAGTTATAGTCAAGTTATAGGATGATTATCTTAGCATATAGTTACCGTTCACCTCAGCCCATCCTGCCCAAGATCTCATGTTTCTGTGGCAAGACCAATTGGGCTATCCTTCAGGGATTTATAGGATGAATAGTCATTTCAGGTTTTTCTTTTCCTTTTAAATACAGTTTTCTGAAAAAATGTTGCAGGCAGAATATATACTGGATCTGCAGAAGCAACTAACTCTATTGGGTAGCGAAGCAAGGAAGGATGCAAATGGCGTCACAACTGAGGATTCCATAACTAGCATGACCCCAACAGATAAGGTTTGTTTTCTCATTTCTGGGTTGCACCTGGGCTAACATACATTACTGAATGTGAAAAGTCTGAAATAAGAGTGTTCGTCTGATTGGCTATGACGTTATATTGAATTTTCTGTTGCATTGCATTTTGATGGGCACGAGAGTGAAGCTGAGTTTCACTCTGCTGAATGTGGAAGTCTGAAATAAGATTGTTCGCCTATTGCCCATGACAGTATGTTGAACTTTCTGTTCCATTGCTTTTTGATGAGTTCCAGAATGCAGCTGATTTATCTCATTATTAAGATCTTCGTTAATGTGCATTTTTAATTTATTACCATCATTCCTCAAAAATTATTCATGGTAACATGGAATTTAATCAAATTTATGGCTTTTGTGCACACTAGCGATTTTATAATGCTTCTAGTTGTTTCACGAAGTAAAGGTTTTTCAAATGTGGACCGAAATTGACTGATACAATTACATTTTTATTGTTTGAATTTATGGGCAGCTTCGATCACAATTAGACGATGCAATAGCGAGCGAGTGTCCATTTTGTGGAGACCTGATGATCCGCGAGATCTCTTTGCCATTTATCGCCCCTGAGGAAGCGCATCAGTTTGCTTCGTGGGAGATAAAACCACAAAACCTTGGAAACCATAGGAGCCTTTCTTTACCTGTGTAACAAGTTCTGTATGTGGATACCGTCAAGTTGCACGTTTACATTGTGTTTGCTGGGGAACTGGTTCACGACCAAATATGGAAGCTCTCTTCTTGGTGTAACATCTCGTTTTTTGCTGTCCATGAACAACGCTTCTATCTGTTATTTATTTATTTATTTCCTTGCTATCCTTTCTGGATAAAGGGCCTCCTTGAGCCCACTCATCAGGCTCCCTCTATTCATGTAATATATTGATCTCTGTTGTACTATTCATGCGTGGGCATAAAATAATATTATGGAGTTCTAGAGATGTGGAATGCCCCTTCTTTCCCAGGGTCGTGGCTTTACCTAGCAACAGTTAACTGAATTTTAAAATTTTATTCCTCCCTAAAAAAAATGTATATTATTTTGTTAATTTTTGGAATTTGGATGGAAAGCGCCATTGTGATTAGAGAGTTTGTTAATCCCACCTTGTGATCTCTTCTGCCACTGCCAGTTGCTGTGATTAACTTGAATGTGTTTGACTTGGAGCATTCTTAGAAGAGTTGAGTGTGAGATTATTGATTGATTCACTAACAAGAACAGATGAAGATGGAGGTAAATAGTTACATTAAACGATCCGACTTGCAGAGTTAGTTATATTACAGCATGTTATATCATCTCCTTCTGTACAAAATTTTTTTTCTACAATTAGACGATAAAATCGTCCGTCTGATCCGATTCAGTATATCAAACACAGTCTCTTGACTTGGATCAGACTTGATCAGACCTGACCCCAGCAGTTCAAGTACATGACTCGGCGGAGAGACTCGTCCGTTTCAGCGCCGGAAATATCGGATCCGACGAAACTGGAGAGCGGGCGAAGATCGGAGGAATCCTTGGAGGAAAATCTTTTATTGCCGTGGTGAGCGGAATTAAGGCCGGTCTTCACTTTGCAGCCCTGGTCCGTACGGCCTTGCACCACCGCCACGGTTGCCGCCATCCACACCCTGTTCAGGTAAGTCATCTCCGTAAGTATATTGTTTGAAAGAAATGAAAGGGGAATCAATTCGTTTAAGCTCGCTCAACAAGATTTGTATTTGTTTTGTTAGCGTTGTTAATTTTGTGTCTTTCGCGTTGTGAATGGTGAAAGAACTGCCGAGTTGAGCTTGCTGTTGGTTATTTATAGAAGAATTATTTATTGATGGGGAATTGGGGATGAAAGAAAAAGCGGTATTGTGAAAATGATTAGTGGGAATCCCAAACCCAAGAGTGGTTTCGGTTTCTGAGTGGAGAGCGAAATGCCCGAGGTTCTTTTGTTTTCTTCTCTTTTTGCTTTTGGATGTACATCTTATCACGACACGAGTTTCTCAACTCTGAGCAACTTATATCGCGAGATTAGATTGGGAATAACTAACTAATAAACAAAAAGCTCGTACGCCAAACGAAACGAGATGTATAGAAAGACATGGACAAGGCACGAGAAGGCGAGAAATCGCTGTAGTTTGTCGTACGCGCGAGAATGCAGTGTGTGACAGACAGGTACGGGGGGGGGCAGGTGGCTGCCTTATCCGAAGTGATATTCGATGACTCATCTCGTCGTGGACCCCGCGCAAACACTTTCTTTTTGTTAAAAAGTGTTGTCGTTTTCGTGACAGGCAAAGTGCAATCACCTACACGTGTGAAACGATGACTTTGCCACCGCCGCTCGCTCTTCTGGAGACACCATATGCCCATCACGTGCTCTACAAGTCTACTGTATTCTCTATTATTATTATTATTATTATTTCTCTTCACTTATTAAAATTTAATGCATCAAATTCAAAGTTGGGCATCATAAAAAATATCTTGCAAGTATAGAACAACAAGAGGCATGGACTAAGCTAAACCATGGCTTGGAGATTTGAATAGATACATGAAGTGGAAGACCACCCGTGGAAGGGAAATACGTAAAAATAAAAGTTCTGATTTTAGGAAACAATTCGCTAAAGCCTAAAACCACTCACTGTCTCACTCACTAAATAATGGAGGGAAGATGAGACACAACTTTTAATAGGATTTGATGGGGGTTGTTATAATTGTTATACAAATGTATCATCAAGTTGATCACCCAATGTCCCACCTCTCCTCTCTTGATAATTGCTCTTTTGCTTTTTGTCCTGGTGGGTCACAAATTTTTACTCCAATTGTGATGTGATCTCCATCCATAAATCATAATGAGCTGAGAGCTCCACCCAAAAATCTTTTTACGGGTGCCGAGAGAAAATTTTTAAGTGCTCCTAAAACCATTCGTTCTTTTTTCTATTTAGTCTCTGTCATATGTAAACCGCGGACTTGACTAGCTTACAGTATCTTTAAGCTACAGACTGCAGCATCAGCCGTTGGATGTGGAGTGAGAAACTAAACAATAGAAAATCGGATGGTGGGATGACGGGAGATGTTTGTTACAGAATCTGTACCATAGACAGGTCCGTAAACCGCAATCAATATCTATTGAATAGTGAATGGATTAAAACTAAATAAAAGAAAGATTGAATAGAAAAAGGATAAATGCGGATAAAGACTAAATGGAAAAAGACAGATTAGAAAAAAAAATAAAAATAAATAAGAACATTATGTTTGTCTTTACCCTTTTATTTAAGATGGAAAAAAATAGAAAGATAATTTGATATGCATAGTCTCGCACCCAGGGAGATCTTTGGTGCTCCTGAAATATTGAGCTTCTAGAGTGCGAGGTTATGCATATTAAATTATTTTTATAATTTTTTCAACTTAAATAAAAGGACAAATATTCAGTGATTATTTGCACTTTATTAAAAATACATAATTTTTTTTTTCTTTTTACAGCTTTCTATTTAAAATTTATAAAGTATATCACTTTTCTACTTTTCCATTAACATCCTTAAAGGATTCAACGAAATATTGACAAATGACTATTTTATCCCTAAATGTAAAAAGACTATTTATTTATTGTTATTTTAGATTGATGCAAACAAATTATAAATTCTAAGTTTCCCATAACTAATTTTATATTGTTATTTTTTATTTGTGAAAGAAACCAAAATGTTAAATGTTTTTCATAATTAGGTTTATAGTTACTTTAAATGTATTTTAGATAACCATGACCGTTTCTATTGGTGATTTATTATTATTAAAGATTTATTATTATTGTCGAAAATATGTCATTCAAGATAGATTAGATGAGCAGTGGTTCTTGATTTATGTTGTAAATGAGCTACAAATTAGTTAGGATGGTTATTTTGGTGATTATATATCTTTAAATTACAAGTTTGATGAACTAATATATCTAATTTTGTAGTCGTTATTGGTCGCAACATCCACAAAATGAAATCTAATTTTTTCTTTTTGTCATTTAGCTAGGATTAAATAGCCTTTTACGTTCAAGAGCAAAATAGTAATTTTATTAATATTGCGTTAAATCCTTTAATGGTGTTAATGAAAAAGTGGAAAATGATACACTTGGTAAATTTTAGGTAAATAGGTGCAAAATCAAAAAAAAAAAATGTATGCCGAATATCCTAATAAAACAGAGTATTTGTGATACAAATATGATTGACTAACCTACATTACCTTGTTTCGTTCGGTTTAATTTTAAGAACAATTTTTTTATTTACTAATGTTTTTTAATACCAGGAAAAAAATACGTTTAATACACTTTTTTTTCCAAGTATATGTGAAGTGACTTTCTCAAAATTTTAAAGTATTATTTTATATGTCACATGATGAGTACCACTTCGTTAAATGAGATGAATTATTTGAGGTATTTTTTGTCTGTGTGTGTTACCACTAAGCCTATAGGGCACTGTTGTATTACAAATGTACAAATTACAACGAAACAAGTTCATTTCAACTTTATGTCTTTTTAATATCAAACCTAATTTTATGTCTTTTTAATATCAAATTTGTTTATGTAATATCATATTAAAAAGTTTAAAATGTAGACATGGGCCAAAAATTGACAAACCCAATAATGCAAAGGAATCTTTCAGTTGATGGACCAGCAACAGACGATCCTAGCACTATTTAAATAAAGCCATAAGATGATGAGAGTCAATTTTTGTCATCAATAATAATAATATTGGATTTATAGTGAAAACAAAACATCAGTCCCTGTACGATTGACTGAATTTTTTGCAACGACGCTCGCCTATGTGGTCCATCAAAGATGATCAAAGTTTCAAAAATGCTAAACTTCTCTAGGCTGCATCAAGGATAATGAACCTCAAGTTCAACTTAAAAGTCCTCTTAACCTAAAAAGTACTAATAATAGAAAAACACTTCAAATTAGGATCTCTTCCATCACTTGTATTTTAGTGTTAGAGTATGATTAAGATTTAATTTTTTTTTAATTTATTAACCACTAATTATATTAATAAAATTTGCTCATAAAAAAATCAAATTAGGAAAAAATTCTATCTAAAATTTACATCTTTGATGCGAAATAATAATAAAGAAAGAAATGATAGTGAAAACCTACTCATTGTCTCATTGAATGGGCCAACCCCATTATAATAAGTTGCTAAATAAAAGCAGGTACACTTGGATTAAAGCTCTTTAATAATACTACTCCCTACTGCATGTATTGAAAGTGATTGCTTAGTATCTTTTTATTTGGATATTACCCCACCCCATTTGCAATTTCTTATATAATCAGATCTCTCTTTCATTGATCTGCTTGATTTTCAAAGTTATCCTCTATTCTTTTGTTACAAAATTTAAGGACATGTTTGGCATCTAATAGAAATACAACTTAAAAAGTGGATAAATACGATAAAATCAGTTATAAGCAGGGGCTTTGTATTATTATGTACTAGTCGATAGATTAACACAACTTCTGTTACTTTTATCAAAGTTTTGTGAACTAGTCACTTTACATATGTTTATCTTGATGAGATGAACCAAAAAATTTCAGGATAAAGAGAGAATCACAACCCTCAAATTGGAGAAAATATCTTCTTTTGTAATATAAATGCTTTTTAAACAAATGTCGTTATCGTACAGATCTTGCTCCTAATAATGTTTCTGTTAGGGTAAGTTTTGAGTTTTGAATTACTTTTCTCACAAATTAGTTATTTTTAAATCATCTCTCTTACTTTTAAAAGCCTCAAATTATCTTTATATTTGGCCAAAAGATGAAGGATAAGTAGGAGTGGATTGATTTTTTCTTCTTTTTTTTTTCCCTTCCCCTTAACAAAATACAATTAAAGTTTTCAAAAGTAAAAACGTGATTTAAAAATAATTGATTTATGAGAGAAGTAATATAATATAATGAAAAAACAAGAAGACCTCACATTAGTAAAAGGAAACACCATTCCAAAGACGACAAAATCAAATATTATTTTCCTAGATCCAAACATGCCATACCTCAATATTATTTATTTAATCACCATCGGATAGATAATCACTCACGATAGACACATACAGTAAGTAAGGATGTTAAAATAAGTTTTGTGGACCAAGTAGAATCAGAACCATATCCAGAATTGAGATCTCAAGAAAGCATATTTAATTTGACAAATAAAACAAAATTTATTTTCTCCTGGCCAAATAAATCTCCGACTATTAAGCACCCTACAGATCTTTCTTTCCAGCTATTAAGGCATCAAAATGCAAGCAATGACAACCAAACCAATAATAGGGACTTAATCAATACATAACAACAAATTCTAGCCTTTAATTAACTCTTTCTCAATTAATTTATTAATCCAAAGGTATGGCATGCTAGGAGAAGATTGGACTTGGGCTGATCCACATATATAATATACACCATGGAGAAGTTAATGATGGGGCAACTTCTTCTTCTTCTTCTTATTGTTTTGGTTTAATAATTATAAATAAAATATCACGGTTACAGGTTCTACAACTTATATTTTCTAAAAACTTAAAACATCAGTTACATCACAAGACTCATATCTTATACTAATATACTATTATAGAGCGTGGGCACAAAATAGTTCAAGATTGTAAATGAGATTTCTTTTTTTTTTTCTTGAAAGGAAGATTGTAAATGAGATTAACTCATTACTCACTGGCACTTAAAAAGTTGTAAAATTTAGGAATGTCGCTATTTTTCAAAATCGGAAAGTACAATTCAGGGCGTGCCATCAAGTAAAATTTCAGTAATTGTTTGAACCTAACCTAAATAACCTTGAAAGCCACCGACTAAAGCATTTGTTTCCAATGCTTTAAACTATCTAAAAGTTGGAATATATAAGGGGCAAAGTTTCAAGTTTAACATAAGAATGATACCCAGGAAGCCGAACTTAATGCGCTATGCAATAATTCTCCCATTCTCCAAGACTAAAATCATAAGGATACTATATAAAATAAAATAGAGATGCGGCAACATAAAGTGCATGTGATTTGGATCATACAAAATAAACAAATTCTCCATTCTAATCAAAATCCCACTATCTACAAGTTGCAAGGCACCAGCCCTGAAACAAGTGCATTATGTGAAATACAGTTTCATGTAAATACAAATAAATTATCTCACATCTACTAACAACAAACATACTTTCATTTAATACCTTTCTTGAGACTCCCTTTTGATCCTTCTTGATCACTTGGACATGCTCCCAATGACGGAGCCAATGACGGAGCCAAAGAATATAGCTTTGCATGATGAGAATTTCAGCGGTAGAAAAGTGCTCAAAAGCAAGTGGAAACAACAGTTTACACAGAATCAACCCCTTCAACCTGTTGCCGGGCCAGGTATCTTTCCCTACGTTCTTTCTGGTAAGAAAATTTGAGCAGAAGAAAATATTATTAAAAGTAAAAGGATTAGCTAGTATCAGATATACTCCATCAAGTTCAATGTCTCACCCATTCATCTATAACAAGTCCTTCCCCTACAATACGGGGTCCAGTGTCTTCTGGAGGCTTTTTGCGTGCCTCAAGTGCAGCATCTGCCTCAGCCAACTGTCGTTTAAGTTTATCAAGTGCCTTGGCATAAACAAACCGCACAAATTATTGAGTGATAATGATACATCTTAAATGTAAGGCAAGGATGGAGCCAGTAAATAAATACTCATTGAAGGAAGAATGCAACGTATAAGAAATATTTGATTATACTCACAGGGCTAGGGTGTTCTGGGTCAAGGAAAACAACTCGTAAAATTTGCTCAACAGCCACTTGATCCTTTTGCTCATCAAACTGTGTAAACATTGTTATAACACATCTTGTCAGCTTCATAGTCCACAGAAAGAATTTCGCAATAAAGGGAAAAAAATCCAAGCAGAATTCATGTAATCAAGATTTACATGGCCAAACACCTATGGGCCAGGAACATGTACACCCATTTGACTGGTGGTCTTCCAAACACCAAGAATACATTTTAAAGGTAGCCTTAAAGATTCAGACACAAAATCAAGGATTTGGAAATTGCTTGATGCAAATAATGATTCAAAAGTGGTAGTAAGACCAATAAGGATAATGATAACAAGGATCAGCAATAATATTTGAAGAAGGATTCAAGAGGAGGAGACAACCACAATTCTGAAGAAAATATTTACTTTTCAATTTAGCAGGACTTAATTGGCACATGTACAACCTGAATAATCATCAAACTATAGTGCTTTTATCGAACTTGTGAACATAACTCCCCATGGTCCAGCCAAGTGAGTTCCTGCTTCATTCACTACATTTATAATTTATAATTTAATGGTGTGCAATAGTAATTTTACAACTCCCAGTCTGCAAGCCCCAAATCAATTCACACCCAAAAGTCTTTTTCCTCTAAATTTTTCACAAAATGAAACAGACCCATCTTACAAGCACACTCCCATTTGATTTCAAAAATAGAAAGGAAACATGCTCCATATCATTTGATCAAGTTACTTATGCTGTAGAAGAAAAAATAAAATCAAAACCCAGGAAATTTTGTATTAACAAACTTCACCGATATAAAGTCAACCTTCCACTAATGGAATAACATTCTGCCACTGGCCTAGAGATTCCAAAGACAAAATTATGATTGTGACAAGGTGAAAAATATTCTTTAGAATGTAGCTTCCACAAGTTCACCAAATCAAATAGATATGGAAACAAAAATTCAATAAGATGGGTCAAGAAAGTGGGCTTGCAATGCATACCAATTCTGGAACATAATCCATCTCTCCTTTCACTTTCAAGCTCATGATCTTAAATTTGACCTTGCTTTTCTGATCCGTTGGTCGCTCATTGTTCTCAGGGGGCTCCACAAACTTGAATACTATCAGTCAAATAACCAATGGTTAAACAACTATCCAATGCAAAATAATAAACAGAACCCATGATAAGAAGGATGAATTACCTGTAGCTATAAGACTTTCCCCAGGAGCAAGTATACCCCCCGGAGGACGCATGTAACAACTTTTTGGAGCAGTAGTTTGAAACTGTACAACAATACATAGTCAATCAGAGGAGTTATATTCAGTAACTAGAATTGATGGCAAAGACATATAGCAGATAGACTCGTAGACTAGTACAACTGAACAAGGAAGAAGAGAAATGTAATGAACATGGATTGTCTACTTGAAAGCAATAATAAACAGCAGAATTACTATTAATTTATAATAAAGAGTGGACAAAAGTAGAAATTAAGCTTGAGTTTGCAGCCACTTTTTTAAGGGTTGCATCAAGATTTTCCCAATATGAATCAATTGTTTCTGATAACTTCTGTTTAAGTACATGTATTCTCAAACACCGGTCTTAACAAGATTTGAAGCTCAAACCTCTTGTACCACCCCAAAGATCAAATTTTAATCAATTTAAGTTTCTAAACTGATAAATTTTCAAAAATGTAATGATATTTGTTTTTATATGAATTCTTTATTTTTAAAATTTTTCCAAAATAATTGATTGAAGTTATTAGAGAAGCTGGCCAGTGACAGTTTCTACCTTCTAGAAATAACTTTCAGATTTAGGTTGAACATAAAATCCATAGTTTTCACATCAATGTAATCCAAATTTGATCGTGAGTACTGTGAAAATTGAATTTGATAAACTAGCCATGCCTGAGTGCAGAATTTAACCCATAGGTAACATACATTCTTTAACAATAAGAAGTAAGCATTACAAGGCCATGTATGAGACAAATCAAACGTCCACACCAATAGCAGAAAACAAAGAAATCTATAGAGGAACAGATTTTTCATACCTTAAAAGCCACATGGGACTTGCTTGTGTTTTTAATTGAAATAGCACTCCTAACCTGCTTACCGGGTTCGTCTTCTCATGCAACAGAAATTAAACAAATCAGTGGGCTTGAAAAAGACATATCTGGCTTGCAAATATCAAAAGATAAAGAAACTTGAACAACATTGTTCTTCTAATTATTAACCAGAATTTGAAAGTGAAATCATGACAAGAAAATAGAAAAAAACACTGAATGAAGAAAGAAAAAGGAATAAACCTCAATTTAAATGACTGGCAAGCTACAATCCACAGAAGCCTGATTAATTTACAAATACTGAAGAGACTAAGATATGAACATCAATGAAAACTTTCCCCCGATTATTCGACTAGAGTTATTAAACATTCTGAGCTGCTGAACTTAAATACTCACAAGAGGAAAGAGTTTATCACTTAAAACATCAATAAAGCAAATAATAAAGAATCTAATTTCCAGCAACTGAAATAAGATAATTAATCAAGAGAAAACAACAAATCATGCAACGGAAACCACTTTAAAGAATAAAGTTTCTTCAATATAGAGAATGGATGAAATCAATCCATATCAACATAATCAAATATTGAAGCACAAATCGATTAAACCAGTCAAAAGCAATGTGTAACATTCTAACGGGAGAAATAAGCAGATCATGAAATCTAAGGAGCCAACGGTAAAAGACTCTCTTAACTCGAGAGAGCAAGTGAATTAAGGAACGTCAACTTAGCAAGAAAGAAAATAAAACCACTTTCAGCTCAAAGGAACAGATCTTCCATTCTAAAAGTAGCAGTTAGCGGTTGAAACCATTGATCAAGCTATCAAATCAGCAAAGAACAATTAGAAGCACAGCAATTCAGAAGATGAGCGAATTAGTGAAGCATCAGGGGAAAAAAGGGGAAAAAAAAGTACAAACGATAATAAACTGCAGACCCAGATCAAGAATTTCCACAACACAAAATCTCATTTCTGATGAATGTATCAAGAATACCCAGATCAAAAAAATCAGCAAAGTAAAACAAGAAAGCACATTTCATATCTATCAAATCACCAAAAGAAATTTTTTTTTTTTTTAAAAGAAATAAACCATAAAGGGGGAAAAAAACAGACTTACAAGGAAAAAAGAGCTTAGTAGAAGGATCAAGCCTGAGTCTCCTTCTAGTGGGAAGCAAAGACTTAGCCATAGAAGAAACATTAGAAGAATTAACAACACTTGATCTCCCCATCACTTGTTGGCTCTGATTCTGCTGGTAAACATGACTGCTACTGTTGTTATTATTACTACTATTATAATTATTATTATTTTGCATCGAAGAGGAGGAAGAAGAAGAACCGTTGCTTGATTGCCAAAATGGCATTTTACAAAGACCCCAAACCTTGCCTTCAGCCCCTGATTTCTTCTCATCAACAGCCATTTTTCTTCTTCTGCTACTCTCTTTATTTAATAACAACTGGATATGGGTGGCAATGGGTTGGTTTGCTTTCTCTCTTTCTTTCTTTCTTTTTATTTTCTTTTTTCGGTTATAAATAAATAAATAAATTTAAATATAAAATATAATAAATATATGCAGTGTTTTTAAAGATTTGTGTTGTGTTCGGTTGGTGAAAGCTGTTTCATGTTATCAAAATCAAACAATAATATGGTTATGTTATGCTAATTGTACTTATTACTATGTATGGATAGTGGATGAGTCCTATGATAGCCTTTTTGCTCTCACTATTTGCCTTTTTTTGATTGATGAAACTGGCGGTGGATGGACACTTTTTTTTTTTATCTCCGTTGGGATATCTGAAACTCAAAAAAGTTTGGGATTTTTCTGCATTTGCTTTCACCATTTTTTTTTTTTTTTGTTTGCTGCATTTGATTTTGCATAGGATTCCCGGGCTTTTTACACTTCACTTCTTTTCTGTGTGACCCCTGTTAGTTAGGTTTCTTCTTCTATTTTGACTTTCTTGTCTACTTTCTCTTCAAATATTTTACTCTAGAGATTGACTTTCTAAATTATATAATCGGTTAAAATTTTGTTGAATAAAGAAAAGGTCAAATTTTGGGTAATCATATATGGATACCTACTTTTTAATTATTTTTTTTCAAATAACGATATAGTTTGACCATTTTATATCATATTTGTTACTGACTAATCGCTTCTAAAATGACTGAAATATCATTTTTTTTAAAGTTACATTACATAGTATTCGTATCACAAAATGTAATTTTGTATGCAAATAAATAAAGTGCGTTCTTATTTTATGAAAAGGAAAAGAAACTTGAAAATATATTAAACTCCTCTTTCGAAATTTATTAAAAGCACTCTTTGAACTAGTCATTAAAAACCTCTTTTAATTTTTGTGTGAATTTTAATAAAAGCATAAATCTCATATACTGTAGTTCAAAAGAATTGAAATTGACTCAAACTACAAATTTTATAATATTTTAGTTTAAAAAAAAAAGTAATCACACCCTTGCTTAAAGTTTAGTTGATGGTTCGTGCAATTAAATTTTCTGAAAAGGAATATATAAAAGATTTTGATTAGCATTATCTTAATTCTTAAGAGGGCAAGCCATGGGATGGGAACACATAATGTGGCATGATGTGCGAATGAGAAGATGCACTTAATGGGTGACATTCAAATAAGAAAACAAGGTAAAGGGAAAAGAAGAATGGCCACCGATTCTCCCATGTGGCCCTCTTGTAGAAAGCATCTCTTCTTTTGCAATCCTCACACAATAATTTTTTCGCCAAAAAAAAAGAAAAAAAAACACACACACACAAAATAATGTTTATTTTTAACCCTTAGGCCCAAGCAATACACACATTACACACATTGGCCAATAAGTAAAAATTGCAATTGGTTGGGTACAATCCTACAGCCTCCGCGTAAAGTCACTTTCCCATTTCTCATATCTTTGACACAAGTCAATCAACTTTGGAATTGGACCCACTCGCATTAATTATCATACTTCAAAATTTGAATGTTACCACTATTTAGCTTTATAATTAGGGTAAATTTGGTAATGTCCTATTTTTCAAAATAATATATGTATAGATAGAGAGAATTAATTAAATTTTTACTAAAATTTATTTTTAAAAATACTATGAGTATTTTTTATACTGATAATATATACAGATAACTAATATTATATTAAGTGTCTATTTGGTATGACTTATTTAATGACTATAAATACTTATTTAATCTCATAAATTTTTATCATGATTTTAATAGAGCTTTTGAAGATTAAATAAGTTATTTTACCTCTATTAGCAAAAGCCCAAATTTTGAGTTTTTAAAAGTAGAGATTGAAAAACTTTTTATAAATATCAAAATATCTAAAATATCCTCTATTTATTGAATAATCTTATTTATTGTTTTCATAATATAACGTTAAAAAAATTACCTATTAAAGTAATTTAATAAATTTTTAATAAAAACTATTATTGACAACCAAACAACTAATTTTTTTTTTAATAGAAGCTCTAGTTACAAAAGCTCTACTAACAAAATCTCTACTTAAATAAGTTCTACTTGAAAAACCGTACCAAACGGAGCCTAAATATTTACAACCACTATTTCAGCACACAATTAAATATTAAAGTACAACTACTATTTCAGCAGACAATTACATACTAGGATTATAATTTTTCATATATTAAATTCTATGAAACACATGTCTAGAGATGTGTTTGACACACTGTATTGCATTATTTTAATGCAAATGTATTGTATTATTTTAATGCGGGTGTATTGCATTATATTGTATTGCATTAGCACTGTATTATAATAATGTTGTACAACATTTGGTGCTACATTGTATTGTATTAATTTTTTATGATTAACTTAAATTATATATTTAGAAAATAATATTTATTAGTACCTAGAAAAATACTAGATATAGAAGTCTTAAATTTTAGAAGTTTAACATTATTTTTTAGTAAAAATGTTAAAAAATAACACAATTTTTTTATAAAGATCAAAGCTTATAGTCTTATATTTTCAGCAGCATAACATTTATTTTTGAATATTTTCTAAATATATAACATGTTAAATAAAGATCGAAGTAAATAATTTAATCAAATAATATCATAATGTAATGATATTTTATGTTATTATTTTTATTGGTATTAATTTTAAATTAATATTATTTAAATTTATTCATATATAAATATTTATTGTTAGTTATATTAAATTTTTAAATAATAATCAATTTTATATATTAATTATTATATAATTAAATAATACATTATTTAGTTATATTTTTAATATAATAAAAATTAAAATATGAATAATAAGTTATAAAATTACTAATTTATATTAATAATTATGATGTAAAAATAAAAATAAAAATAATATTAATCTTATATAATAATAAATTAAATCAAAAAGTCATATTTATTTATTATTATTAAAAAAAAGCAAAAGCCAGAAAATAAAAAGAGAAGCAAAAGCAAAACATTAAGGTGGCAATTGCTGCATTAGCACACCCCCTTTAACCCAATACAATTTCTTTCAAAACATGGCCTTGATATTAAGTTAATGTTAACAATATCTTAATACACTATAATCTCATACTCTAAACACACCCTAGGTTGTCTATCTTTACAAATATTTAAGGGTGGTCCGCTCCATTTGCATTTCACAATAAAGAGACTATAACTGACTGCACTCAATCATATTTAATTGAGGGACAGTGAGTCTCTAAGGACACCAACTGCTACTCTCACGTGTGTGGGAGCAGGCGGTCCACTACTCGGTCAAAGGCCAAGTAGCAAGTACTATGAGTGTTAAAAACATTCATATTTAGTTGATAAATTTTACTGTTAAGTTGATCTAAGAATATGATACTAAATTGAAAATAATGTTGAATAAAATTTATTTACATATTTATAAACATGTGTATAAAATATTTTTTTATTATGTATATATAATAATGAGTAATGATACAGCCACAAACTCTTGTACAAATTTATTTTGTACAAACTGATGTGGCATAATAAGATTGGTTGAATTAAATATCACTTGGCCCACATGATTTGTTTTTATTAATTTATATTTTCATTCAACCAATGAATTAATGCCACGTCAGTTTGTACAAAATAAGTTTGTACAAGAGTTTGTGGCTGTATCATTACTCTATAATAATTGATGACTAAAATAAGTATTTTACACTATTAATTTTATTTTGATTTTGTTATCTCAATATAATTGATAATAATAATAATATCTTTAAAGTTAATGATTTTGTTTTTAATTAATAAGGATAATTTTAGATTTTTAAATATATATGAGGATATATTAAGTATAAAATTAATTCTTAAAATCAAAATTTGAAAACTACTCATTCCTCACTTTTCAAAATCTGTTGTAGAATTGAATGATTTTGTGAAAAACAATTTTTAAAGAACTTACCAAACACTAAAATTAAGTTTTAATCTTTCAAAATCACTTTTAAACCTCGTAAAATAATCCCAAACATTGTAAAGGAAAACGATACCCATATAGTTATCAAATCTCAATAGAATATGGATTATGTAATTCTCTTTGTTGCGTTTGAACAATGAACAATAAATCGGATTTAATTTATGAGCAACAATCTATTAGAACGTCCTTTGTCACGTCGTAGAGGCCTACTTGTTGGGAAAATATGCTCTTTAAAAGCATATGTGTTTATTTAATTGTAATAAACAATTTTTTCTGATTAATAAAATAAATGAGGTATTTTATTCAAATATCTTAATTGCATTAATATTTGTATTAAAGTCCATTTAATCATATTATATGTATTTATGTGATCACCATGTGGATTCACAGAAGACATAAATACAAGTTATCTTATGATTAAATAAATTTAGTTCGCAGTTGATAAATAAAGTTGGGCACTTTATTTAGGTATAGACTGTAATAAATTCATTGAATGATTTGTCTTAATCATGTATGAATTTATTGATGTAGTACGACTACATTGAACAGGATCACATATGAGATTTAATTAACTTTGTAATAACTGTCAGACTTATTAAATCTCATAGGCGTTGATTTTATTGTAATCTTAATCTTGAGTTAATTATGATTTCATGATTGTGATTGTTATTTCATTTGAGTTACCTATGGGCACGACACATCCTTGTGATCAAGATTACCCGGTATCTTGGTGGGAGCAATTATGAGTATTGGAGTTATGGATTAACAATATAGAATTTGTACAACACATCTCTTGATAGGTTTTCGGTACTTGATCATAGAATTCTCTGGCCAGAGTGTGTCAACATATTTAGTATGTTGAAAATGATCATTAGAGAAAACCAGTAAGGATCAAGGAATAAGATGTTATTAAATTGATTGGACAGTTGAGATATCAATTTAATTAACGATGTGGTACAAAGGATTGTGCAGTAAAGAAATCAATGTGGCTTGGGACGAATTATTATTCGAGCATACAATTATGGAAGTCAGTTCCAATCTTTTAGTGGAGTAGATTTGGAATTAAATAATTGGGCTAGTTTAATTACATGCCTAATTATTGTAGCCACTATTGTATGTTCCCAAATGATCCCCGGGTTAGCTCATTTAATTGATTGCACCACTACTGGACTAATAAGTAAGATAACTAGCAATTTGGGTCAAAAGCCTAAATATATCATTTAGTGGGAGGCTCCATTTAATTAGCTTTTGTATAAGGGGCCTTATGTTATTTTACAAGGTGGGTCCCCTATTGAAAAAGCAAATAACGTGGGTTTTGATTTTTCATTATTTGGAGCCTAGGGTTTTCACTAAAGGGAGATATATAAGGCTTATTTTTCTCAACAAAAAAAAAAAAGAAGCCACTTTATACAAATCAGAGAATAAGATTTTTCTCTCCATTATTGAGAGAAAGATTTTCTCGTGCTAGTTGCTTTGGTAGTGATAAAGGCGCCCACACGTCAAGTGCAGATCGAACCTGAGTCATAACCTGGAAGATCATTGGAGACTGTTCGTGATCTAACAAGCGTGGTGGTGACGGATCGTGATCTAACAGGAGTGGTGGTGGCGGATCGTGATCTAGGAGCCTAAAACACTTCAGCGGAAAAAGCCAACTCGGATTTTCAAGGTACGATTTCTAGAATACGAATTCTCATATATTATATGAGAGCGATCTTCAAAAGGTTTAATAAAAATTTAAAAACCTAATTTTTCCCCAACAATTGGTATCAGAGCCATCTCATATTAATATATAAGAATTTCGTATGAAATCATTCTTGAAATTTATGTATTAGAGTGGCACAATTTATTCAGATATATATTAATTGTTTAATATATGAATAAAGCATGTTTTGTTTTGTCTTAATTCATGGTTAGATTTTCCGTTGTATTTTTTCTTTGGATCTGTAACAAGAGGGGTGATTTTTTATCATCATGTTTCTCTCTTGATTTATTTTACTGTTATAGAATTTTTGTAAGCCAAAAATTGGCCTAGGAAATTTGTAATTTAATCTCGGATTTTCAAGATCGGAGCGACGGAGGCCGGAAATTTTGACAGCGGCAACCAGCAGCAAGCAGCGCGTGGCCAGCAGCACATGCTGCCAACAAGCGCGCGCTGCATGCGCAGCGGCAGCAGCGCGCGGCTCGCAGCACACGCTGCCAGCAGCGCGCGCTGCAAGCCAGCAGCAGCAGCACGCAGCTCGCACAGCAAACAGCGCGCGCGGCCAGCGTGGCCAGTAGCGCCAGCTGCACGAGCAGCAAGTTGCGTGCGCGAGTTTGGAGCGTTTCCGGCGACATGGCGGCGGGTGGTTCGGCGTCGGAGATGGTCGGAAAATCATGAACAGCGGCTGGATTTTTTTGGAGATGGCGTCGGAGATGGTCGGAAAATCATGAACAGCGGCTGGATTTTTTTGGAGATGGCGGCTGGGGAAGAGAGGAAGAAAAATATGGAGTAGAAAGGTTTTTAATTTTTTGCATTTAAATCCAAAAACAGTTTTGGGTTTAATGAATCCTAGTTTTAGGCCCAATTTCAATTGGGCTTAATGGATTAAAAATGCATAGACAAAATTAAATACATTAAATTTATTTTTGGTCCAAAAGTTTTATTTTAATAAAAAAAAATAATAATAAAACTATTTATTTATTTATTTTTTTTTAAAATTAAAAATTGGACCAATTATAAATTTAAAAGCCCAATTTCCCCTAGTCCATTAACAAAGACAAGATTATGGAAGATGGACATTGACAAGAAGCCCAATGAAGATTAGGCTTAGGTTAATGTATTTTTCATTATTAGGAAAGCCATGAATTAAGATTATTTAATTGTTTTTCTATATGTTATGTTTTGGATGATAACATGCCATGATAACATGTCATATAGAATAGGTAGTGCCACTCTATGCATAATGATACATATCATTCATTAATTATGAATTTCATTTTATTGTTTGAAATTTGCACATGCTTAATAATATTTGATATCATCTAGATAATATTATAGGAAGCATGCAATTAACAATATGTATGTTTTAAAAAGGAAAAACCAATTTTAAAATATTGAGTGGGAGAGGGAAAATTCAAGATAATTTTCCCACGGGCTCCATTGTTAGTTCAATAATAAAATTATATATATACCTCGACTTCATGATACGGTGATGCTCCCTACGGAGGGTATATATATTAGATATTTTATTTGATGAACTTCAAAGATAAAATTGAAATATTTTTCAATCGATTGTTCACCCCAACGGTGACTATTGATATGAAAAATACGTAGATTGAAACAATGGTTATACACTCAACTAAAGTTTGTTATTAACCTTCCCAACGAAGCTCTGTTAACAAATTTAGGCCCAAAAAGATAACGATAATTATTTATCATGTCTTTACATGAAAGTAAATAATCTAATGGATAATTGGGTCTAGTAAGTGTAGACATGACTTCCCCAACGGATAGCTTGTCAAAGCGGTACTAGATTATCGTTACAATAAATTAAAATGCATTTATGGTTTTTTGCATTTTTGTCATTTATTGTGAATATTGTTTCAAAGTATTTATGCATGTTTATTTTGTTTTGTTTTTCAGAAAATGTCTTCCATCAACCCATTATTAATTATCCTTGTTAAAAATGAACTCACTGGCGAAAATTATTTAGATTGGAAACGCAATCTATTTAATATTCTCACTGCTAAGGGAAGCAAATATGTGTTGACCCAGCCTTGCCCTCCTGAACCATCTTTATACGATTATAGAAATCAGAGGGAGCCTTATGAGAAATGGTGCGAAGCTAACAAAATGGCTAAGCGCTATATATTGGCTTCGATTTCTGTGGAACTGCATAAGAAATATCGGAGCATGGAAACAGCCACTGAAATAATGGCTAGTCTTCATCAGATGTTTGGGCAAAATACCCATTTTGCCAGAGAAGCAGCATTAAAACGTATCACAGATACTAAGATGGAAGAGGGCACAAAAGTTCGTGATCATGTCCTCAAAATGATGGACTATTTGAATGAGGTAGAGATTCATGGTGTTCAAATCAATGATAAATCAAAGATTAACATGGTGATTGAATCTTTACCTGATACATTCAAAGAGTTTAAGGTCAGCTATATCTTAAACAATAAAGATATGACCTTAATTGAATTAATGCACGAACTACATGCTATAGAAGAATTTTATCATAGCAGAAAACTTCCTGAAAAAGGATTCCCTTCAAGGCTTAAGTCGAAAGACAAGAATGAGCAAGCAAGAGTTGGGATCAGCAAACTGTCCACTAAAAGAAGTGGCAAGCCAAAAGGCAAGTGTTACAAATGTGGACAGAAGGGTCACTGGAAGAAAGATTGTCCTAAGATTATTAAAATCAGGTATAGGAAATCTTTAAGCTTCCTAATTAGTTCAGATTTCTATTGATTCATACAATAATGAATTCTGAGATAACTAATCTTATTTGTAATTCATTTATTTGGTTTTCAGGAAACCAAGAGATTAAGTGAAGAAAGCTTCAAACAGCAGTTGAGGACGTGCTAGTTTATATCAATTGAAAGACTAGATCAATTTTACAAGACTTTAGTTTTGATATTTGTCTTTATATTAGAGGAATTTAATTTCGGTGGCTTGTTTTAATAAACAGGAGTACACTGTTATTTATGGATCCTCTGTTTATTACTTATTTTGGTTATTTATAAAGACAATTTATATCATAGAAGTACATTGATCTATTCAAAGTAAGATATAATGATAAAAAGTATATGCATTTATCTAAGAAAAGAAATGTTTCTTCTAACCAAAAATCACCTCTGATATTTATGCTTAAGTCATATAAACTATAATAAGATTTTAAGAAAATGATTAATGATAGACTTGTTGGCCTATTAAGATTGATCATTGTAACTCTATAAATCTTATTTAGAAAAGTAATATGACAAGGATGCTCTTCATGAGCTAAAAGCATAACATTGTATTTGATGATTTAGCGCATACAAATGTATACGGACTAATCATTTTACATGTTATAAGAGGTTATGAGTATTCTATCAATCTTGTTGATGAATATTCATTTTATTTATGTTTGTCTAAATGCGTCATGATTCCATTGCTTTTGAAATTCAAAAGAGAACGTGGATAAGACAGAAGCAATTAGACAGGAACATAAAAGAACTTCGATATGATCGAAACAAAGAATATCTCTATGGAGAATTCAAGTACTATTTGGTTGTCAATGAACACTATGATACAATAGTGTAATTAAATGGAGAAACAAGATTCTTTTGGATAAGACAAGATATATACTAAGTGGTTTATCATTTACCTTTTTTGATTCCAGATACTAGAATTTGAAACTACAAAGTTTATTGAACTAAGTTTCATCTATCTCGGTGTCTACTACTCCAAGATATTATGAAGAAGTCACAAACATAGTTTGAGACACATTCGTATTTGGAGTTTACTAGAATCAGAGATAGAGCAGATGAATTCGTGTTCAGAAGCTTGCATGTTTTAGGTATCTTAAAGGAATAAGGGAAAGTCTGAATTATAGTCCTCAAGATAGGAATGTATTTATTATTTACTTTCTTTGAGGAAGACTATATAATGACTTATAACCTAAGAGTAAGGTAAAACTAGAGAAGCAAAAGAGATCAGGTTGATGCTCAGCTTTCAACACCTGTTATAGAACAGGAAGAACAGCAACAACCAGCTGATCAGTACAGGATTATCCTTGAACAACCATCACTTTTAGAACCTCGTCGTAGTGGGAGGGTAACTAGGTTACCTGAGAGATACATGCTTTTGGGAGAAACCTATAAGGCTATCTCAGATGAACATGTATAAGATCCCACTAGTTACAACGAAGCTCTAATAGATAGATATGTTGAATTTTGGAAAAAGGCCATGAATCAAGAAATGGAATCTATGTATTCCAATAAAGTCTGGGAACTTGTAGAGGCACCAAATGGGGTAAAACCTATAGGGTGCAAGTGGATCTACAAGAGAAAAAGAGGAGTAGACGGAAAGGTGGAAACATTTAAAGCAAAATTAGTAGCCGAATGGTTTACTCAGAAAGAAGGAATCAATTATGAGGAAACCTTTTTCTCCGGTTGCTATGCTTAAATCCATCAGGATTCTGCTCTCCATTGCTGCAGTGCTAGATTATGAAATTTGGCAAATGGATGTCAAGACTGCCTTTCTTAAACGGGCATCTTGAAGAAAACATCTACATGCAGCAACCAGATGGATTTATACAAAAAGGCCAAGAACACATGGTATGTAAGTTGCAGAGATCCATTTATGGATTGAAGCAAGCATCCCGGTCATGGAACATCAGATTTGATCAAGCGATAAAATCGTTTGGATTCATTCAGAACATTGATGAACCATGTGTGTACAAGAAAATTCAAGAAAAATTTGTAACCTTCCTAATTCTTTATGTAGACGATATTCTTCTAATTGGAAACGATATAGGAGTGTTGACTACAATAAAGAGTTGGTTAGCAAAACAATTTGATATGAAAGACCTGGGAGAGGCAAGTTATATTCTTGGTATCAAGTTATTACGAGACCGGAAGAATAAAACTTTAGCCTTGTCTCAAGCGGTCTATATCGATAAGATATTGGCTAGATTTAGCATGGAAAATTCCAAGACTGGTTTATTACCATTCAGACATGGAATTACATTCTCTAAGGATCAATCACCTAAAACATCTGAAGAGATAGAGAGAATGAGACGAGTTCCCTATGCAACAGCTGTGGGAAGTCTCATGTATGCCATGCTTTGTACTAGGCTAGACATCTGTTTTGCGGTATGGATGGTTAGCAGATATCAATTTAATCCTGGACCTCAATACTGGACTGCAGTCAAGCATATTATAAAGTATTTGAAAAGAACTAAAAATTATATGCTTGTGTATTCTGGTGATGAACTTATTCCAGTGGGTTATACTGATTCTGACTTTAAGTCAGATAGGGATTCCAGAAAATCTACTTCTGGCTATGTGTTTGCATTGGGAAGTGGAGCTATTAGTTGGATGAGTGTGAAACAATCTTGTATCACAGACTCAATAACTAAAGCTGAATATGTGGCTACATCTGAAGCTGCAAAAGAAGCTATATGGCTCTGCAAGTTCCTACGAAATCTTGAGGTGGTACTTGTTGTAACTGCACCCCTTAAACTATTTTATGATAATGGTGGTGCGGTAGCTCAATCTAAGGAACCAAGGAACCACAAGAAACAAAACATATTAAAAGGAAGTATCATCTTATAAGGGAATAGTGTAGAAAGGTTATATAAAAGTACCTCAAATGGCATTAGATGCTAAATTGCAGATCTTATTACAATGGCCATTAGTGGGAAACCTTTATAACCTGCACTTAGAGCCCTAGAGCATGTGCAATATGCCAGATATGCTTTGAGAGCTAGTGGGAGATTGTTGGGAAAATATGCTCTTTAAAAGCATATGTGTTTATTTAATTGTAATAAACAATTTTTTCTGATTAATAAAATAAATGAGGTATTTTATTCAAATATCTTAATTGCATTAATATTTGTATTAAAGTCCATTTAATCATATTATATGTATTTATGTGATCACCATGTGGATTCACAGAAGACATAAATACAAGTTATCTTATGATTAAATAAATTTAGTTCGCAGTTGATAAATAAAGTTGGGCACTTTATTTAGGTATAGACTGTAATAAATTCATTGAATGATTTGTCTTAATCATGTATGAATTTATTGATGTAGTACGACTACATTGAACAGGATCACATATGAGATTTAATTAACTTTGTAATAACTGTCAGACTTATTAAATCTCATAGGCGTTGATTTTATTGTAATCTTAATCTTGAGTTAATTATGATTTCATGATTGTGATTGTTATTTCATTTGAGTTACCTATGGGCACGACACATTCTTGTGATCAAGATTACCCGGTATCTTGGTGGGAGCAATTATGAGTATTGGAGTTATGGATTAACAATATAGAATTTGTACAACACATCTCTTGATAGGTTTTCGGTACTTGATCATAGAATTCTCTGGCCAGAGTGTGTCAACATATTTAGTATGTTGAAAATGATCATTAGAGAAAACCAGTAAGGATCAAGGAATAAGATGTTATTAAATTGATTGGACAGTTGAGATATCAATTTAATTAACGATGTGGTACAAAGGATTGTGCAGTAAAGAAATCAATGTGGCTTGGGACGAATTATTATTCGAGCATACAATTATGGAAGTCAGTTCCAATCTTTTAGTGGAGTAGATTTGGAATTAAATAATTGGGCTAGTTTAATTACATGCCTAATTATTGTAGCCACTATTGTATGTTCCCAAATGATCCCCGGGTTAGCTCATTTAATTGATTGCACCACTACTGGACTAATAAGTAAGATAACTAGCAATTTGGGTCAAAAGCCTAAATATATCATTTAGTGGGAGGCTCCATTTAATTAGCTTTTGTATAAGGGGCCTTATGTTATTTTACAAGGTGGGTCCCCTATTGAAAAAGCAAATAACGTGGGTTTTGATTTTTCATTATTTGGAGCCTAGGGTTTTCACTAAAGGGAGATATATAAGGCTTATTTTTCTCAACAAAAAAAAAAAAGAAGCCACTTTATACAAATCAGAGAATAAGATTTTTCTCTCCATTATTGAGAGAAAGATTTTCTCGTGCTAGTTGCTTTGGTAGTGATAAAGGCGCCCACACGTCAAGTGCAGATCGAACCTGAGTCATAACCTGGAAGATCATTGGAGACTGTTCGTGATCTAACAAGCGTGGTGGTGACGGATCGTGATCTAACAGGAGTGGTGGTGGCGGATCGTGATCTAGGAGCCTAAAACACTTCAGCGGAAAAAGCCAACTCGGATTTTCAAGGTACGATTTCTAGAATACGAATTCTCATATATTATATGAGAGCGATCTTCAAAAGGTTTAATAAAAATTTAAAAACCTAATTTTTCCCCAACACTACTATGATATAAGGACAAATGATGCCCATTAAGTTTTGGGTAGCACGTCAATTTCATTCACTACTGTGAATCTTTTCACTGTTTAGTGTTCACACACAGGGTAAATCTAGTTATAGGGACCCCAATAACTCAAGAGCATAATTTTTCTGAGTGACTCCTCTGATTGATCTATTTTATCTTGCTTGCCAATGCTTCTCTTTTTGGATATCGTTTTTGAAGAAGAAGAGCTCTCCACTTGAGTAGACACAGCAGGCCACATGTTCTTAATGGCTTGGTGGTGGTGGTGGTGGTGGTGGTGCAAAGGTTCTAAGCTGGAGTTGCTTTCGTAAAGTTTATCGGTTCTCATTTTCTCTAAGGCTGCAACAGTGCCGGCAAAAGCCCAAGCTTTGCTCTTCCAACTCATGTTTTGTTCTGAATTTTGATTGAGTGTACTCACTCTTCATCTCTCGGTGACTAAGAATTGAGCTTTGCCTTATATTATAAGGTGATGGGAGCGTAGGCGGTTACAGTTCTAGCTTGTGGTTTCTGCAGCTGCCGATGGTTCAGTCTGACCAGCGGCCTCTTTTGGTGGCTTTTCAGCCCAGAATCTAAGGAAACAGTTTTGAATTGGACTATTGGCACCCCTTTAGAACACTCTAAAAACCCTTTGGATATTTTGCAACTTTAACCTTCATGATAATTATATTTAAGGACAAAATATATCTACTAAATATTTTCTACTATTATCAAATATTTCACAAAAAAAATTACTTGGATCCCAAACTACTTAACATCTGATAAAACTCAATTCTCCAAAAATAATCAATATAGGATGTAACAAATTGAAATTATAGTGCGCTTACTCTCTAGATTGGAGAACAAAAATTAAATTCAAATTTAGTTGTTGAAATAAAGAGAGGAATAGGTTACCAATGAGATTTTGGTCCAATAAGAGAATCTTTACATTTACAATGTTGAGTGCAAGAGTTCAAACCTCTATAAAAATATTATGGGGGTTAATATAGTCCTCCCTCGGTTATTAAATAATTGCGTGGAGTTAGTGTATTCCTCACTATTCTGTCAAATATTAAAGAAAGTTTAAAGAATATGGACAGTGTTTTAGAGTAGGGATGGCAATGGGGAGGGGAGGGGAGGGGACCGACCTCCCTGTACCCATCCCCGATATTTTGCGTATGTCCCTGTCCTCTCCCCGTCCTCGTCAGAATTACTTGAGAGAATCTCCATCCCCTCCCCGAATAATAACAGGGGATCCCCGAGGGTCCCCGATCCCTGAATAACTAATACATTTTTTTTCGATTTTGAGTTAATCATATTAAAATAAAAAATTCAAATAAAAGTAAAGTTCGAAATATATCTTACATTAATATCTATTAAAAAAGTCACATACATTAAATTAGTAAGTAACACAACATGCAAGGGATACAAACTTCTTTTACAAACTATCATGAACAAATTAATAGTATAATACAAAATTGTTACAAATAAAATCGAATTTAGATTCAAAATTAACTTTTTCAATGGTGGCGTGGGCACTTTATAAATGTGGATTATTCCCTTTACAACACAATAGTTAAATCGGAGCAAATCAAAAGTAAATATTATATTAGATTAGATTAGATATTAAAATTGTGATTCGTTGTGGGCAATTATAACATCTAAAAATAAATAAAAAATAGATTTAAGTTTAAAATATTTAAAAAATATTAAAATTAAAAAAATGTTTGGCTATTAGAATTTACTCGGTCTTTTTAATGTCCTAAATAAAAATTTAGGACTTTAATTAATTAATTAGGCCTAAAAGTTTAATAATATAAATATTTTGATATTTTTTATTTTTACCAATATTTATAATTTTATAATTTAAATTTTATAATTTATTTACTAGTAATTTTTAAAAATTAAAATGGGGAAATAGGTAGGGGATGGGGATTCCACATCATCCCCGTCCCCTCTCCGAATAAGAAATTGGGTAAAAAAATTTCCCCCTCCCCTCCCCGAATAAGAAATTAAGTATAAAATTATCCTCATACCCTCCCCGAATAGAGAAAATCCCCAAGGGTACCCGTCCCCGTGGGGATTTTTGTCATCTCTATTTTAGAGGAGTACATATCACGAAAAATGTCTCAGTTGTATAATTTATTTGTAAATATAATTATAATATCGTATGTAATATCAATAATATCAGTAACAGTCCTATATAACAATATTAAAAAATAAAAAGAGGAATAGGTTTGGATGGACCCCACATCAAACTGAAATCATGCATGAGAGTCTGATTTTGGGATGATTGGGTGGGTTGGAATCAGACTCCAATTCCTAAAGTTACTAAAATACCCCATTTAAATTTCATTATTACAACTTTATCCTTTATTTAAATATTAAAAAAATATAAGATACATAGAATGATTAGAAATCACAGCAATCCAAAAATAAAAAGCTACTTCATCCAGCAATCAAATTTTCTGTAGCACAAATTGGATTTACAGTCACCGTTCCCTTCAAGCAGCAGTGTCGGAATCACTTTGTTGGTCGTCGTGCAGCACCGACAGTGTTTTTTCACTTGTTGATTTGAAGATGAAGAGCAGACGAAGAAAAAGAAGAAAATAAAGAGGAGAAAAATTAACAAAGAGTAAAGAAGTGATGAAGTGAAGAGTAACAGAAAAAGAAAAAACAAAAGAACATACGAAGAAGAAGAGGAGAAACAAAAAAAAAAAACAAAAAACAAAAGAGAGAGAAAATAATATTATTGTTGTTAATATTGTAATTATTATGATTGTTGTTGTTGTTATTATTAATGTCAACAATAATTTTTTAATAATAATAATCACAATTATTATAAAAAATTATGGTAATGATTAATTAAGGGTATTTTAGTGACTTATCACAATTTATTTTAATTATGAAATAAAATAAATATATTAATGAGAATACAACTCGTTCTGATTCTGATTTTTAAAGTTCAAATAAATAATTTATTCTGATTTTTATTCCAGTCCATTCTCATTCCAGCTCATTTCAATTTTAATCCATTCTAATTACCAATTAGTCAACACGCCATTAAATTAAATTATAATTATAGAAACTCAAAAAAACACAAGTGAATAAATAAAAAATTAGTAAACAAGTTATTTTGATTCCAAATATAGGAATAATTTGAAGTTTTTAAAAGTAAGGGAGATAATTTGAAAATAGTCAATTCACGATAAGAATAATTTGAAATTAACCCTTTGTTTTACTATGTCCTTTCCTCCAATTCTTTTTGGATTAGCAATGCATCTATTAATTATTCTTTTGGGTTATATTTCACTGAAGTCGATAATTATTTTAGTATCAAATAAGGTCATCGGGTTTGTCAAATTCCAACCCGAACGAGTTGGAATTTTCATTTACTTGAATTTTTCAGGTCGGATCGGTTCAGGTTATTTACCCACTCCTAAATAGCGTTGTAAGAAATTAACATTTTTTATAAATATATTAAGGGATAAATAAAGAAAAGGGATTTTAAAAGTGTTATGGAGGATGTAATAGTCCCACTCTTTTATTTTTTTGTGAATAATTTTAATCATTTCAGTTATATAAGTTTTTTATTTTTATTTTTGGAAATAACATAGATCCAGATATATGGCTTTTCAAATGCACTAGCACTCAGATTCGCATTCAAATCACTACGGATCTTAGTTTTTAACATCTGGGTTTGCATTTCTAATAATATGAATTCAGAAAAAATTCAAATCTAAATCTTGTGGATTTTTACGGATGCCAGCTAGACCCAATTTTTTTATTTTTTTTTGGTCGCTAAGACATTGTATGATTTGTATCCATGTCGATTGAAACTATAATCTCAAAGATTGGTTGTCAGATGTCGCATACAAAACTCTTCATACTAAAATAAAGTTAACAAATGAATTGATTGTAAGTTGTAAAAGCTTTCTGATGAGAAATTGAAGATTCTTGGTTATGCTACCAAATAATACAATTGGGGCAATAAAGCAAATTTGAATGTTAGAAATCCTAGTAAGATTATTATTATATGACAGAGCTTACAATTTATAATTTACAACTCAATCAGTATTTAGAACCCTTCAGGCAGCAAACACAAATATTTACCACTGCCATCTCAATCAATTAATAACTACTTCCTACTCTACTGCCCACCAACCAAAATCTTGAACTATTATGATCTTCTTGATCAGCTGAGTAGTGGCCGTTGGGGTTTAATTGGGACCCCAACAACTCAAGTACATGACTGTCCTTAAAGACTCTTCCGATTGCTTAGCTTTGTTCACTTGACTTGAAACCACAGCAGAAGATGATGAAGAAAGCTTCCTTGTTGACCGAGAAACCGAACTTAGATTGTTCTTGGCATGTTGATGTAAATATTTGAGTGTGTAGTTCCATCTGCAGAACCCTTGATCTTTCAAGGCTTCAACTGCTCCAACAATCCACGCTCTGCTTGTTGAACTCATCTTTGATCTATATGAATGTCTTTCAGATAACTCTTTCACTTTGCTTTGCTTTAGAAAATTTGATGTTTTGATGGAGAAAAATGGCGCGGAGGGATTCTTATTATATATAAAGAATGGCCCAAGTAAAGGACAAAAGTAAAGGAGATAAAACCTTTAAACCAGCAGCTACTACTGCCTTTTACTTCGCTGGAGGTTTTAGGAGAAACAAAGGCCAAAATTATTTCGTTCATTCAAAATGGGATAAGATAACAGATGATGACATTAATGTTAATGTCATTGTAGGACCACTTCTACACTTGTGTAATGAGACTAACAAAGTGAAGAGGATAAGGTGAAGGTGGGGTTTAGATTACATCACAAGTCACGACACTGACAATTCTGGCAACGCGCACCTGGTTTCGCTTATCAAAATCCAGTTGAGCCCGGAGATTGGGAGTGAAAACCACTAGTTTCTTTATTAAGGTTGCCTCAGGATTAAGTTACATCTAGTATGTCGAAACAATCTGGGCAGACGACATAATTAAAATTTGGAGAAAATCATCCAAGCCTGTACGGACACTCGGTGACAATACCAAATGTATTTCTCATTACGGTAAGGATTAATTTATAGGACAATTTTATTCTAAGTTATATTTTTATTCGTTTATGGACCTTGACCCCTTACATAATGATGTAAGTAATATCAATTAAAAGGTTACACTAAACAAGTTATGTGTAGTTCACTTGATACAACTATGTGTGTGTTTGGTATAACTATGTCGTCGATATAGCTTATATTATTATATAAAGAATCTCTTGTCTATATTTATTTATATTTTTTTTATTTTCTAAAAAGTAAGACGGCAAGTAAAATCCTAATTAAATATTTAGCTTCTTTACTTCCTTTAAGATTCAAATCTAAGTTGTCAACTAAATAAAGTTGTTTAAAAATCACTCAACTGCTCCTGTAGAAGCTATTTAAGATATATAAATGTATAGAGCAATGATTTATGACTCTCAAATCAAGAAAAACCTTAATTAAACCTCACTGCAAAGGCAAAAAAAAATTAAAATTAAAAAATTAAAAAATATAAAAAAAATAAAAGAAAATTATCAGTCACCCGCCTTAAAAGTTTACAATACACTTGTCACATTTTAGTAATTGATTGCACTAATACTCTAGATATACTTGAGAATTTCTCCTTTTATACACTCTGGAGTTTTTTTCTTCTTCTATATAGGACAAATGATATGTACCCCACTAATAAAATCCACCTCAACCCTACCAGGACAAAATTTTTGAAGTAATTTTATCATTATCTCAAAAGTTAAGGGTATCCATTAAACTATTTCAATTTTTATTACTCTTGTGTGGGTTTGGAAAAATCAATAACATTAGCGATGAGCACAAAAAGCAAAGATCAACTTGAAACTGGAAGAAGCTATCCCAAGTGCAGGAAAAATTTACACTAATGGATTAATCTCATTTCCCTCGAAGCACGATAAGATGGGCGAGAACCAGCCATCCAACCAAGGGATGGTTTTCTCTAGGCTTTGTGTTAAACTTCACCATTTCTGCTCCATTAGACCAGGCATGTTCTTACTTAATGTAGTATAACTATGTAAAAGATTAAATTGTAAAGGTCTGTTGCCTATATTACCTGTGCGTTGCAAACCCCCTAAAATTCCAGGCCAAAGAGGCTAACTTGGCAAGTTCGAGGTATGCTAGCTCGGCTTGTCCCCAGAAACTCCCATCATTAGCAATCTCTTGCACATTCTCTTCACTTGTATATATGTAGGAACTGTCTAGATTTTGCTAGAGCATTGTACCACATAGCTTGTACATAGATTTCTTTAAAACTCACTAGACACTGCTAGGCATGACAGCTCTCACCAAATCTTGAGAATTCTCTAGACATAGAATATTCTAAAATTAGGTAAGCCTCCCCATAAATAGGGCATGACACTTAGCACACAACAACTCAAGCTAGCAATTTTGTGAGCTATCAAGCTCTCTTGTACAATTATTTGGCTCATTTGCTCACTCTTCTCCTCTAGATTTTCCGCAAGCTAGCATGACACTCCTCTTGTACAATTACTTAGCAACTTTCGGGCAATAGTTGTCTAAGAGCTAAATTGGTTTGTTACCCAAAATACTCATCGTGTGATAAGTGTCTAGCTTGTGCTTTCTCTTCGAATTTATGACTTTGACTCGGTAAATAATTAGTTTAAAATTACGAAGGAAGAACCATTTGCAAGACCAACTTTAGAGTATTTAGGATCTTAGATGATTTTTTAATGAGTTCTCCTTACAATCAATAATTTTAATACCAAACAAACATAAAAGAGCTTAAAACTTATTACACCTCAAGAAGATCCTAAAAAATTTTTAAAATGAAATAAATCATAAAAAAAAAGTCAAGAAGAGAGCAGGAAAAATTTTAATTATTGTTGATACTTTGTCCACATTTTAGAGATGATAAGGTTTTGAATGGAAATTAAAAGAAAAGTCAAAGATTCTAACATTAAATAATTAAGGTTTTTTAAAAATAAAATGTAAAAAAATTTATTTATTTATTATTAAAAGATTAACAAAGAATAAATTAATGTTAGACAATAATAAGAACATTATTAATTATAGGTTATTTAGTAATGAGGTTATCAAATATAAAATTATAGCTCTATAATATTAAGATGAGTCTGGCTATGTTGGAATCACTCTGAGATAGAGCATGCCTTCATAACCAGATGATCAAAGTCATAGCATGTTTTTCACTATTTATTACTTTGCGTGTATGGTTATGATTTGTGCTCTACTTTAGAGCAGTTCCAAGGTAGCTATTGCCTATTAAGATTATCAAATATAGAATTTGTATAAAATATGAATATTAATTTATGATAATTATTAATCAGGGAATTGTCAAAAATAGGCTTTACTACAATAGGTAACTTAAAAAATTCTTTATCAATTAGAGTATGATTAGAGAAATACTTAAAATATGGGACACTAAATGACAATTTTGTTCGTTTATACTTAAAATCGCCTTTGACCATTTGATAAATTAATAATTAATAATTTTTAAGTTTTATATAAAATTAGTACCTAACTTTTTAAGAGAAGTAGGAGTCAACCCATGGATTTCTTACTTGCCAAGTAGGATTAGGAATTGGGATGAGAATGATGGATCAAAATTCTCTAATCTCCTATTGAGCAAAAATTAAAGAAATGATTCGTTGTTAATAAATAAAAATTAAAAAAGTTAAATAGAAAATTTTTAAAAGTTCAGAAGGGTTGACTCCGAATCTCAAAATGACCCTATGTCAACCATGACTTGATGTGAATGTGATTATCTAAAAGGGGGCCAAATTGGTAATTCACTCTATGTTGATAAAGAAACTCCGGCAATGGCCAACGTGCACCACATTTTGCTATACAAAACCCATTTAAGGCCGGAATATGGTTGAAAAGTTAAGTAGTGCAAATTGATGCAGCCGACGTTATGGTGCCAAATTCATTTTATTTGATCATTGGCATCCGGCATTATCAAAATAAAATTACTGTTTACATTCCCTTTTATTTAAATTTTTGGGGATAATAAAATGATTTTTCAATTAATGTTTTCTTGGGAGTTTAAATTTATACAACGACAAACTTATGATAAAATAAAACAATCAATTAGTGTTAATTAATTAAAGGACCTAAATTCATAATATTTCAAAATTTGCACATACTTAGGAGCTAGCTTGATATTAGCTAAGAATGGCTTCTCAAACTGGCAAAAAGCATTAAGAGTGAAGCCTATTTTGAGTTGCTGTTAGACTTGCATCCAGACATGGAGTTGGAATTGGGTGCAGTTATTGTTTTTAATTTCCTTTGTCCGTGGGCTGAGGCCTGAAAGTCACCATTTCTGTTCCTCAGTAGCCCTGCCTTGAGCTTAATCTCGTTGTTTGCTTTAGTACTTCAGTGTAAGAAGATATGGGGGCGCAGATTGATGAAATCTTAAACAAGCATCATTCACAGCAAAAAGGACAAAAATTATTCAAAAGATTTTTTGAATTAATATGTGATATATAGAGTAATATTGCTCTTCCTATATTACAATATACAAATCAAAATGGTCACTTGGCAGTTGGCACTATCCAAGTTGGGGACTGGTTAATTAGGACCCCAGCAGCTCAAGTACATGACTGTCCTTAAAGACTCCTCTGATTGCTTAGCCTTGGGGTCTCTCATCAATTTGCTTGAAACCACAGCAGAAGATGAAGAAGAAGAAGAAGAAAGCTTCTTTGATGATTGAGAAACTGATGATCTTATATTGTTCTTGGCATGTTGGTGTAATGATCTTAGGGTGTAGTTCCATCTGCAGAACCCTTGATCTTTCATGGCCTCAACTGCTGCAACACTTGCTGCTACCATCCATGCTCTGCTTGTTGAACTCATCTTGAATCTATGTGAATGTCTCTCGGATACTCTTTCACTTTGTTTAGCTTTAGAAAATTTGATGTTTTGATGGAGAAAATGGCACGGCGGGATTCTTATTTATACAAAGAGGGCCAGGGGTGAGGGGATGGAGTAAAGGCCTAAAGTCATGGAAATATGTAAAACAAGTGGCCGCAGGCTTTAGCTTTTCAATTTCCTGCTGGTTTTGGGGCAAAGCAGTCAAAGCCAGTGGTTTCTATTTTGGCTGGTAGTTGGAACTGTATAATGACAGTAACACCCTTGCAGGAGCACTTGGTGCGATCAATTAGAAGGGGGACAAAATGGGTATCGGATGCATCACGAAAAGATAAATTCAGCCAATGCGCGCACCTGGGTTTCCTTTATTTTATTAAGAAATCCATTGAAATTGAAGCGTACGGTTAAATTTGACATATTTGTAAAATTGAAGCGTATGGAAAAAAAAAAAAAAAAAAACAGCACGTTTCTTTGTTGAAACGTGGGTCGTCGGGGAAAGGTCCTCGGTTCTTAGGTCTTTTTTCCCATTTACGGATAAAATTAAAAAATCAAAATTAATTGAGGTAAAATAAGGAAATATGACTTTTTAATTATGTGGATTCCAAATTTCCTTACTCATCAATCAAGAAACTAAATTCCTCGAACAATAGAAATTGGCATCGGAAGCAAATTTGATTTTCAGTAATTTTTGCCAACCGAACAAAGGAAAAATAAAGAGGAAATAGACAATCTCTCTTCTCTTGCCTTCATTTCTAACAACCGAACATGGCCTTATGTCTTTTTTTTTTTTTTTTCCATTTTAGGATAAAACTAGAAAATCAAAATTAAATGAGGATAAAATAAGAAAATCTGACCTTTTAACTTTGTGGAATCTAAGGATGCTTTTGGTAACTTTTTTATTGGGTGTTTTTTATTTTCAAAAAATGAAAAACACAAAACATGTTTAGTTAAGCCATTTTTTAATAATTAGTAAAAAAGTTAGAGAACAATATATTTTTATTTTTAAACTTTTGTAAAGAAAACTCAAGAAAGCTAAATTGGTGTTCTTAAATCTTTTAATAACGATTAAAAAAGACAAGGCAAAAAGTGGTGCTGGCTCACTATTGTTATTGTTTCAATTATTACTTTATTAATTCTTTATTTAATTACTTTCACGTTATCCCTTCAATTTTTAGTTCTTCTATATCTTATATTTTTCTTCTTTATTGTAACCACTCAAGAGTTCTTATCTCTTTGTATCAAGATCCAGGTATTTTTTTTTTAAATTTTTAAATTTTATTTATTGTTCATTAAAATTTTGGATGATTTTCTATTATATCAAATATAAGATGAATATCCCTCTTTTTTTTTGTAATTTTTACATAGTAAGAATGAATAAATATAATTGTAGTACAAATTTTTATTTTTTTATATGTTAACTAATTCTACATTTATTATTTTGTTTTCCATTTTATTTGTATTTCTTAAAATTAATAAATTATGAGAGGATTTTATGAAAATTATTATTGTTATATGAAATTTGATCTCATTTTGATTAAAATTATAATAAAAAATAAAATGAGTAAGTAAATTGAAGAAAATTATTTATAAAAAAATCTATATTATGGTGAAGTACGTGGCGTTGTTATACCAGAACTACAACAGTTAAGACTGTTCTTAGGACCAGTAGTCCGCAAGCTCGGGTTTCCAGCCGATATACCTCTGTAATCAAAAACCTTTAAAACATTTTTCTCAGGTTATACAACCCAAAACAGACTTTCCTTTAGTCTAAAACAGGGTACCAAACCAGATAAGAAATGATCAAAAGTTTTCTGATGCACAGGATCCTTAGAAAAGGCAAGTGCAGAGCATACTTCCTTAGGTTTTCAAAATGAACAAATTTAATTCTTTATTCTTTTTCTTTCTTAGGACTTCATTTGCAGAGAGAGAGAAGAGTTTTAGGGATTCATGGTGTAAGAGAAAAACACGAGTTTATTTCTTTCAAACTTCTATATCTTACAAGCAAGGGGAGAATCCTTTATATAGGGGAGGATTCTTGAGAAGATAGGACAGGACCCCTATCTTTTACATAATTGCACAACTTTAATTATTACAAAAGACAAAAGTGCTTTAATAATTAAAGCATGACTTGGACAAAAGTATTAAAGTAAAAACAAACTTTAATAATTATGCAAACATAAAGCGAAACATCATTATGATAACAAGACAAACTACTTTATTGAAAGCAACAAGACAAACAACTTTATGGAGAGCGGAGATTCATGTACTCGTCTTCGGATGAGCTTTCGGTCTCATCTGGGTCCGTATCACCAGAGTGAGGATGCTTTTGGAAGAAAGTTTTGGAGAGCTTTGGATGCTTACAGGAGGGACCACGGCATGGTGGATAAGGACAATTATAGTCTCTGGGAGTACACTTCGGAGTATACTGAGGGGAAGTTTGGGTGGCTTTGTCAACTTGGGATGGTTGAGCTGGTCGTTTGGAAGATTGGGTTGAGGGTCCTGGTACGGAGGGGCCAGGTTCATCCATTGTTGGTTGGGGAAACTGGTGGAGGTGTTGGCTCAGAGGAAGAAAATCTTCCCATGGATCTTGTGAGTCTTGGTAAAGAAAGTCAGTGTAGTCTGGTCGTTCTTCTTTGATGATGATGCCAGTGGACTTAGGTTTAGATATAGCAGATGGAGTGGGTATCATGAGAAGGTCATGTTGTGGACCTAAGGAGGTGTGAGAGATATCTTTAAGTGGCGGAGGTTGGTGGTTTAATTGGCAAAGGTAATTGTGCAGGACGTCTTGTATGTCATTTTCAATCACAGTTATATGTGGTGCAGTGAACCATTCATATACCTGATCTTGAGTCCAAAAGAGATGGGTGTCTGGATGTTGGAAGTATGGCCTGTGAATAATAAAAACTGATGTGAACATTTGTGCTTCAGGGGCAGGCATACGGTCAAGGTTGTAAATTTCGGACAGTTGTTGCAGTTTCTTTCTCCACCATGGGATGGGGGAGAACCATTCAAGTAGGGTCCAGGTAAGGGAGGTGGCGTTATCTGGATTAAGGAGGTGGTCCAGAGTGGGAGAAATGGGGAGGACTAACTTGGTTGCGTAAAGGACTGTTAGGCACCAGATGTACCATAACACGTCTTCAGTGGTGTCCCTGGCCGGATCAAGGGTTAAACCGGTAAGGAACAGATTTTCTGGGTGGAAAGTGGAAAAAGGAAAAGGGTCGGTGACAAGGTAGGCTTTCATGAAAAAGCGAAAGAGAGCTTTTCTTGCAAATTCTTGGATATCAAAAACAGAAGAGAAGGTTTTGTTGAAGGGAAAAGTTTTCTTGGTGAGAGCTTCTGGGGGTAGTGAGGTAGCCATGGAGATAATTGGAAAATGGTAGGTGGTGGAAAATAGGGTGAGAGGGCCTTGTGGTTTAGAGAGTCTGGAGAGCATATCAGGGATGAGGTTCTGGGATCCCTTTATATGCTTGACTGAAAAGTCATATTTGGAAAACCAATCTTTTAATCTGAGTAACATTTTTTCGGGAACAGTTTTACCTTTGAAATGAAAGATATTGGGGAAGGCTGAGCTGTCCATTCGGATGAGAAAATGGTGTCCAATCAGATGATACTCAAACTTTTTGATGCCATTCTTTACCGCTAAGATTTCTTTAAACACGCTATGGTAGTGCTTCTGTGTTTCAGAAAAATGTCCACTAGCGTAAGCGATAAAGTGTTCCTTGTCATTGAGTTCTTCGAGGAGGATGGCACCCCATGATTCATCACTTGCGTCTTTCTGTAATATGCGCTTGCCATCAGTAATCAACTTTAAAGGAGGCGGATTTTGCGCAATCTGCTTGAGAGTAGTGACAGCACGTGTGTGGTCAGCATTCCATTCTGGGGGCTGCTTTTTCAATAAAACTGAGAGATGATGAGTGTGATGGTCCACATGTGGGAGGAAATCACGGATGTAATTGATAATGCCGAGAAACTGTTGGATTTGCCTTTTGGAAAGTTGCTGATCTGGAAAGTGAAGCAATTCTTGGGCAATGTGCTTTCCTGGCTGGTAGTGTCCATCTTTAATGATCATACCAAGGAATTCAATATTATCTGTAGCAATGGTGCTTTTCTTGGCCGATAACATGATTCCATGACTTTGGATAATATCATAGAATTGGGACAATAGGTTGCGATGTTCTTCATGCGATCCTGAAAAAAGAAAAATATCGTCAATGTAAATCAATGCATGATGCAAAATGGGCTGGAAGATTTGGACCATGGACTTTTGGAAAATGGAGGGGGCAGTTTTGAGGCCAAAGGGTAGGACGGTCCATTGGAAATGGGCATTGGGAATACAAAAGGCGGTTTTGTAACGTTCGGAGGGTTTAATGCCGAGTTGCCAAAAACCAGATTTTAAATCAAATTTTGAAAAGATCTGGGCATTTTTAAGAAAAGTAAACATGCTTTGTCTGCGGGGTAATGGAAACTTGTCATCTTGTAAAAACATGTTTAGGGGCTGATAATCAATGACTAGGCGTTTCTTTCCTCAGACAATTTCAGAATGTTTTTCAACATAAAAGGCTTGGCAAGCCCATTGGGAACTTGTGGGCTCAATTAAACCTTGGGCTAACAATTGTGAACATTCTTGCTGGGCTAGGAGTAAGTCAGAAGGACTCATTCCTGGATGGGTAGCTTTAGTTGGGTTAATGTCTTCATTGAGTTTGAAGGGTAACTTAATGAAGAAAGACTTATTTTTCCACAATGGATTTGGATGGGTGAACTCAGAATGGGACTCTGGACAGAAACTCAAAAGTTTGGTTGAAATATCCTGGTAAGACTGGGGAGTTTCAGACAAATTGTAGAGTTTCAGAATGTTTGTGAATGGTTTGAACATGGACTTGACTCGGATTCCAGTGGGAATGATTTGGAGGTGTTTGATTTGGTGAAGGATGTCAAATCCTAATAAGATATCCTTATTAGGAAGAGTGGAACCAATAACCTTGGTCCAAATGACACAATTTGGGAAGATTTGAATACCAATGGATTTTTTGGTAATCAAAGAGGTGGTGAAGAGTTTGCCATTGACAGCTTTGAAATGTTCTTCAGACTGGGTCCAATATTCTGGTGGAAGAATATGGGGGTTCAACATGCTTCGTTGGGCACCAGTATCTATAAGACCAATTGCTGGAATGGGCCTTTGAAATTTTGAGGGCAAGATCTGGAGTTTGATGGATGGGATAGGAACTGTAGTATCAAGGGAGAGTAACTGTTGGTGGAAAATCACTTGAGACTGGTCACTATCTGAGTCAGAGGAATTTTGTAGTGCGAACACTGTTTCATCGTTGGGTTCATCTTGTTCAGAGAAATAGAATTCCAATTCATCTTTGGCAGGAGAGTAGTCTGTAGTTGCTTGAAGATGTTCAACCAACCGGATGGCCTTTTCTCTTTTGTTGGGACAATCTTTGGCATAGTGGCCTTTTCTCTTGCAGATGAAACATCTGCTTGATTGCTTTCGTTTAAATTCTCTGGAGGGGGAAGATTTCTTTCTGAAGAACCGGTAGGGCTTTCGGGATCTGCGAGGTTTGGATGAAAATTCTGGAGTTTTGAATTTCCGAAAATGCCGTTTTTTCTTTGAACTGCAATCGCAATCCTTTTTCTTGTGGCATCTGATCTATAAATAAGGCTTTTTGCAAGCACTGCGGAAAGGTTCTTTGTCTTTCAACAGTTCTTTGAAAAACTGTTTTTGCTCGCAAAGTTTGTCAAGGCAGGTTTTGGCAAGCTGGAAGATTTTGCCAAGGGAGATGTTGTCTAGGGAAAGATTGGATGCTGTAAGTTGTCTCTGGATGTCAGGTTGGAGTTCTTCGGGGAGGGAAGCCAGAAAGACATGCTTTAATGTCGGCTCATTGAATCCATTAAGCTTATAGAACAGCAGGGACATTCGCTTATAATGGAAGTCAAGATCCTTAGCATTGAGGGAGCAGCATTTCATGTTGAGGTAGTCTCGTCTGGCAGCTTCAAAGACTGCAGAAGGGTCGCCAAGGAATTGATCATGAAGTACAGCAAGAGCACTTGAAACTTCTGGAAGGTCAACAAACTGTAACTGGCGATATTGTCCTAACGAATCAAACCAATCTCTTAGAGCACCCGTAAAACGAGTAGCAAATTCTCTAAGGACGGATTGAGTTGTTGCTCCTGTTCTTAGCATCTGCAGGTCAATCCAGGCAGACATTTCATTGAGTCGGTCACGCCATTTATGAGATGGAAGATCATCAAATGTGAACCATGGACCATTTGACGATTTTTGACTGGGTGGATTGGGCTGGGCTGGAGAAGGTTGGTTTGTGGCAGAAGATTCAGGCATTTCTTCTTCAACTTCGGAGGGAATATCAACATATGGTTCTGTATGAGAGGTTTGGCCTTGATCAGGTTGAGCCATCAGGATTTTGGTAATATCAGCATAGGACTTTTCAGAGTCACTGGTGGATGCTGAAGATTCTGAGTCGGTTTCGGTATGGCTATCTGAAACAGCTAGATTTGAATCAGAAGTTTGATCGTCAGTAGATGAATGGATGACTGCGTGAGCAGTAAATTGGTTCATGGGTTCTTTATCTTTTGATTGGGCAGGGACTGATAAAGGAGCTGGTGGTGAGGTCGGTGTAAAAGTAGGAGATGGTTGGCCAGGGATGGTCAGAGAGGAAGGATGAAGAGGGGGAGGTCGAGGCTGCGGTCTAGGTTTGGGTTTAGGTTTAGGTGGCGGTGGCAAAGGATTGTCTCTGAAAAGAGTATGAGTCATGCCAAATAACTTGGAAGGGTCATATTGTTTAATAGGAGAGAGCATAGAGGCAAAAGGATGGTAAGTTGGACCGATAGAAGGAATAAGAGGTGAACTGGTGAAAAGGGTAGGTCTCTGTTTTTCAGATTCAATCTGAGCAAGTTCAGCTTTTAATCGCCTGATTTCCCTTTCCTTTTGGTCAAATTCGGGACCATTGTATCTGTGGGCTAGCATGGCTCGTAACTCTGAATCGAGTTGGCCAATTCTGGACTGGAGATTTTGGTGGATCTGCTGCATCTGAGCAGAGATGGAGTCAACCTTTGTCTCAAGCTGTTCAGTTCGTAAACTGATTTTCTCAACTTTGGAATTGATATTGACCAAAGTATCATTCTGTGCTCTAGCATTTTGGGTTTGCCAGTTGAGGACTGATTCAAAAGGTTTGGGAGGTTCTAGGTGGCCAGATGAGGTAATTGGTGAAGGGACAAAGGGTTTGGACACAACATTTCGTTGAGAATCTGTGTGGGTGTCTAAAGAAGGAAAAGAGGAAGAATAGTCGGATGAAGTAGATGAGAACATCATACAAGCCAGTGGTGGTGTGGGATTTGAGATTGGTGATGGAATCTCAGATTTGCAATGCTTTGCAATCCATGTGAGTTCTTTTCGGTAGATGGGTAATGGAGCCGGTGGAGGTGGAGGATCTGATGGTGGTTTAGGGTCACAATGGTGACATGGGACAGGAGGTTTTTTCTTTTTGGGTTTCTTTTTCCTTGTGGTTGCGTAATCATCGTCTTCTTCCCAATCATCCCAGCAGGGACAATTTGGGTCACACATGCCGGAACCAGGGGCATCCCATAGGAAATGGCCATTGTATTTGGCTGGATAAACAGGGTAGCCTTGAGAATTAAACCCTGTAATGGGCAGATCTTCCTGCGCTGTCTGAACAGCTGTGATCATTGAAGAATAGGTAAAGGAGAGCCTAGGAGGCTCTTGTGGAGCACTGGGAGGTGGTTTAAAAGTCATTCTGACTGTTCCATCATGTCGTCTTTCAAACATGCCTTCAGAGGTCTGAATTGGAGCTGTATTGTTGTGGAACTGTTCATAGTTGGAGATCCATTCAAGAGGCATAAGCTTGATGAGCTCATGACGGGGAATTTGTCGGGGAATCTGGATGATTGTCGGGATCTGGTCAGATTCTGCTAACACCATGAGGGTGTCAGAGTGGTGTTCTGGAGCGGGTAGATCTAAGGCATGATTTTGAAGCCTGTAGACCAGTTGGTGATGTAAAGTGGCAATTTTTGCAGAAGAAATTTGTTCAGCACCTTGAATCTGAACTTGGACTTTCAAGGTTGTGGGCAAATTGGGGTCTTGGAGAGAAAGATTGAAATTGGGATAGAAAGTGAGTAAAACACTTCCTGCATGAAGGGTTGTGAGGACAGTACCGATAACAGCATCTTGGTACTGTTTAAACCGGGTATCAAGCATAGCAAGTCGAGCGGTAACCGGTAATCCTTTTCTCCCATGAAGGGTAAGGATTAATCTGATGCCGCCAAGATGGAGATGAGTATAACCTTCTCGTTTCCAGTTGGAGAGCAACTCGGAGGGAATCTCCAGAGTGACATATTGCTCAGCAGAGGTGGCTTGAAGAGCACACTGATCCAGGCGGGAAGACTGGATGTATTCTTTAGGGTGAGGGCGTCTGGTAGAGATAAGGGTGCGGATACTGCGGGTAAAGGAGCTAGGTCGTTTATATAACTGATAAGGGCTGAGGAGAGGGTAGGAAGATTCACTGATTTGGGCGGATTCAGGGATGTAGGAGTATTCTACAAGATTTTCAATTTTATTAGTAGTATGAGAAGTGCAAGATTTCGGTAAAGAAAGGGTGGAAGAAAGAGTAACAGGAGGTGAAGAGGAAGTGGATGCCATGAAGGAGAAGTTCTCTCTGCGCCTGAAGTGCTAGAGATCAAAATAGAAAAAGCCTTAAA
>NW_006262688.1:19954298-20023183 GCF_000493195.1 Citrus x clementina
ATGTTCAACCAACCGGATGGCCTTTTCTCTTTTGTTGGGACAATCTTTGGCATAGTGGCCTTTTCTCTTGCAGATGAAACATCTGCTTGATTGCTTTCGTTTGAATTCTCTGGAGGAGGAAGATTTCTTTCTGAAGAACCGGTAGGGCTTTCGGGATCTGCGAGGTTTGGATGAAAATTCTGGAGTTTTGAATTTCCGAAAATGCCGTTTTTTCTTTGAACTGCAATCGCAATCCTTTTTCTTGTGGCATTTGATCTGCAAATAAGGCTTTTTGCAAGCACTGCGGAAAGGTTCTTTGTCTTTCAACAGTTCTTTGAAAAACTGTTTTTGCTCGCAAAGTTTGTCAAGACAGGTTTTGGCAAGCTGGAAGATTTTGCCAAGGGAGATGTTGTCTAGGGAAAGATTGGATGCTGTAAGTTGTCTCTGGATGTCAGGTTGGAGTTCTTCGGGGAGGGAAGCCAGAAAGACATGCTTTAATGTCGGCTCATTGAATCCATTAAGCTTATAGAACAGCAGGGACATTCGCTTATAATGGAAGTCAAGATCCTTAGCATTGAGGGAGCAGCATTTCATGTTGAGGTAGTCTCGTCTGGCAGCTTCAAAGACTGCAGAAGGGTCGCCAAGGAATTGATCATGAAGTACAGCAAGAGCACTTGAAACTTCTGGAAGGTCAACAAACTGTAACTGGCGATATTGTCCTAACGAATCAAACCAATCTCTTAGAGCACCCGTAAAACGAGTAGCAAATTCTCTAAGGACTGATTGAGTTGTTGCTCCTGTTCTTAGCATCTGCAGGTCAATCCAGGCAGACATTTCATTGAGTCGGTCACGCCATTTATGAGATGGAAGATCATCAAATGTGAACCATGGACCATTTGACGATTTTTGACTGGGTGGATTGGGCTGGGCTGGAGAAGGTTGGTTTGTGGCAGAAGATTCAGGCATTTCTTCTTCAACTTCGGAGGGAATATCAACATATGGTTCTGTATGAGAGGTTTGGCCTTGATCAGGTTGAGCCATCAGGATTTTGGTAATATCAGCATAGGACTTTTCAGAGTCACTGGTGGATGCTGAAGATTCTGAGTCGGTTTCGGTATGGCTATCTGAAACAGCTAGATTTGAATCAGAAGTTTGATCGTCAGTAGATGAATGGACGACTGCGTGAGCAGTAAATTGGTTCATGGGTTCTTTATCTTTTGATTGGGCAGGGACTGATAAAGGAGCTGGTGGTGAGGTCGGTGTAAAAGTAGGAGATGGTTGGCCAGGGATGGTCAGAGAGGAAGGATGAAGAGGGGGAGGTCGAGGCTGTGGTCTAGGTTTGGGTTTAGGTTTAGGTGGCGGTGGCAAAGGATTGTCTCTGAAAAGAGTATGAGTCATGCCAAATAACTTGGAAGGGTCATATTGTTTAATAGGAGAGAGCATAGAGGCAAAAGGATGGTAAGTTGGACCGATAGAAGGAATAAGAGGTGAACTGGTGAAAAGGGTAGGTCTCTGTTTTTCAGATTCAATCTGAGCAAGTTCAGCTTTTAATCGCCTGATTTCCCTTTCCTTTTGGTCAAATTCGGGACCATTGTATCTGTGGGCTAGCATGGCTCGTAACTCTGAATCGAGTTGGCCAATTCTGGACTGGAGATTTTGGTGGATCTGCTGCATCTGAGCAGAGATGGAGTCAACCTTTGTCTCAAGCTGTTCAGTTCGTAAACTGATTTTCTCAACTTTGGAATTGATATTGACCAAAGTATCATTCTGTGCTCTAGCATTTTGGGTTTGCCAGTTGAGGACTGATTCAAAAGGTTTGGGAGGTTCTAGGTGGCCAGTGGAGGTAATAGGTGAAGGGATAAAGGGTTTGGACACAACATTTCGTTGAGAATCTGTATGGGGTTCCAAAGGAGGAAAGGAAGAAGAGTAATCTGAAGAAGTAGAGGAAAACATCATACAAGCCAGTGGTTGGACGGTAGGTGTTGGGTGTGAGAGTGGTGATGGAATCGCAGATTTGCAATGTTTGGCAATCCATGTGAGTTCTTTTCGGTAGATGGGTAATGGAGCCGGTGGAGGTGGAGGATCTGATGGTGGTTTAGGGTCACAGTGGTGACATGGAACAGGAGGTTTTTTCTTTTTGGGTTTCTTTTTCCTTGTGGTTGCGTAATCATCGTCTTCTTCCCAATCATCCCAGCAGGGACAATTTGGGTCACACATGCCGGAACCAGGGGCATCCCATAGGAAATGGCCATTGTGTTTGGCTGGATAAACAGGGTAGCCTTGAGAATTAAACCCTGTAATGGGCAGATCTTCCTGCGCTGTCTGAACAGCTGTGATCATTGAAGAATAGGTAAAGGAGAGCCTAGGAGGCTCTTGTGGAGCACTGGGGGGTGGTTTAAAAGTCATTCTGACTGTTCCATCATGTCGTCTTTCAAACATGCCGTCAGAGGTCTGAATTGGAGCTGTATTGTTGTGGAACTGTTCATAGTTGGAGATCCATTCAAGAGGCATAAGCTTGATGAGCTCATGACGGGGAATTTGTCGGGGAATCTGGATGATTGTCGGGATCTGGTCAGATTCTGCTAACACCATGAGGGTGTCAGAGTGGTGTTTTGGAGCTGGTAGATCTAAGGCATGATTTTGAAGCCTGTAGACCAGTTGGTGATGTAAAGTGTGTTCACTTATAAGTGCTGAGGCAGTCCTCACCTTAAGTATGCTCTGCACTTGCCTTTTCTAAGGATCCTGTGCATCAGAAAACTTTTGATCATTTCTTATCTGGTTTGGTACCCTGTTTTAGACTAAAGGAAAGTCTGTTTTGGGTTGTATAACCTGAGAAAAATGTTTTAAAGGTTTTTGATTACAGAGGTATATCGGCTGGAAACCCGAGCTTGCGGACTACTGGTCCAAAGAACAGTTTTAACTGTTGTAGTTCTGGTATAACAACGCCACGTACTTCACTTTTCAAACTAAACTACCAAACAAAATTTCATTTAAAAAAAATCACATAAAAAACATAATTCTTTTTCTCTAAAATAAGAGCCAAAAACAATTTTACTTTTACTTTTTCTTTCCTTTTATAATAATACCCTTGTAACAATATTATTGGAGATGTTAATGAAAATAAAAATGATAATTTATTAAATTAGCCAAATTTTTATATTACTATCTTATTTTTAGGATTAATTTTGTAAAAACAAATTCTATAAAATAATTATTAGTAACATTGTTACAAGGATATTAAACATTGCTTTAAGTTGGTTGATGTTGATTTGTTTATAATTAATTATTAACAAGATTGTTGTATAGATACAAAAAATACTAATTCTTTCATACTACTAATTATTGGTTAATTTGTTAAAATTAATTTTTTTAAAAATAAATAAATTAATATCAAGAATATTGTTGCAAGATATTATTGACAAAGCTAAGAAAAATAAGAATAAAAATACAAGGTATTTAACTGTAAGATATTTTGAGATTTTTTTTAACATATAAAAACTAAACAAACACTTAAATCAAAATATATGAACTAAATCAATATTTATTTTTTTTATAAAATTAAAAAAAAGGTACTCGGGGAGTGATTTAAGGTACTTATCTAAACAGTGGTATTTTAAGTTTTCATCAAAAGCGTGGGGATTCGCAAGTAGCTTGTCTTAACTTTTAAAGCACATCTCATCTCATTTGAGTGAAGACCATTGTGAGTTACTGAAAACCATCATTGTTATTGGCAGACTTTCATGGAAGCTGAAATTGGATGCATTTGCTATCAATTTCCTTTCTCCGCAAGTCCTACAATTATTTGTCTTCAAAATTCCTACCATGCTCATACTATATTATTATAGTAGTAATTATAAAAGATCAAATTGTGCTGGTCTCCTTTGCTGCAAATATAATTTATATTTATTTAATATATGTTGATGGTGTTTCGTATTTTCTCAGTGAATTTCCACTCTTTATACAACTAACAGGCGAACATAGTAAGATTCTTAAGTTATGATTTGACTCATTAAACAACAGGTTCTAACTGGTTTAGAAATGTCAAATCAAAGGCCAACAGATTGTTTTTGTTCAATAGATTGTACGTAAGAAATCGTTTAGACCTTCTCCCAAGAAAATTTTAAAAAAACCCACTAAAAATATTAATAAATAAAAATGATAAAAAAGGTAAAAAGTAAAAAAACTAAAACTGAAGTCTTTAGCTTAATCTTGTTGTTTGCTTTAGTACTCCAGTGTAAGATTATATGGGGGCAGAGATTGATGAAATCTTAAACAAGCATCAACCACAGCAAAAAGGACAAATTTGTTCAAAAGATTTTTCGAATTAGTAAGTGATATATAGAGCAATATTTACAATATACAAATCAAAATGATCTCTTCGCACCAAACCAAGTTGGGGAATGGGGACCAGTCAATTAGGACCCCAGCAGCTCAAGTACATGACTGTCCTTAAAGACTCCTCTGATTGCTTGGCCTTGGGGTCTCTCATCAATTTGCTTGAAACCACTGCAGCAGAAGATAAAGAAGAAGAAGAGGAAAGCTTCTTTGATGATTCAGAAACTGATGATCTTATACTGTTCTTGGCATGTTGGTGTAATGATCTGAGCGTGTAGTTCCATCTACAGAACCCTTGATCTTTCATGGCCTCAACTGCTGCAACACTTGCTGCTACCATCCATGCTCTGCTTGTTGAACTCATTCTTAATTTTCTATATATTCTTCAGATGCCCTTCTCTCTTTTGCTCTTTGTGAACTCTTTTAAAAGATCTGCTTTTGCTTTGATGGAGTAAACGATACGCGGGGGTTTCATATTTATATACACTTGGTTAGTGGTTTAGTTGATTGAGCACACAGATGGAAAAAGATGAAATAAACAAAACCAGTGGGCTCTGTCTGGCTAGCGGCAATTATTTGGTAGAGCACAATTACTTTTATGTCCTTACAAAAGCACGAACTAAATGGGGACGAAATGGGGATTTAGGCACTTCGAGACAGAACAATTCTGGTAGCTGAGCTAGCGGTTTCACTTACTAAAATTCAAATTAGCCCGGAGTTTTGGAGTGAAAACCACCTGGGATTTTTGGAAGCCTGGGGAACGTAACTGTCGCTCTGCAGTGAAGTAAACAACTAGATAAAATTGCTTTAATTGTAGATTAGTTGATAAATCTCAAATTTAATATATTATTTTTTATAATTAAAAGTTCATTTAAAAATTGTTATGTTAATTTTTTATCTTTATAACTTTATTTAATTTGTGTAGGGAAATTTCTTGATATTAATTATGGGAAAGTTTATAATAATTATAGGAGTTTTTCTCTTTATGTTAATTTTTGTAAACTTCTCTATACTAATTTAATTATAAAAATTAAATAAAATTATAATTACAAGAAGTTAATTTTTTATAATTATAATTTCATTTAAAAATTATCATCTTATATTTTGAGATTTTTTTTGAATTTAGGCTATTTTTATAATTATAATTTTTTTTTATTTTTTAAAATTTAATAGAATAAAATAGTTTTTAATTCATTTAGTAATAAAATGATAATTTTTAATATCAAAATGATTGAAGGATATAAGTTTAGAAGTAAAGATAGTGTAAAAAATATGTCAAAATTTTATAATAGTTAAATGTATATATGACAAAATAAAAGTGATATAGAGATAATTTTACTTATTATAAAATTAATTTTTGAATTTGTTTCTCCGTGATTCATTCAACATGTTGTGTATGACCTTGTAAATTGGCGAAACTTCCATGCACTGTTATCAATGATAAAATTATTCAGTAGATTATTTTATATCATAATTGCCATCATATTAAAAATAATAATAATACATGGAACGATCATCAGGTGATTATACATTTGTAGTAATTTACAGTTCAGTCAAATTAGAAGGTGACCCATCAACTGGCTTCACTATGGTACTCACATTTGCAATGATTTGTGTGGCGTACTCTTGAGTAGATGCATTATTGCCCGACTTGATTGTGCTACAGAAGCCCATAGCATCAAACTGAATATCTGCATTAAGGATACATGACAAATAATTTTCCCCAAAAATATCAAAGGCTTCAAACTTTAACTTCATTAAATTTAAAATCTTTAAGGGCTTCAAAATCTCTCAAATTTCTGGTTTCAGATGTTTAGGCTTTAATTTTGATACTGTAAGGCTTCAATCTGGATTTGTATGCTTCAATCTTGATTTATGGTTCAATCTTAATTTTATATGCTTTAGTTACGCTTCAATTCTACGCATTGATATTTACTTGTAGCATTAGTAGTATAAAATAAACAACTATTCTTATCGTCTGAATATCCTAAATTAAAGGCAACTGTTACACATTACACATCACACGTCACACATCACACATCCCAAATGCCTTAATAAAACTATCTCATCCTACTCTTATTACTAAATATTCTAAATACATGAGAAAAAAAATAAATCCAACACTAATTAACCAAAATGAATTTTGGTTAATTAGTGCTGGATTTGTATGACGTCATTGCATGTGATCATTATTATTCCGCTACATAAATTTTTCTTCTTCCATCGAGGTACCCATAAACTCACCTTTTGTAACTAAAGCTTTGTCTTGAAATTCAGCAATATGATCCCCTTGAACTCTCTCTTTCCAATTTAAAAAATTCAATACACACACACTAAGAATCTAAACTTAGTATTGTCAATAAATAATAAATAATAAATCAAAAAAATAAACTTATTAGAACTTAGCAAATCTGTCAACATTTCACAGCAAGTAAGAACACACAAATAAACATTATCACCATTCTACTTGGAAAGCATAGGAAAGATTTACTATAAGAAAGCCTTCTACATAAATGATATATGATAAATAAATCAAATGGGACTGCTGAAATAACTGATCAAATCGTGAAATATATCTTGGTCGGTATAAAAAGAAAATTAGCTTTTTGATGTCCTACATTACAAGCTGTTTGGGGTGTAAAGTGTTATGACCAAGCATCTACGAAGCAAAGTCCGTTTGCTCATATTCAAGGAGCCGTCTACTGTTTGCTATGGTATAGCTATACATGGACCGTATGCAAATTTTTTAAGAGTCGTCTGGTACAACTATAAATATAATAACAAACACAAAGAATTAACATGGTTCAACTTTTAATTTACGTCCACAGGCAGAATAAATAAATTTTTTATTAAAATCACAATTATAATTCAATTATGCCTCTCTTCGCTACTTTTTCAGTGCCTCCCCCTCATACTAAGAGAGACATTTATTTTTATAGTCCTCTGCAAATAAAATCCCTTTCTCGCTCAAATTCACCTTAACTCTCCTTTATTTTTTTAGGTTTTTTAGGATTTAAATTATAAGATATTCCTTATCTTTTCATTGATCCTACCTGTGTCGAACTTTAACTAACTTGCTTCTGGACCAAATAATATTCTTCATTATTGACTTTTATTTGACCGGGTTTATTCAACTATAGCCCCTTTTATTTAAACTTAACCTTTTCTATGTGGTCCATGATTTAAATTTAGGTCAAGAACCTCCCATGCGTTAGGGTCTATGACTTATTTTACTATCCCCTATTATTAGAAACCATCATTTTGCTCCCTGTTCTTAGGGAGGAACATGGTTCCTACTCCCTAATAAACATAAGGGCATGGTTTCTACTCCTTAAAGAGCATGACTCTTGCTCTTCATTTTTACTCCTCATTCTTGGAAGCATACTCTCTCAATATGTTCTCTATTATGATTTTCTGTATTTTCTACGACACCTACCATAAAGAGCATGACTCTTTCTCTTCATTCTTGCTCCTAATTCTTGGGAGCATACTCTCTCAATATGCTCTCTATTATGATTTTTTATATTTTCTAAGACACCTACCATGGTCATGCATTATTATTTCCTGGTTTGCTCTGCTGCAAATATAGTTTAATTTATAATATCTTGATGGTTCTTCGTATTTTCTCTGTGCATTTCCACTCTTTATAGGACTAACAGATGAGCATAGAAAGGTTCTTAAGCTTTGATTTGACTCGTTAAACAACTGGGTCTAGCTGATTTAGAAATGTAATCAATAGCCAATAGACTGTTTGTGTTCAATAGATCGTAAGTAAGAAATCCTTCAGACCTTCTCCCAAAAGGGAGAAAAAAAAAACCCATAAAAGTATTAATAAATAAAAATGATATAAAAAATTAAAAGGTAAAATAATTATAATTGAAGTCTTTAGCTTAATCTTGTTGTTTGCTTTAGTACCCCAGTGTAAGATTATACGGGGGCAGAGATTGATGAAATCTTAAACAAGCATCAATCACAGCAAAAAGGACAAAAAATTTTCAAAAGATTTTTCGAATTAGTATGTGATTTATAGAGCAATATTTGCTCTTCTAATGTTACAATATACAAATGAAACTGATCTCTTAGCACCAAACCACGTTGGGGAATGGGGACCAGTCAATTAGGACCCCAGCAGCTCAAGTACACGACTGTCCTTAAAGACTCCTCTGATTGCTTGGCTTGGGGTCTCTCATCAATTTGCTTGAAACCACTGCAGCAGAAGATGAAGAAGAAGAAGAGGAAAGCTTCTTTGATGATTGAGAAACTGATGATCTTATACTGTTCTTGGCTTGTTGGTGTAATGATCTGAGTGTGTAGTTCCATCTACAGAACCCTTGATCTTTCATGGCCTCAACTGCTGCAACACTTGCTGCTACCATCCATGCTCTGCTTGTTGAACTCATTCTTAATTTTCTATATATTCTTCAGATGCCCTTCTCTCTTTTGCTCTTTGTAAGCTCTTGTTAAAGATCTGCTTTTGCTTTGATGGAGTAACCGATATGCCGGGGTTTCTTATTTATATAGACTTGGTTAATGGTTTGGTTGATTGAGCACACAGATGGAAAAAGATAAAATAAACAAAACCACTGGCTGGGGCTAACGGCAATTATTAGGTAGAAGAATACAATTACTTTTATGTCCTTACAAAAGCGCAATTAAGTGGGGACGAAATGGGGATTTAGGCACTTCGGGACAGAGCAATTCTGGTAGCTGAGCTAGCGGTTTCTCTTACTAAAATTCAAATTAGCCCGGAGTTTTGGAGTGAAAACCACCTGGAATTTTTGGAAGCCTGGGGAACGCAACTGTCGCTCTGCAGTGAAGTAAACAACTAGATAAAATTGCTTTAATTGTAGATTAGTTGATAAATCTCAAGTTTAATATATTATTTCATTTAAAAATTATTATGTTAATTTTTTTATCTTTATAATTTTATTTAATTTTTGTAAAAAGGTTTCTTGATATTAATTATGTGAAAGTTTACAATAATTATCGGGAGTTTTTCTCTTTATGTTAACTTTTGTAAACTTCTTTACACTTAACTTAATTATAAAAATTAAATAAAATTCTGATTATAAAAAATTATAATTACAAGAAGTTAATTTTTATAATTATAATTTCATTTAAGAATTATCATCTTATATTTTGAATTTTTTTAATTTAAAGTATTTTTATAATTATAATTTTTTATTTTTTAAAACTTTATAGAATAAAATAATTTTTTAAATCATTAATAAAATAATTATTTTTAATATTAAAGTGGTTGATTGATACAACTTTAAGAACAAATGTAGTGTAAAGAACATGTTAATTTTTTGTAATAGTTAAATATACGTACGGTAAAATAAAAGTGGCAGAGATATTTTTGCTTATTATAAAATTAATTTATTAATTTGTTTCTCCATATGACGTTATAAACTAGCGAAACTTCCAAACACTTTTTAGTTTTTATCAATGACAAAATTATTCAGTAGATTATTTTATATCACAATTGCCATCATATTAAAAAAATAATAATAATACATGGAACGATCATCGGGTCATGTTACATTTATAGTAATTTACAATTCATTTAAATTAGAAGGTGACCCATCAACTGGCTCCACTATGTTGCTCACATTTGCATTGATTTGTGTGGTGTACTCTTTGAGTATTGCCAGACTTGATTGTGCTGCTGAAGCCCATAGCATCAAACTGAATATCTGCATTAACGATACATGACAAATAGTTTTCCCCGAAATTATCAAGTGCTTCAAATTTTAACTTCGTTAAATTTAACATCTTTAAGGGTTTCGAAATCTCTCAAATTTCTGGTTTCAGATGTTTAGGCTTTAATTTTGATACTGTAAGGCTTTAATCTGGATTAGTATTCTTCAATCTTAATTTATGGTTTAATTTTAATTTTATATGCTTAAGTTACGCTTCAGTTCTACGCTTTGGTCTTTGCTTGCAGCATTAGTAGTATAAAACAAACAACTAGTCTTATCGTCTGAAGTGAGAGATCTAAATTAAAGGCAACTCTTACACATTACACATCCCCAATGCCTTAATAAAACTATCTCATCCTACTCTTATTTCTAAATATCCTAAATACATAAGAAAAAAAAAAAAAATCCAGTACTGATGAATTAAATAAGTATTGATAGACAAGTACAAAGTGCACCAATACCAGCATCTTATAGATGCCATCCAGAATTCCTATTCAATCTTTCTATTGCAACCAAAATTCATTTATTGACGTCATTGTGTGTGATCATTATTATTCCGCTAAATAAAATTTTCTTCTTCCATCGAGGTACCCATAAACTCGCTTTTTGTAACCAAAGCTTTCTCTAGAAATTCAGCAATATGATCCCCCTTAAACTGTCTCTTTCCAATTTAAAAAATTCAATAACTTAGTATTATCAATAAATAATAAATAATAAATCAGAAAATAAACTTATTAGAACTTAGCAAATCCCTCAACATTTTACAGCAAGCAAGAACACGCAAATAAACAGTATCACCAGAACACGCAAATAAACAGTATCACCATTCTACTTCCAAAGCATAGGAAAGATTTATCATAAGAAAGCTTTCTACATAATGGGACTGCTCAAGTAACTTATCAAATGGTAAATATATCTTGGTGGGTATAAAAAGGCAATTAGCTTTTAGATGTCCTACATTACAAGCAATATATTTAATTTAAATCTATAAATTCTAAATTCTCAAAGCAATTGTTAAACTATGCAAAATGTAATTCTTCCCCATAAAAGACTTAAAAACCGTAGGATAGTTACTTAAGAAAATATTTAACGGTCAAGGAAAAGAAAATGTCATCAAGCATTTACATTTCAAATCTATAACACAGCTTCAAAGTTTCTCCATCAATGACCATGCGATGACCTGTCATAGTCTAATTTACAAGAGCTCATATGTTGGCAGAGTATGTCATTACAATATATTTTAATACAACAGCCCACCTTAAAAAGAAAAAAAAATTCCAACAGGGCCTCATTTTTTTTTCATTTTAATCTAATTAAATGAATTATTATTACACATTAGTCGAATATAAAAAAGATATTGAATAAAGAAAGATAGAAAGAATCATAACATTATTTAGAGGCCAAAACTTACTTTAAACTTCCAACAACAAAGAACTGCAAGGAAAAAAGAAAAAAAAAATTGGATAGTGAACAGAAAAGTGTATCAAATGTGCCCGAAATAAAAGAGAAATTTTAATAAAACAAAAAAAAAATCTTGAGAAAACGATTTTTTTTTCCCTTTGCATTAATATTTCTGACCAAGGCCAGTGTATCAAGTATGCACAAAATTAAAACTTCTTACAAAGTGGGAGGACTGCAAGAAGTCAACTACAGCATCTAAATAAAAAATTAGAATAGCCAAGTAAAAAGCCATGCATTACCATCCTCTGATTTGTAGGTACCAGTTCTTGCTACAAATCGTATCCAAAAACTCTCATTGAAAGCAAATATGTTTTCAACAAGAAGCTGCTGAAGCTGTTCAAAAAAAAAAAAAAAGAAAAAAAGAAAAAAAGAAAAAAGAAAATAAGGAAAGCCAGTTTATGCAGAAACCTCAACAATAGATGATATTTTCTTTCAAGTGATAGCATCCACACTTACACATTTTCAGAAGGATGAATCAAGGACCCTAATGAGAATATGATGGAATCACACATAACAGTCATAAAATATTCCAAATCCCATAAATAGATACACCAAACGGATACTTATATTTTTAAAGCCCACAGAAATAGTAAATTAAAAAGTCCATGTAAACCAACACCTAGAAAAGAAGAAAAATGAAGAAAAATACCTCATTCATTTACTAAAAAAATACAATGAATTAACTTGAAAAGAAATTAATTACCCACATTTCTTTACATACTTCCGTTAACAAAAGATTCAAAGCAATACCCCTAAGAAAACCTATACCTAAAAGAAAGATACGAGATTTTATCTTTTTATTTTCTTAAGTTTTTTTCGGCTATCAAACGAAAGCTAGGGTTTTTTATTTTTATTTTTATTTAAACAACTAAATTACTTGGAGATAAAAGGATAACAATGAATTGAAGTTGTTGCTTTTATCGCATAAAGAGTTTGCGTTTCCTAAGACAACGTTATAGGAACTCAGTTAATCAAATATAATAAAATTAACTATAGTGGTTACCTTGGTTGGACTTTTTCCAAAAGATACTGTGATCTTTATAATTCCCTTAGAAACTATACTTCCTCTAGCAAATCCATGAAGTGGAGTAGCGTAAGGTTTCAATCGCAATCGTTCCAACTTTATTTGAACAAAGGTTGACATGAATAAAATATCAATCGAACTCTAATTATCAATGAGAATCTGATGGAAGCATTTGTTTATCACAAGGAGGGTGACGATTAAAGGATTACAATTAGGATGATGAACATCTTCGGAGAAGATTATTGGTATATTACGAACACTTGATCCTTGGGATTGATTAGTCAAATTAACCTCAAGACCTTCGGTTTATGTTTTGCTTGGGGTACGGGCTTAATTCTTCCTTAATTTCCCGAGTCTTCCGCAACTAGTCCTTCTCAAATGTAATTGACATCAAATATGTTTTGATCACCGTACCCTTGCTTCTTTCCCTTTCTTTTCCTCAAAGATTATGGTTAATCACTCTTCACTCCATCATTAGCATTTCTTACATACTCTTGTAGTTGTCCTTGTCAAATCAAGCTCTCTATTGTTCCTTAAGCTTAAAACACTCATACCCTTGCTTCTTTCCCTTTCTTTTCCTCAAAGATTATGGTTAATCACTCTTCACTCCATCATTAGCATTTCTTACATACTCTTGTAGTTGTCCTTGTCAAATCAAGCTCTCTATTGTTCCTTAAGCTTAAAACACTCGTAGCTGTTATGTTTATAATCTTTATGGAAATGACAATACTTATTTAGATTGTTTCGGGGTGGATTTGTTCTCATAGGACGTAGGGTTCTAAACAAGGTTGGACTTCTCACCTATATAAGAATTTGCTCCCAGGGAGTATTAAGCATTGTAAAGTTGGTGAATCGAGAGGCTGAACAAGGATGAGTGTCTTAAACTTCAGAGTGTTCCCTAGGACAAAATTGATCTCTCCTTGAAAATTGATCCGATCTACCAGTCTTCCTTCTCACCGACATCTTTTTTTTTCTTTCCTTTACTTGGTTCTCATTTATCTTAATTTTTATTTTGAAATCTTTCTTCAATATTGGCATATTTCTCAACTCTTACAAGCATTTCAAAGTAAAAGGTAAGTGATTTTTTTTAAACTGACCAACATAATTTTCCTATCCTAAGTCTTTCCACAATATCAGAAAGTGCTATGTTACTATGATAACCACTTACTTGGGTGATCTCATTTTATAACCTTCTGATGTAATCTCTCAAGAACTCCCCCTCTCGTTGTTCAACGTCAAGAGTTAGGTCATTGATTTTCCTCATTGTCGAGCATTTTAGAAGTGGGGGGTAAATTCTCTACTCAAATCTCGAAAGGTTGACGGAGTGTGACCTTAACCTTCGAAACCATATTCGTGTTGCTCTTACCAAGGTAAGAGGAAAGGCTCGACGAAGAATTGCTTGTGATGCTCCTTGTAATTTTATAAGGATGTAATACAGTTCTAGATTTCAATAGGGTCCATCTATCTATCATGGGGCTCCATCTGGGTAAATTGAACCTAGATGGATAGTATGTTATCATTATATCAAGAGTAAAGGTGGCTCGAGTTTCACTATTGTATCATCTAGTGATCCAATTTCTCGAACCATTTGCTCAAGTCTCTGCATTCTCTATTGTAATCATCCATCAATTTTCTTCCCTTACTTTAATTATTCTTTAGCCATACTCCCTTAGATCTTCAATGGTTTGAGGAATATCTGAGATAACCTTTATTCAATTCTTCTTAAGATCTCGTTCTAGAGGAGCTAGAATTAATCACATTACCTCTACTTGAGTTCCTTTTTTCTTAGCTTGAGCTTGGAATTGGTTGAACATTCTATTGGTGTTATGAGCCAACTGATCTACTTATTATTGAAATAAAACAACACGAGGTTGTGCTTCGTGTCTGGTGTGCCGATGTGGATTTAGTTAAGGATTTAGAGGAGGATGGGTTATCATCATGTCATCATCCTCCAAATCTCGTTGTCATCTCTTTCGTCGAAAATGAACTTCCTTATCCATAACTGCAACATTCATCCATGTGGTAGGACTTACAGACGAAGCCAATCTGTTGGGAGTAAATTTTATCCTAACTTATTATATGGTAATTCCAACCAAGGATGACTCCCCTTAGGACTGAGCTTCCTTTTTTTTTTCTTTTTATCTTAATTGGCTTTTGAATTTTCTCATAGGAGTCCACTTTCCTAGATAATAAGGATGCTTTTGTCAAGGAAAAAATTAGAGAACCGTCTTGCGGGTGTAAGCCCTTTGATGATAAAGTCAATTATTGATTTTTTAGAAACATGAACTTAGAGAGAGAAAGTTAGAATTTCTCTTCTTGAGTCGATTTTTCTTACATTTCAATGAGAATAGAGGGCATATTTATCAGCCTAATTGATTTGACTTAGGCCCTAATTACTTAAATGACAAGTGTTATTGTTCTTGTGACACTTTTTTCTTTTGCCTGTGCTAATTGATGTCTAGACATAAAGGTTAGAACCTTGGAAAGTTTGTCCTAGGTGTTTTGTCCTAGAATCTTGAGATTATAAGAACTTTGGAATCTTTGGGGTTTGTGATAGGATTTTGGGATCCTAAGAGTCTTCGAACTCTGAAACCTAGAAGGTTAATTCTAGGTGGTTTGTACGAGGATCCTATGAGTCTTGGAACCTTGAAATTTATGATGTTTATCCTAAATGGTTTGTTCAAGGATAAGGTCCTAGAAACCTTTGAACTTTTTGGGCCTTAAATCTCCTAGGTAGTTTATCAATCTCTTCATAGGCCTTATAGGGACCATATAAGTTAATTTCTAGTTACCTCCTAGTGAATTGACAATCTTCAAATTGCCCCCCTTACTATTGAAAACCCAAAACTCGTTATCTATCCGTTAATTTAAATGGCGTAAAGGGTAAGATGGTAGTTATACAAATCCATAACGACCGTTAAGCACAGGGGCACGTGACGCATATGCAGGAAACATTAAATCAGTTAGTTTTTTTTAACCTAACCCCGTGTTACTGTGCGGTGTAAATGATAAAAAAATTAAAAATTAAAAATAAAAAATTAAAAGGAAACAAAAAGGAAAAAAATTAATGGTGTGATATAAAAAAACAAAATCTTTGATTTTGCACCAAAGTAAAGCGAAGGGTTTGTGCATACAGTCGTAAGTTGCAAGACTTTACTCAGGCAAAAAAACATAGCAGCACTGAACAAATTGTACGGACGACATTTGAAGGAGTAAGATGAACTTAAGCAATACCAATGGAGAATTTGAGTCTGAACAGCCTCGTCCGACAACTGAGGTGAAAAAAAAGGAACTTTTTTTTATCATTTTACTGTTATTTTTTGTTTTGGACTGTATGTCGATACTTATGTCATTTCTGGGTGTTATAATGATAGGTTAATGACATTGCATGAGGGCGTTAATCATTGATTTTGAAGCATAATTGGAAACCCTGAGTTTTTATAAATTTGGGGATTTTTGTTTGTAGTAAAAAACATAGGAATTTTTTCCTTGTTCCTATACTCAGAAAATTGAAAACCAAGATTTCTGTTATTTTTGTTGGTTTTGATGAGCATTGTAGGTTATTGGTAACATTGTCCTTACTGTTGACTAATCTTTCCACAATTGTAAAGAATGATTTGTGTAATGAAGTTGTATATGACTTGCAGTTGTATATGTGTGAATTGTGGATTTTAAAGCTTATCTGTGTATTGTGATATATAGGAAAAAGAATTCAAGATGTCAGCTTGTGTTAACTTTGTAGGTGTAAGGTGGGATCTTGACCTTGTAGATCTTGATTATCTAAGTAGAGCAATAGTGATCAATGGGGCAATGAGACAAGCTTTTAGGAGAACCAGCTGGCCCAGTGAGAGGTTTGTGCTTCAGGTTACGTTGCTTTGAAATGGAAAAAAAAGGAGCAATAGAGAATGATAATGAAATATATCAGCTATGAGAGTTGTTTAACGAGAAATACACAGATATTAACTTCTACATGGAGGTACTATCGTTGAATGTGATGTATGTGGGTCAAAAGAGATTATTCGATGATGATATTCAGACTATTGCCGTAGAAGCACCACAATCTGCTGAAGCACCACCTCGTAAAACCAATAGTAAAAATATTAAAAGTGTTCCAAGGAAAAGAAGAAGAGGCAAAAGACCTACCCCTGGCCCTGGATTCGATCGTGTTAGTCCATCAACCCCCACTCTTGAACCTGTCAATCCAGAGGCAACATCTGCTCCTGAGTCAATACATCAATCTGAACCAGCACTTGAGTCAATGCATCAATCTGAACCAATACATGAGTTAATGTATTTTTCTGAACCAACACCTAAATCAATGCATTAATTTGAAACAACACATGAACATGAAGATGAATAACATATGGCAGGTGACAATGTATTAACAGCAGAACATGTTCTTTAGAAGATTAAGAGACTAATGAAATCGAATCTACAACAAGATTAGTCGACAACAAAGTTTAGCAGTGAATTTAATGAGACACAGTCAGATTATGACCAAACTCCATTGCATACTCCAACAATTAACCTAAAAATTGACCAAACACCAGTATATGCAACTACTCATACATCTGAACTAGAAAAAGATAATGATGTGATCGATGATTTGTATAATGGTCTGTTGGAGGATGAAAACGATGATGATGGCCTTGGGTTGGGTGCGAACAGTAAAAATCCATCATTGTCTAAATTTTTTGAAGACAATGATTCACAAAAGGGGTGAATCTGTCTCAGAGCCTGCCACAATACCAGCACCTTCTGCTACATCAATATCTTTCCAACCAATGGCTGAACCTATGCAATTAACACCACCAGAATAAACATTACTAACTCCTAATTAGGGACTTATATTAAATCCTGAATTTCCATCTCAATTTGACTAAACTGAACCATCTGAGACAACTATAAAGGAGTCAAATACGGTAAAGAGGAGAAGTGGTAAAGTGCAGCCATCTCATTTGCATGCCAACAAAAGAAAAACTGCTTCTGTCTAGATAAGGGCTTCTTAAAAGATTATACAGCGAAGGCAGAAGAAACAACATGCTCTTACTAAGCCTTCGAAGAGAAGTGGAAAGAAAAGAAAATTAAATTCTGTAGACAGTGAGTTTGTTCAGACCAAGCCTAAGCTAATAAAGACAAGGCGAACTAAAAGTTCATCAGGCTCTTCAACACAAACAACAACGGATGATGTGCCTCATTCTCATGTTGAAGACGAGTTTCATTATGGTTTGATTCAGAAAATGATGACAATAATGAAGAAGTAAGACACGACAACAATGGTAAATTTGATGATGATGATGGCAGTGATAACGATGATGGCTTGTTAGAGGGTTATGAAAGTGATAATGCTGATTTTGGTCCAATGCAATCATCAGATGATGAGCATCCATTCCGTGCAATGTCTCGCGTATTGGGGGGTTAAATGTTTGAGGACGGTACAGATCCAGTAAAGTTTAGGATTGGAATGGTTCTTAGAAATATGAAGTTTTCTACATGGGCTCTTTAAGATTTTTGTATTCAAGAAGGTTTTCGAGGTAGAAGAGTGAAATTAGAGAGAATAAGGATATTATGTCGTTGTTATGCATCCAGGTGTCCTTTCAAGGTATATACTTCATTGTAGAGACACAGTGAATGCTTCTAAATCAAAAGTTTTCATAATATCTATACATGTAAGGGGATTGTGAAAAATCCAGAGGCAATAGCGGGTTGGATTGTGAGGAAGTACCATAAAAAAATCACTGCCAATCCTTCAATTTCTGTAGAAAATATGGTCATTGACATCAAATAAATTTATGGAGTTGAGGTCAGTCTACAGAAGGTTTATAGGGCGAAAAAAAAAATTCTTGAGTCAGCAGGTAGTTGAGATTATGTTCGGAGCTTTAAGAACCTTTGGGACTATGCTCACATTATAAAACAACATACGCCAAGTGCACTAACAATGCTTAAAGTTACAAAATCAGGCACCCCTGCAGAGAAGTGTAGGTTCCAGAGGTTTGTTATTAGTTTCCCAGACTTAGAGATGGTTTCAAGGCGGGTTGCAGACCATTTATTGGTCTTGATAGCTGTCATTTAATGGGACCATTTGAGGGTGTCCTGTTATCAGCAGTTAAGCTTGATGTAAACTAAGGGGTATTTCCATTGGCAGTATATATATATGAATATGAGAACATTGATAGTTAGACATCGTTTCTGGGGCATTTGAAGGAGTACTTGGCTAATTCAAGGGAGTTAACCTTCATGATGGATAAACAAAATGATTTATTGAATGCCTTAAACTTAGAGTTCTATGGATCACACAATAGTTACGTTCAATCTTTAAAAAGTAAATTATTGTCACTTTTATTAATGTATATATATTATCATACACTTGAAACGTTTTCTGCACATTTACAGCTCTATATGATGATCTAATAAACTGTGGTCAAAGTGATAAAGGGGTAGCTTGATTTACAGTTTTGTCACTTCTCAGGGGTTGGGCATGATTAACATTTTGAGTTATTTTTTCCTTAACAGGTACTGTCCGAGACATGTGTGAGACATGTATTTTCCAACCTAACGCAAAGGTTTCTTAATGTACAGCTGCGAGACGAGTACTGGAAGGTTGTCATGTCTGTAAATAAGGATGATTTTACGGATGAAATGAACAATATAACGAAGGTTGATGCAGATGCTTTCGATTGGCTAAGGAAAATCAACCCAAAATAGTGGTCAGTTCATGGTTTTGATAAATCAGTTAAATGTGATCATATAACAAACATGACTGAGAGTTGGAATGCATGGCTTGGAGATATGAGTAAGGCACCAATAATCACCCTGATGGAGCATATAATGAAGAAGATGATGCAAGCAATCATAGAAAGAAAGTTGGAATCTCAGGGATGGCGCACTGAAGTTCTTTCTTGCATAAATAAGAAGATGAACAAATTACTGAAGGATGTGAAGGTTCTGTCATGTTATTATACCAGCAAGTCATATATGGCCAATAATAAGAAGTCGTTTGTGGTTAATTTAAAGGAGCATACGTGTGATTATGGGCTGTGGCAAATTAATGGTCTACCATGCAATCATGCGATGCCTTGTATTGCTCATTTAAGGGCTACTTATGAGACATATATTGTTGCTTGCTTCACAAAAGAGACTTATCTAAGATGTTATTCAGGTATCATTCATCTTTTACTAGGCAAGTCTAAGTGGCCACACATAGAGGCCGATGAAATTTTGCCTCTGAATATATCAAGACCACCTGGTAGGCCCAGGACTTGTAGAAGAAGGGAGGCTGGTGAAGCGCTATCCCACATGAGAAAATTTACAGTTTCATGCACATAATGCAGAGGCATTGGCCACAATACAAGATGCTGTCCTCATAATCCAGCTAATGCAAGCAAGAAGACCAAAACAATGATGGTAAAGCTTGTAATGATGTTTATTATCAATTATGACCCGCTTTTCATTATCAGCTAATAACATTTTATAACATTCTTAACTATTTATACGCGTCGAAAAACTTTAGCGGTAACTTTAAGCTCTGGTGCATCAAATCTAGGAATGAATGCTTTTGCCTTAAGGCCAGGGACAAATACACCTACACAACCAAGTGATTCTGCTACCCTATCAAGTAGAACACCCACACCGACACCATCAACAACACCAACACAACCATCTATTGCTGTAAGGAGTGCTCACGCTGCATCAAGTTTGTTTAACATTTATATTCAAAGGTATGACATATGTTAAATATCCAGAACATCAAGTTACTGATTTTTTTTTTTGTTTATCAATGTAAGGTAGTTTTTAATATATTTTAGCGTAGGTGTAAGGTCAATGTGACATGAGTAACTTTGTTTAAAATTTGTGCAGCAACTATTATAGCTTCAGTTTTGAGTTATTCACTGCTCTTATTTAATTTTAGTTCAAGTTTGTTAGCCTTCCTTTTATTTAAGAGTCAGTTATGGTACCTACCTGATGAATAATTTTAGGGCCACGTTTGGTTTTTTTATCATGTTAGTTGACATACTTTACATGCATTTCTAGTATAAATTGAAGCTCTACTGTCAGTTGAAACTTATTTTATTTTCAGCACTTACAATTTGTTACATACATGTGTTATAAGTTTCTCATATATATATATATATATATATATATATATATATATTCATGAATGTGTTGTATTTTCTGATCAAAATATAAATGCTAGTGAGGGGTTTAGCTAACAGACAACCTGTTGGACAAAGATTAGAAACTGCATTCGGAACACCACCTGCAAAAGGAATTCAAATTACATAAGAAATAGATAGTACAAGAGGCACTTCACGATCATCCCCTTCTACAACAAAGACAAAGGGAAATCTGAAGGGCAAATAAGTCATTCACATTTGCTGTAAGTTGTTCAATATGCTGTTGGGTTCAAATGCCTTGCAATGATGTATTAAATTTCCTGAATTGTGTTTAATTGTTTGTAAAGTATTGTTGCTACAGGTAAAGGCATACGGCAGCATCATTCCTTCAGTAATTACATATTCACCACCAACAAATGATACTGGTCATTTTGTGTAACTTTTTATGATAGTGTCTTATGGTAGTAAATTAATATGACAGTTGGAAGCAGGAAATTTAACCTCAAGTTTTGGGTGTGTTGCAATTAATATTTTGGACAAAGGTAGGACAAGGAGCAGTAGAAATGTGCAGGCATTCACCTGATTTTTTATGAAATATTCATTGCAACATACATATATATAGAAATAACAACTCATGTACTATCAGTGTAATGAACTACAACTTTTGATAATGAAATACATCATTTTGATTATCTTATGTGCAACAGCTCATGTACAACAACTCATGTACTATCAATGTAATAAAGTACAACTCTTGATAATGAAATACATCATTTTCATTATTTATGTTCGTGCTCTACTTATTTAACACTAGTCATCCTATTTATTTATTTAATATTTATTTTCTGCCAAAATGATAAATGTACATGATACACAGTAACTGCATTATGATGATGGTATACAACAAGCTCTTCATTTTCTTTGATTTTGCAATAAGCATGGTGGTCATTATTGTCAGCTTCTTATTTTCGTGATGCAAAGTTTGGTTCTCTTCTTCATCTTGCAACTTACCCAACCCTCTTACAATTACCTTGTACTCAAAGCTAGATGGTTCCCTCCATCTAAAGTAATCTCAACCCGGCCTCTCACACTTATAATAAAGCCTCTTAGGATTTGCAGCAGATTTTGAAATTTTGATTGTGGCTCATTCACCACAGTCAGTACACGATTTGTTTCTAAACTTGATGACCTTATCATTCACTTGCAACTTCTCTTCCTCCTCTTTATCAAAAATGTTACCGGAGCTTCCCTTAGAGGATGGCATTCTGACTGCTTTGTTAAAACTTTTGCAACAATAACTGAATTTTGATGCTTTAGGGCTCGTGGGTTGTGTGCAGGGGTCTCTGTAAATTTATGAAGCAATGTTGTGCACAATTAATTTGAATTTTGAACTAGTTGGAAACGTGTATAATTTTATGCCATTTATCATAATTTGCATACGATTGCATAGCTTGTAATTTCCCTTACTAATATGTCTAATTCAGGGAAACTAATTACTTTTTCAGGCCCTTTAAGTTATTTCAATATTTTAATTTTTTAATCATTTATTCACTATTTACATATTAATATTTTAATTGTTAACTTTTTACATTTTTGATGACTTAACATATATCAATTATTTTTGTTGACCTTACAAAGTCGTTACAAGAATATTCCGTTAGAGTAAGGATACTTTCGTACTTTCATGAGTCAACGATGGTCAATGGTTAAAGATAACGTGTTTTGGGGGGTAAATTGATATTTTCAATAGTAAGCGGGGTAATTTGAAGATTGTCAATTCATTAAGGGGTAACTAGAAATTAACCCGGACCATATTTATTTAGATCATATGTCATGAGATGAGTATATTACTCAGCAATCTGTGCGGTATTTAGACAATTTCTAGCATTAAAATTGCTGAATAAGTCTATTGAACTTCTCAAGCTAGGTAAGTGAGGATGCTTGCAAGAAAGATAGAGATTAGAGAGAACAATATGGCCAAAGTAAGTTTTATTACTAGAAAAAAAGAATACAAGAGAGCTTTATAAGGATGCCTGAGTTGCTAGGTGTTGAGCAAAATGGCAAGGCCCATGCCCTATTTATGGAATGGCTTACTTAGGTCTAGAGTCTTCCATACAATTTATACAACTTACCTAAATATAGATTCTAGAATATATAAGTGTAGATTTGCCTAGACATTTACAATTGCTACTGTGTTGTTGAGAATTTTATACAACTTGGCTGGCCTATTCTATTTTTGGTCCAATACTTATTTTGATAAATAAATAACAGGAGCCTAATTGTTCTTGGCATGTCCCGTGACCAAATTTACGAAATATCTTATTGAATAAGGATATTATCATTTTCCCACCAAAGGTATTCTGACACATCATGTCAGTACCACGGTTTGGTAAAACCATAAATTTACCACAAAATATTTAAACTATTAGCATTTTCCCACCATTCCGTTAAAACTCAGTTTATATGTAACAAAAAATTTATAAAAGGTCAATTTTACCCCTGGAGCGTAAAATTATTTATTTAATTTTTTGTGTAAAATTATTATCATCATATCAAAGATTAAATTGCTTCTTTTGCACATTCTTTTTTTTTCCCTTTCATAAATTGATTTTTAGTAGTAGAATAAATTGTCTTTAGCTCGTCAATTTAATAAATAAATTTGCCCTTTAAAAATTAAATAAATTAAATCAATTTATGAGGTACCTAGCACCACACAGTCAATTTTATAAAATTCATAAAGGGTAATTTTTGCCCTTTAAGAAGGAAGAACAACAAATGATGACTTAATTACAAAATTCATAAAAGGTTAATTACATCGTCTTTTCTGCTCCAGGGGTAAAATTGACCTTTTATAAATTTTCTGTTACATATTAACTGAGTTTTAATAGAATGGTGGGAAAATGCTAACAGTTTAAATGTTTGGTGGTAAATTGATAGTTTTACTAAACCGTGGTACTGACATGATGTGTCAGAATACATTTAGTGGGAAAATGATAATATCCCTATTGAATAATTGTGATCATTAAGGATGAAGGACAACATTTCTCCATGAGATTCCTGAAAATGCAACTTTTGTGCAGTAAAATTAAAATAGATGGCGGAAGCTCTAGAAACCTCGGATCAACTTTATTCAAAAACGAAAATCAAGAAGAAATATTGAAGTTTGTTTACTTCACTTGTAGTTTCAGAAACAACTCCGTGAGGTAGAAGAAAATGGCTGAAAAGAGTAAGGTACGAATACTGTCTAGGATATAGACCACTACTAAACATTGTGTCTATCACAATGTATAATAAGCCATTAACACTCAAAACCATATGGCTTATTATTATTTGGTCAAGTTCAGTAAACTTGTTCTTGCAACAACTTGTTCATGTCAATGATATGAAACTCACCATCCATTTTAGTATCACATACCATAAGGAGTCATAACACATACTAGTGTTTATAGAAATTTATAACGTTCAATCATAAATCCACCACTAGGAACTATTTTAGAAGTATAGTACAAAGTATACACGTTTCATATTTTCGAAAAACTCGAGAATGTGTTCCTTAACTATTTTACTTCTTGAACTATATTTACTAAATTAATTTATGAGTATTGATAACTTTGTCATTTTATAAATATCAAAATGCTATTCAAATACAATAATTCCCGAAAAGCAAACACCATTTGATTGGCCTTTAGGGCATTTTACTAACAACTTGCACTAAAGCCAATCGCTATGGTATCTCATACCCATCTTCTCAAAATGACGATCTAACTGCTGTTGAGTCAGTGCTTTAGTCAGAGGATCCGCAATGTTATTGGCGGAAGCTACTTTTTGCATGGTTACATCACCATTTCTAATGATTTCTCTGATAATGTGATATCTTCTTTCAATGTGTTTGGACTTCTGGTGAGACCTTGTTTCCTTAGCTTGCGCTGTAGCCCCATTATTGTCACAATATAATGAGATTGGCAACGTAATGGTTCCAAGTTTTTGAATAAACTTCCTTATCCAAACAATTTCTTTTGCTGCATCTGATGCAGTTATATATTTCGCTTCAGTGGTGGAATCTGCAGTAGTTGCTTGCTTAGAACTTTTCCAACTCACTACTCCACCATTGATAGTGAATAAAAATCTTGATGTAGAATTTTTGTCATCTACATCTGACTGAAAATCTGAATTTGTGAAGCCTTCTATTTTTAGATCACCTTCTCCATATGTTAAGAACAAATCTTTAGTCATTCTTTAGTACTTAAAGATATTCTTAACTGCGGTCCAATGTTCCTCACTCAAATTACTTTGGTATCTGCTAGTGATACTCACTACATGAACTATATCTGGTTTAGTACATAGTATAACATACATAAGACTTCCTATTGCAGAAGCATATGGAATCTTATTCATTCGCTCTCTCTCATCATAAGTTTTAGGACTCATGCTCTTAGAGAGATGAATTCCATGTTTGAAGGGTATAAAATCTCTTTTGGAATCCCACATATTAAATTTCTTTAATATATTTTCTATGTACTTATCTTGATATAGACCTATCAATCTTATGGATCTATCTCTATAAATCTTGATTCCCAAGATATACATTGCATCTGCTAGGTCTTTCATGGAGACGTTTTGAGAAAGCCAAATTTTGACAGAAGACATTTATCCAATGTCATTTCCCATAAGCAATATGTCATCTACATATAGCATAAGGAAAATTATTGCACTCCCACTGACCTTTTTATAAACACATGGTTCATCCTCATTCTTGATGAAACCAAACGATTTGATTGCATCATCGAATCAGATGTTCTAGCTCCTAGAGGCTTGTTTTAGCCTATAAATGGAATTTGTTAGCTTGCATACTTTATGAGGATCTGTCTTAAATTCAAAACCACGAGGTTGTATCATATAGATATCTTCCTCAATGTACTCATTAAGAAATGCAGTTTTGACATCTATTTACCAAATCTCATAATCATAATATGTTGTTACAGCCAATAAGATTCTGATAGACTTCAGCAAGGCTATTGGTGAAAAGGTTTCCTCATAGTCTATACATTTATTTGACGATAACCTTTAGCTACCAACCTTACTTTATAGGTCTCTACCTTTCCATCTAAGCCTATATTCCTATTGAAGATCCACTTGCATCCGATAAGTATAATATCTTCGGGTGGATCCACTAAAGTCCATACTTGGTTGGTTCTCATAGAGTCCATCTCTAAATCCATGGCTTTAAGCCATTTCTTAGAGTCTATATCTGATATTGCCTCTTCGTAACTAGTAGGATCATCTCTATGATCTGTATCCCCCAATAAAAATATATTGTTCATCTGATGAAGTAAACTATATCTTTCTGGTGGGTGAATTACCCTACTAGATCTACGTAGTTGCTGTGTTCCTTGTGTTTGTACTTCAACAAGCTCTTCATTGGATTTATCTTCATTAGAATTCTCAATAAATTCTAATTTTCTTCCTTGTCCACCTTCTTGAATAAATTATTTTTCAAGAAATATTGCATTTCTACTAGGTATTGGCCATATTGGATGTAGAAGTAGTAACCCAAAGTTTCCTTTGGGTATCCAATAAACCTCCCACTATCCTCTTTAGCTTCAAGCTTCTCACTTTTGAGTCTCTTAATAAAAGCAGGACATCCCCAAATCCTAAGATGATTTAGGCTTGGTTGTTTACCATGCTATATCTCATATGGTATTTTAGGTACAGACTTGGAAGGTACTCTGTTTAGTACATATTTTGCAGTAAGGAGAGCATATCCCCAAAGAAAAATTGGTAAGTCAATATAACTCACCATTGATCGCACCATATCTAACAGTGTGTGATTTCTTATTTCAGATACTCTATTAAGCTCTGGTGTACTTGGAGGTGTCTATTGTGAAACAATACCATTTTCTTTAAGGTAAGACTAGAATTCTCCACTGAGATATTCACCACATCGATCTGATCGTAGGTTTTTAATAACCTTTCCCATCTATTTCTCTACTTAATTTCGATATTCTTTGAACTTTTCAAAGGCTTTAGATTTATGCTTCATTAAGTACACTGAACTATACCTTGAGTGATTGTCGATAAAAGTTATGAAGTAGTAATATCCATCCCTTGCCATTTTATTAAATGACCTACATACATCAGTATGTATGAATTCAAGTAAATCAGTGGCCCTTGTACTTCATCCAACGGAGGGTGCCCTGGTCATTTTTCCTTAAAGACAGGATTTATAAGTTGGATAAAGTTCTAAACCAAATGGATCTATTAGTCCATCTTTAGCCAATTTTGTGACTCTATCTTCTCCAATGTGACTTAGCCTTAAATGCCACTTACATTTGGGGCTTATTTCTTCTCTTTCACGTTTATGTGTTATGGTATTTACATTCACAACATGCTCATTATTTTCTTTCATGTTTAGTACATAAAGATCATTATCTAAAGTACCATGTGCAACATATTTATTCTCATGATAAATTTTACAAATTTTATTTTTGAAATAAAATTCATAGTTGTCTTTGTATAAACACGAAATTGAAATTATGTTCCTTACAATAAAAGGAACAAGTAAACAATCATTCAAACTTATTACATGCCTAGATGACATTTTAAAGAAAAATGTCCCTATAGCTGAGGCAACAATCATTGCTCTATTTCCCACTCTAAGAGACACCTCTCCTTGTTTAAGTCTTCTACTTCTTTTCAGATCCTACATTGACATACAAATATGTGTGGTTGCAGCAGAATCTAAAATCCAAGAAGTAGAATGAATAATTGCAATATTAGTTTCAATAATGAGCAAACCTTCAGAAGGATTCTCTTTAAGCTTGACTTTCAACTTGCTGAGGTAAGCTGGTAGTGTCGTTAGGGTGCACCAAATTTAAAACCTTACTACTAGTATAAATATTTAGTACAAAGCGAGTAAGGATCGATCCCACAGAGACTATGCTAGCTGTATTTATTATCAACTCTAAAACATGGCTTAAAATAAAATAATAGTAGAAATAATTAAAATTAATTAATCTAATTAAAGAAAATGCCAATTATAAATAAAAGGGGGGGGGGTTTGAATCTTTAACTAGATTGCAAGAAATAAAGAAATAAAACTATGAAAACAAAAATGTAATAAAAACTCTAATTAAAGGATAAAGAAATAACAATGAGAAAAACTTTGGTTAAAGGATCATTCGCCACCACCAAACATGCACATAATATATCAATTCTATCATCAATCTATATTGAAACTATCAACCGTAGACAACAATAAGCTCTGTTAGTCTCAATCTTTCCTTAGTGTATCGTTAGGCAAAACAAGCTCTTCACCTAATCTCTAACCATTAAATAATTTAAAACAAGCTCTTTAAATTTAAGATAATGGAAGCATTAAGCAGAGAAAGATATTAGGTTGATCTAGGCAATAAACACACAAGTTCGGATTATTTAACTTAGGTTATGTTCTCCAATTGAAATCACTGATTCCAACCTGCTACTAATAATTAAAATATCAAGACAATTACGGATCAAGAATTTTAATCTAGCAATAGAATTTATTCAAGTCCTATCTAATTGGCCACTCAAACAAGACAAGAATAAAATCATAAACATTAATTATAGAAGAACACAAACAATCTCAATTAAATAAATTGAATGATAGAAATTAAATTTAATTGGATAGCATGTTTAGAGTTTTGAATTCACCCTCAACCAAATAGAAAATCTAGCCTATCATAAATAAATTGGGAATAAAAGAGTTAATAAAACCAGATATAGAGATTAATTCAAATGGTTTCCTCCTCTATTTTTTTCTTCTCCCTTACGGCTGCAAATTCTTTTGTATGTGGCTGCTGAAAAAAATCCCCCCGTGTTGCTTCCGCTTGGCCCTTATATAAGGCTTCAAGTGTGGCTTTTAAATCCTTGCATGCAAAGAATTAAATCTAAGCCAAAACCGCCACTTTCATAATGTGCTTGCCATTTAAATTGTCATGCAAAATATTTGCTTTTGTTTTTTGTCTTCATTCACAAACTCTTTTGATTGGCCTTGCTTAAAGCCAAAAGGCTTTATTCTTTTCTTCCTCTCACGTGCTAGATGGCAATCTCCTTTTTCCAATTTTAGCTCCATGTGATGGCTTAGCTTGTAATTGGCTTGGCTTCCTTTTTGACTTCCATTTTCCAATTTTAGCTCCATGTGCAAAGTTAATTTTGCTTGGCCCGTACAAGCTCTAATTGGAAAAAATATTCTTTATTTCTCCAATTCTTGATCTCTTGTGCACTTTTGTCTCCCAATCTTCAATTGTTTTCCTATTATAATTCTATCAATCAGATTTCTTTCCTGAATGCTCTGATTTAATTTCTCTTTAATCCCAGAAAATACCTAAAATAACAAAATAAAAAAAAACTAAGATAAAATTAACACAATAAAAATATAATTTACTAAATTAAAAATTAACTAAAATAACTACAATATTTAAGACCAAAATAAGAAAAAGATAGAGAAATTAATAGCAAAATATATGAAAAATATGCACTTATCATAAGCCTTGCAGTTCCTTTTTCAATGCCCATCCTTACCGCAATGGAAACATTTTCCCTTGTCATTAAGCTTATTAGCTTTCCCCTTCTTAATCCCACCTTTAGCCTTGGGTTGAAACTTTTTCTTTTTACCTTTTTTAGCTGAGGGCCCTTCTATAGCCATGACATCTTTTGGCTTCTTTATGCAAGTTTCAGTAGTCTTAAGCATCTTTAGTAGTTCAGCAAGACTGCACTCCATTTTATTCATGTTAAAATTCATGATAAATTGAGAGAATGAGTCTGGCAAGGACTGTAGGATAAGGTCAATAGCTAATTCCCCATCCATTGAAAAATTAAGAGCTTTTTGTTGCTCTATGTAGTCAATCATTTTGAGTACATACTCATTGACCGACCCTTCAGTCATTCTCATTCTAAACAGTTTCTTAGATATCTCATATCTAATTGTCCTGCTTTGTTTGTTGTGCAAATTTTAATGTACTCGCAAGCGCACGAATCTGTTGTAGTATAGATTAATGGTGACGAGTGTCGATCTCACGAGGAGGTGGATTTTAATTGTGTAGAATTAATTTTGTGAATGGGTGATTGGATTTGTGGTGGAAATGATTGGAATATGCTAAAACTTAAATTAAAATGGAGAGAATAAATTCTAAAATTGGTATTGAAATGGTGAGAATAAATTGAAGAGAATTCTATTGAAATGACGTACTTGAGTATCTGGATCCGTATCAACATGCATCATGGGCTAAATAATCCGTATTAATGCCAATTAAATCATGAGGGGGGAATCCACACCTCATGAACCACGCTCTAATCAATATGGTGCTAAGGGCTTATCGTGCCAAATAATAATAACCTTATACTAGAGAGCCGGTGTAACCAAGGCGGTATCTAGACAAGACTATTATTATTTGTCGACGAGAAGTCAAAACATCCACAAAAATTAGAGGGGAAGAGAAAATAAATTTACCAAATTAAGCCCATGACACATGTTGAGACTTCACCTTCAACCCAAGCTTGAAAGAAAATTAGCCACTCATAATTGAACTAGGGGCAAAATGGGAATTTATTAAAATACGAAGAAAATACAAGATGGAGAGGGAATTACAGAAAATGGATCCCAAAAATGGATTCAGAGATATCAAATTAGGGGGGAGAGGCCCCCTTTTTATAGATACATGGAGTAAATCATGGCCATCGGATTAAAAACAGTTTGGACGCTCAGGATTGCGCCACGTCATCAGTCAACAGTCCACGGTTTGACCACGCGGATGAACAGTAACACGGTTTGACCCGACTTTGAATAGTAACGCGGTTTGGCCCGGATGAACAGTAACGCGGTTTGGTTGAAAATAATCCTGTGTGATGCATGCACCGTACGCGAGATTTTTCGTCCACTGATATGCTGCCACGTCACCATCAACAGTACATAAGAATTTTAGTCCAACAGGATCGTGACACCTCATCAGTCAATGCCACATCATCGGTCAATGCCACATCATCGATCCGTCTATGTGAACAGTGCCGTGAACAGTAACGTATACAGTCCCGTATACGTGAATAGTACCGTACATGTGAATAGTGTCATTTTTCCTTTTATGCTCCTCCTAAGGTTTTCGACCGTCCTGAGTTCAAAAGTGATGTCCGTTTTGCCGTCTGATCTCTCATTTATTGTGAAATGACTATAATGCCCCTAAAATACATAAATTACTTAATTAAAATAAAACACACGTAATTAAATCACAAGAATGTTAAATACATAAAAGTAAGGGTTGTTAGTAAGACTTGAAATGTAAAATGACGGTTTTCTCCTTTATAAATATGCATTTTCTAACACTCAACACACCCCCAACCAGCTTATTGCTAGTCCCTAGCAAATAAAGCGAAAAAAAAATTCAAATTCAAAATGATTTTTTTTTTTTTTTTTAGAAACACTTGTGTTTATTCAATCAGATTAATGATAGCAATCAAATAAAAGTATAAGCATTATCTCCAGTCTAAAGCAACATCACACCCACATCAACCATCCACATAAATTAGCCCAGTAGACTTTGTTATAGCTACTTTCAAGAATGACATGTCAAACCCCAAAATCTCACTGGAAGTAGTGACACTCTCACAAATAAATTAAACCCAATAAAAATAGTCACTCCAATGAATGGTAATTGAGAGAGAAAATAATAAAGAAGTGATATCACATGCTCTCACCAAGATGAAATTAATATGCCCTCAGCTTAGAAATAATACGATCTCAAGTCAAATAAAATGTAAGTCAACCCACTTTATTTATCTTTTTTTTTTTTTAATTATGCATCACTACATCTTTTTAGCCCATATAACTAGCTTCTACTTCAAACTATAGTTCCCTAAAATCAAGAAGGACTTTTATTAGGACGTAACATAGGCTAGGGACATGGCTAACAAAGAAAGGAAATAAGGAAAATAAAGTGTATGTTTGAGAAAAATGCAGAATTTTTTTTTTTTTTTGGAAGTTGCAAGGTGGATTTCACCTATTATTTTTATTTTTAATCTTTTGAAACAACAACTTTTGTTTTGTTGTTTTTTTTTTTTGCTATAACTTCACTGAACAACATAATTATTTACATTTTCTCAAACATAAATAAGTGATGGAACTTATAAGATATCGGGTAATACTCCAAATCGGAGTGGGTCAAGATGATAAGTTGACAAAGAAAAGGTTTTTTTTTTATTTTTTTATTATTTTTTTAAGGCTCAAAAGGGTAACTATGGATATTTAATAAAAGGGATGGCTAGAAAAGCTCAAACGGATCAAAGATGGCATTTCCATCGTCTTTTAGGGCTCTAAATAATTATCCATGTCTACTAGTTAGATGGGCCTCCTAATGTAGCAACACAATTTTTTTTTTATTTTACAATTTTTTTTTTTTAGGGTTAACTCAAAAGAAATTTAGAGATCGTGTATAAAATAATAAATTGCTAAGCTGTATAGAGAATGGGCAAAAGGGTTATTCTCCAAGAAAAATAATAGGCTCAAAAACTCACTTGGTACTTATTATGACATGTTCATTCCTTCAAGCAATGCATATTTGTCTCCGACATCAACATGTAGAGTAGCAAACATAATGTAACATCACTTAAGACCAAAGATAATACAAATACTAAAATTTGAAATTAATCATGTTATCTAATGTTAAAATTTTATTTTTTTTAAACAACATTCTACCCCTCAACCTATTCTAAACATGAAAGGAAAATATGCATGCAGAAATGTGAAAATTATGCATAAAAACTAATTAGAAAAGTTACACGTAAAATTATAGAAAACGAAAATATTTTTTTTATTTTTTAAAAGAAGATGCGTTTCTAGAGGAACTACACTCCATATTCAGCCATCTTCGACTCAAAAGTTGAAAAATGTATATTTATAGAGGAGAAATTAAAAAGAAGAAAAATAAACATAAATACATAATAAAGAAAAAAGAAAATGTCTGAATTTTTTTTTAAAGTTTTTTTTTTAAATTTTTTTTAAACGATGAAGATGCGTTTCTAGAGTCACTACACTCCATATTCAGCCATCTTCAACACAAAAAGTTAGCAACAGTTAGTTTCTACAACAAAAAATTAGTAAAAACTTAACCAAGATTCCACAAAAAATTAGTAAAAACTTAACCAAGATTCCACAATTGTCGACTATTCCCTCCCCCCAACCAGAACGAAACATTGTCCTCAATGTTTGAAAGGAAAGAAGTAGAGTTTAGAAGACATCACCTGGGTGGTGCAACACAGAAAACAATATTTACAAGCGGAGAGTTAAATCTAATTTGTACTTCTTACTGCGGCTACTGTTACCATCATTATTTGGGCGCTCCAACACAAAAGTCCAGGGGTCTGGCTCCGGTTTATAAGCTTGTAACATATCAAGTAGCTCATTAGCAGTGTGAGCACAAATAAAAAGTTTTTTCACATTAGAAGGAATGAAATAGTTTTTTATTGCATGGTTAAGAAATGCGATAAAGCCATCATAAAAGTTATTGACATTTAACAAACCGATGGGTTTTTGGTGGATGTGCAGATGGGCCCAAGATGCTAGCGTCATAAGTGCCTCTAGTGTTGCAAGATCTCCTGGAAGGAAAATAAAAGCATCAGCATAATTAAGCATTTCAGTTATTCTTTCTTGCATACCTGAGACGACTAACTCTTCTCCAGTTGATGAGTCAGATGAACTGCCCAATGGTTTTAAGACTCTTGGGATGATGCCTAACACTTGACTTCCTCTGATAAAAGCTGCTTCTGAGACCATTTTTGATAACCCTCGATTACCTCCTCCATACACCAAGTGTAATTTTCTCGCTGCTATACTTCGACCAAGATCTATGGCTGCCTCAACGAACTCTTTATGTTTGCCATATGTAAATCCAGAAAGCACACAAATGTTCTTGAATTGTCTATTGGGAGTAGCTGACATTGTGATACTTCTCAAAAACAATTTGTGAGTGCTTGACAAAAAAGAAATCACATTTAAGAGTCTTGGTGATAGTGGGTCATGGTTGTGTATGAGGTAATATGTCAGTGTCAAATAACGCGTAAAGCACGTGGCTCGCAAGTCAAAAAGAAAACAGTAAAAAGGAAAAAGCAAACAGTAATAAAATTATTAAAGACAATAATGCAAACAATAAGACAATAGTGAAATAAAATAACAATAAAGTAAAAGGATATTTACAGGTAGTTGCGACTGTGGCTTACATCTTCCTCTGGTTTTACGTCCAGAAACGGCTTGAACGCCCTCTATGGGTCGAGGATAGGCTTCCTATCCAGTTTTCTTATAAACTGGCAAACAGGGTCGTTTATAGTCAGATTTCCGAGACTATATCGTGCATGCTCTTTCTGGAATAATGGCCATAACTGGAGAATCGCTCCTTGCACATACCCACTGGGATGCGTTTCAAGAGACAAAAGGATATCATCCAATGACTCCTTATTCAAGCCATCCCTAATGAATTGAATCTTATCTTCCCTGTTATCAGACATCATTCCTAAAGAACATGGGTTTTTATTGCAACTCATTCTGGCACACTTATAACAAGCAACAGAAATTCTTCGAGCTCGTCGTTTTCTTGCATAATTTCCTTTACCACAACCAGGCATGTATGCAATAAATTTTGAAGGTAACTCACCTGCCGATCGTACTTTAGCCTCGATTAACCAACGGATGTCAGCAGGTATGTTATTCCTCATGAGTAATCGCATGCGTTCGGACCGAGCTTTATAGATCGTAAGGAGGGCATTCTGAGGAAGTGAAGGGAATCGCTTGTGAAGCTTCGCTAGAATCTCGTTTCTGTCCATACCTTCGCCTCAGAATATCAGTTATTATGGGAAACTGAAGTAACCGACTTGATTGTCACGGAGTACTGTTATCCGCCACTTCACCGGGGTAACAAACTAAAGCACACAAACAGAAAAAAAAAATTAAAACACACAAAGAAAATTAAAATCGTCCTCTTATTGAATTTACCTCAAGCTCCAACTGGATGTCGTAAACACTTCTCTCAATGTCTCTGAGTTGGCTTTCTAAACCCTCAACATAGGCTACTAACTCTGGTGGTTGTAGAGCCCAAATGCGATGTGTTTTACAAAATTGAATCTGTCTTTTGAGATGAGTTTTGACACGTTGAAGTGGTTTAAGAATGTTTAGGAGGAACGGTCTAAGTATGAGACTCATGATTAAAAATGATAAGAGAAAACTTAATGGTAAAATAAACACACTTATGCAAAAACAATTTCAATTAGCAAAAGAATAATAATAAAAAGAAAGAAAGAAAAATCAAATCAACGAAAAGAAAAAAAAATCAATTCAAATTTGGTGGGTCACTCAAATTTATTTCGGTGTCTTCGTCATGTGGTTGGTACTCTAGATATGACTTTAATCTTTGACCATTAACTTTAAACGTGACACCGTTCTTTGGGTCCTTAATTTCAATTGCCCCATGTGGAAAAACAGTATGAACAATAAAGGGACCAGACCAACGAGAGCGTAACTTACCTGGGAATAGGTGCAAGCGAAAATTGAATAAAAGCACTTTCTGACCTGGAGTGAACGATTTCCTCATAATTTGCTTATCATGGAAGACTTTCATTCGTTGCTTGTAAATCTTGGCATTTTCGTATGCATCATTGCAAATTTCTTCAAGTTCTGCCAGCTGTAATCTTCTTTCTGAGCTGGCTTGCTGCATGTCAAAATTGAATTTCTTGATGGCCCAATACGCACGATGCTCGAGTTCCACAGGTAGGTGGCAAGCTTTTCCATACACTAGCCTGTAGGGTGACATCCCAATCGGGGTCTTGAAAGCTGTTCTATATGCCCATAATGCATCATCAAGTCTTAATGACCAATCTTTCCTGTCAGGCCTCACCGTTTTTTCTAATATGTGCTTTATTTCTCGATTAGATATCTCAACTTGGCCACTGGTTTGCGGATGATACGGAGTTGCCACTTTGTGTGTGATTGAATACTTTGTCAAAAGAGCTTTGAATGCTTTGTTACAAAAGTGGGCACCACCATCACTGATTATCGCTCGTGGGAATCCAAAGCATGAAACAATGTTGCTTTTCAAAAATGCTATCACCACCTTGTGATCATTGGTCTTACATGGAATTGCTTCTACCCATTTTGATACATAGTCAACAGCAACCAATATGTATTGATGACCAAAAGACGGGGGAAAGGGTCCCATGAAGTCGATACCCCATACGTCAAAAATCTCAACCACTAAAATTGGATTTAGTGGCATCATGTTCCTTCGTGTAATGCTCCCCATTCGTTGACACCTATCACATGAAGAACAGAAAGTGTAAGCATCTCGAAATATAGTTGGCCAATAGAAACCACACTGTAAAACTTTAGTCGCTGTTTTCTTAGCACTGAAATGGCCTCCACAAGCTTGTTCATGGCAGAATGAAAGGATATTTGAAATTTCACTTTCTGGGACGCATCGTCTAACAATTTGGTCTGCACAATACTTGAACAAATACGGGTCATCCCAAAAGAAATTCTTTATCTCTGCAAAGAATTTAGCCTTATCTTGCTTGGTCCAATGCTCTGGAAGTTGACCTGTAACAAGATAATTCACGATGTCAGCATACCACGGTAATACTTCCACATTCATCAATTGTTCATCAGGGAATGACTCATTTAATGGTAAGGGCTCTGTAGTTGTGTCAAAATGGAGACGAGAGAGGTAGTCCGCCACAACATTTTCTGTCCCTTTCTTATCTTTGAATTCCAAGTCAAATTCCTACAAAAGTAACACCCAACGAATTAGTCTAGCTTTTGCATCTTTCTTTGTGAGAAGATATTTAAGAGCAGCATGATCCGTGAATATAATTATTTTACAACCAATGAGATATGATCGAAATTTTTCCAATGCAAACACTACTGCTAGCATTTCTTTTTCAGTAGTTGAATAGTTCAACTGTGCATCATTTAATGTCATACTAGCATAGTAAATAACGTGGGGAATTCGATCAACTCTTTGTCCTAATACTGCTCCTACTGCATAGTCAGATGCATCACACATGAGCTCAAATGGTAAGCTCCAGTTTGGGGGCTGAATGATGGGTGATGATGTCAACAAATGCTTTAATTTTTCAAATGCCACAAGACATGAATCATTAAAGATAAAAGGTGCATCCTTAGCAAGTAAATTGCATAAGGGTCTAGAAACTTTGCTAAAATCTTTAATGGAACGTCTATAGAAACCAGCATGCCCAAGGAAAGATCTTACTTCTCTGACTGTTTTGGGTGGAGGAAGATTAGAAATGAGATCTACCTTGGCTTTGTCAACCTCAATACCTTTGCTCGAAATGATGTGACCGAGAACAATACCTTGTTTTACCATAAAATGACACTTCTCCCAATTTAAGACCAAGTTCTTCTCGATACATCTCTGCAGAACTAGTGTTAGATGATGTAAACATTGATCAAACGAGTCACCAAAGACAGAAAAGTCATCCATAAAGACTTCAAGGAATCGTTCAACCATATCAGAAAAAATGCTCAACATGCATCGTTGAAATGTAGCAGGTGCATTACATAATCCAAATGGCATTCTCCTATATGCAAATGTGCCAAAAGGGCAAGTGAAAGTAGTTTTCTCTTGATCTTTTGGTGCTATGGGAATCTGATTATATCCTGAGTAGCCATCTAGAAAGCAATAAAATTCATGGCCTGCTAATCTATCAAGCATTTGATCAATAAATGAAAAAGGAAAATGGTCTTTACGTGTGACAGAATTTAACTTTCTATAATCAATGCATACACGCCATCCTGTAGTCACTCTAGTGGGTATCAATTCATTATCAGCATTCGTAACTACTGTGACTCCTGACTTTTTGGGGACAACTTGTACAGGACTGACCCATGAACTATCAGAAATTGGGTAAATGATACATGCGTCTAATAGCTTAAGGACTTCTGTTCTAACAACTTCTTTCATATTAGGATTTAACCGACGTTGCATTTCCCTAGTAGATTTAGCATTTTCATCAAGGTGAATGTAATGTATGCAGTCTACTGGGTTTATACTTTTTATGTCCGCTATGGTCCATCCTAATGCCCCTTTGTGCTCTTTCAAAACATCTAACAACTTACCTTTTTGTTCGTCATTGAGGGATGATGAGATGATTACCGGCAGAGTGCTTTCTTCTCCCAAAAACGCATATTCCAAAGTGTTGGGCAATGGTTTGAGCTCGAGTTTCGGTGGTGATTCTGATAATGGAATGAGTTGCTTCTCTGATGGTGCTAGTTGTTCAACTCTTGACTTCCATTTATTAGTATCCATAGATGGTGCTGAGTCAAGCAGGGCGTTGACCTCATCGACCGATCTGTCAATATCAAAATCCAAACCAAAGTGAGTTAAACATGTTTGTAAAGGATCATCACTAAGGTTTGAAAGAAAAGTGTCATCAACTAATGCTTCAATTAAATCCACATCAACAATTCCATCATCTGCACTGTGAGGTTGTTTGGTAATGTTGAAGATGTTCAGCTCCATAGTCATGTTGCCGAAAGACAATTGCATATTTCCAGTCCTGCATTGAATGTGAGCATCCGCAGTTGCCAAGAAAGGTCGGCCTAGAATAATGGGGATGTGCTTCCTTGAATCCTGTATTGGTTGAGTGTCAATTACAATGAAATCAACAGGAAAATAGAACTTGTCTACCTGGATAAGCACGTCCTCCACAATACCATGAGGTATTTTTGTGGACCGATCTGCAAGTTGTAACACCACTGGAGTTGGGTGTAATTCTCCAAGTCCAAGTTTCACAAACACTGAATAAGGTAACAGATTTACACTAGCTCCTAAATCCAACAAAGCATTCTCAATTGTGTGGTTCCCTATGCTACATGAGATAGTGGGGGAGCCTGGGTCTTTGCATTTTAAAGGAATTTTATGTTGGAGAATAGAACTAATGTTTTCTGTTAAAAATGCCTTCTTTTGAACATGCATGTTTCTCTTTTTAGTACAAAGGTCTTTAAGAAACTTGGCATAAGATGGAACTTGCTTAATAGCATCAAGTAAAGGGATGTTAACACTTACCTGTTTGAAGATTTCAAGAATCTCACCTGTGGATTTTCCCTTTTTTCCTTTAGCTAACCTCTGAGGAAATGGAGCTTTGGGAACATATTCCCGTGTGTTGGTTTCTTCTTTCTCCTCCGGTGATGATTCCTCAACATTCACAGGTACAATTTGATTTTCTTTTGTCACCGGCATCTCCACTTTATTGTCGACTTCTTTTCCTTTTCTCAAGGTCATGACTGCTTTGACCTCTCCATGCTGCTGTGGTGAACTGGTACTTGCTTCATATACTCCTTTAGGATTAGGCACTGGTTGACTTGGAAATTTGCCTTTCTCAACAGTCATTGCCAATGTCTGAACTGAAGAAGCAAGTTGTCCCACCATCTTTTCGAGGCTTGAAACAGATTGAGCTTGTGAGTTGAAGCCTGCTCTCAACTCATTTTGTAGTCCATCAATGGTGCGGTTCTGTTGCTCAATCGTGGAGTGAGTAACATTCCTGAAGTTCTGGAATGCATCCTCCCATGGTCTAGGTTGAGAGTGGTTCTGATTCTGATTGTATGGTCTAAATGGTGGCTGAGAGGCTTGAGGAACTTGAGGAATTTGTTGCATTGGTGGAGGTGGAGCTGCTGGTCCATTCTGTTGGAATCCTTGAGACCATGAAAAATTGGGGTGGTCTCTCCATCCAGGGTTATATGTGTTGGAGTATGGGTTGTAATTTGATGGCTTTCTCATTACACCTATGGCATTGGCTTGATCTGAGTATGAGTCATGGTCATGTGGTTCTGTTGATTTAGCAGTCGATAACGATGCTATTTGTCGAGCAAGACCTTCAACCATCTCCTTGACTTCTTTGATTCCCGAAGTTGACTCGCCAATTTGAACCTCATTTACTCCCTTATTTCGTCTAGTATTCCTGAGTGATCGACTCCGTTGTTGGAAATTATCCGCTTGTCGCTGGAAGAATTCCCAAATCTCTGATGCACTTTTTGACATTAGCTCTCCTCCACTTGTTGCCATTAGCCATTCTTGCACATTCGGTAATAATCCCTCCAAAAAGTATTGGCATTGGTGCCATTTCTCGTACCCATGATGTGGACACTTCAAGAGTAGCCCATTGAATCGCTCCCATGTTTCGAAAAACTGCTCGTCCTCTCTCTGGGTAAACTCTGAGATTTCCCTGCGAATAGCATTGGTTTTATGCACTGGGAAATATTTATTTAAAAATTTAGTTACCATTTGTTCCCATGATGCAATGCTATTAGCAGGTAATGTATTAAGCCATGAACGAGCTCTATCTTTTAAAGAAAATGAGAATAATCTGAGTTTAACATCATCATCTGAAAAATTCTCATATTTAAATGTTTGACAAATAGCATGAAAATCATTCAAATGATTATATGGGTCCTCATTTTCTAGGCCATAGAATGTGGGGAGACAATTTAGCACACTAGGTTTTAGTTCAAAACTCCTAGCAGCTACATTTGGGTATCTTATGCATGATGTGCTCAAATTAGCTAAGGGACTAAAATAGTCCTTAAATGGCCTCTCCTGTGGTTGCAAATCCATTTTATTTTTAATTTGTTTGTGTGTGCGAAGTGTTCTTTCTAGTTCAAGGTCTATAGGTTCAAGATTAGGTAATAATGACCAACAACCATGCATGCAAAACAAATAAAATAAAAATAAAGATGGGAACAAAACAAATAAAAATAAAGAAGAGGGAGAAATTACAATACTAACCTTATTGCGCTATTATAACCTTACTAAAAAAAATACACAAAAACAAATACGTGAAATAAATTAACTAAAAATTAAATTAATAAAATTAAAAAAAATAAAAAAAAATTACAAAGAAAAATAAATTGAAAATTAAATCACAGAATTTTAAAGAAGAGAAAAAGAAAAGAAATACTAACCTTTAAATGTAGATTCACTTTTTTTCTTTTTTTTTAATTAAAAAAATAGAAGAAAACAAATAAAAGAAATTATTAAAAAAAATTTAATTCTATGAATTAAAATTACTTACCTCCCCGGCAACGGCGCCAAAAACTTGTTGTGCAAATTTTAATGTACTCGCAAGCGCACGAATCTGTTGTAGTATAGATTAATGGTGACGAGTGTCGATCCCACGAGGAGGTGGATTTTAATTGTGTAGAATTAATTTTGTGAATGGGTGATTGGATTTGTGGTGGAAATGATTGGAATATGCTAAAACTTAAATTAAAATGGAGAGAATAAATTCTAAAATTGGTATTGAAATGGTGAGAATAAATTGAAGAGAATTCTATTGAAATGACGTACTTGAGTATCTGAATCCGTATCAACATGCATCATGGGCTAAATAATCCGTATTAATGCCAATTAAATCATGAGGGGGGAATCCACACCTCATGAACCACGCTCTAATCAATATGGTGCTAAGGGCTTATCGTGCCAAATAATAATAACCTTATACTAGAGAGCCGGTGTAACCAAGGCGGTATCTAGACAAGACTATTATTATTTGTCGACGAGAAGTCAAAACATCCACAAAAATTAGAGGGGAAGAGAAAATAAATTTACCAAATTAAGCCCATGACACATGTTGAGACTTCACCTTCAACCCAAGCTTGAAAGAAAATTAGCCACTCATAATTGAACTAGGGGCAAAATGGGAATTTATTAAAATACGAAGAAAATACAAGATGGAGAGGGAATTACAGAAAATGGATCCCAAAAATGGATTCAGAGATATCAAATTAGGGGGGAGAGGCCCCCTTTTTATAGATACATGGAGTAAATCATGGCCATCGGATTAAAAACAGTTTGGACGCTCAGGATTGCGCCACGTCATCAGTCAACAGTCCACGGTTTGACCACGCGGATGAACAGTAACACGGTTTGACCCGACTTTGAATAGTAACGCGGTTTGGCCCGGATGAACAGTAACGCGGTTTGGTTGAAAATAATCCTGTGTGATGCATGCACCGTACGCGAGATTTTTCGTCCACTGATATGCTGCCACGTCACCATCAACAGTACATAAGAATTTTAGTCCAACAGGATCGTGACACCTCATCAGTCAATGCCACATCATCGGTCAATGCCACATCATCGATCCGTCTATGTGAACAGTGCCGTGAACAGTAACGTATATAGTCCCGTATACGTGAATAGTACCGTCCATGTGAATAGTGTCATTTTTCCTTTTATGCTCCTCCTAAGGTTTTCGACCGTCCTGAGTTCAAAAGTGATGTCCGTTTTGCCGTCTGATCTCTCATTTATTGTGAAATGACTATAATGCCCCTAAAATACATAAATTACTTAATTAAAATAAAACACACGTAATTAAATCACAAGAATGTTAAATACATAAAAGTAAGGGTTGTTAGTAAGACTTGAAATGTAAAATGACGGTTTTCTCCTTTATAAATATGCATTTTCTAACACTCAACATTGTTCACCATACAACTCTTGCAGATGAAGTATCATGGAACTTGCATCAGGCATATTTTCATGTTGTCTTTGTAGCTCATTGGACATCGATGCCAATATATAGCTTTTAGCACTGAGGTCATCATCTTGCCACTTCTGATAAGTGACACGTTCTACCTCACTTGCTTCCTCAAGAATTATATTTGGTTTAGGTGTATCAAGAACATAGCTAATTTTCTCATAATTAAGAATAATTCTTAAATTTTTAAATCAATCAATGTAATTGGGTCCCGTCAAACGATAGTTATCCAGAATTCGTGCCAATAGATTATTCATTATTAAATATTTTTGCAGAAAATATAAGTTAAATTATTAGCATTTTATTTTATTATTATCTATTTGATTTTGGTCTTTAAACCAAATAGCACCTCCCACTATTTTATCATTTCATTACATTCCCATATGCAAGAAACAAAAACTCTCATTGGTAAAAGTTTCTAGTAGGAATCGGATTCTCATTAGCTTAAGTTTACCTCACCTAACAATTCTTGGCTTACTTATTATAATGAGTAGGTAACTCTTACCAAATGCATCTCATGTATGTACCGATTATCCTTCGGCCTCTAAATCATTAATACCTCACCTAACAGTTCTTAGTATAAATGATTTAGTTAGGTTTACCCTAATACCCTTGCTCACCTAACAGTTCTTAGTATAAATGATTTAGTTAGGTTTACCCTAATACCCTTGCATATTTCAAAACATCTTACTAACCTCACTTGACAGTTCTTGATAGCTTAATGTATGAATTATGCATCATCATATGATATATAGTTTGCTTTCAACATTTTAATGAATGGGTAGCCCATGTATCCATGACAACTAGCCCAAGCATAAAATATTTTAAACATTCCATTGGTATTAGTAGGCCATAATAGATATTCTTAACATCCATCATTACAACTTAACAATAATTATGTTTATTTTAATAGGGAGTATTTGGTCATTATTATGGTCTCACTTTTTAGCATGTTATTCCATTTTCAATATTCAAATATGTCTAAGCATCCTAATATACATCTCATGCATATTACAGACAAACTCATCAAGGATGATCATGGAATATTCTAATAAAACCAATTTGAGCCAAAATTAGTTTTAAAGTCCACATAGGTATCAAGCAAGCAATAATGATTATGAGACATCTTATGCCTCAAATTATTACAATTATTAGTTTCTATCTGAGAGGCCAAAACATCAATGGAAGTGGTGCAAGATCCATTAAGTCTTCTTGCTCCAAGGCATCGTAAATACGTCGTCCCTCCTTTTACAATCATCTTGTAGAAATTACATATTTAGAAGAATCGAGGTACAAATTTAGGGGTAAGGGGATACAATGAGATCTTAATAGAGGGAGGGACATGCAAGTCCCTATTTAAAAATATTACAACCATTTAAATCTGTAGAAATCAACCAAATCAACAAATAAACCAATAGCTCATACAAACATGATTGAAAAGACCTAGATATTAATATGATATATTTACTATTTTAATATATATTTGTCCATGAGGTTTCTGAAAACGCAACTTTTACGCGGTAAAATTAAAATGGATGGCAGAAGCTCTAGAAGCCTTGGATCGACTTCATTCAAAAACGAAAATCAAGAAAAAAGATTGAAGTTTGTTTACTTCACTTGTAGTTTTAGAAACAATTTCGTGAGGTAGGAGAAAATGACTAAAAAGAGTAAAGTACAAACACTGTCCAGAATATAGACCACTACTAAACATAGTGTCTATCACAATGTGTAATAAGCCATTAACACTCAAAACCATATGGCTTATTATTATTTGGTCAAGTTCAGTAAACTTGTTCTTGCAACAAGTACCTATGTGTTTGACTTGACATCTCATTTCAATGATATGAAACTCACCATCCATTTTAGTATCACATACCATAAGAAGTCATAACACATACTAGTGTTTATAGGAATTTATAACGTCCAATCATAAATCCACCACTAGGAACTATTTTAGAAGTATAGTACAAAGGATACACGTTTCATATTCTCGACAAACTTGAGAATGTGTTCCTTAACTATTTTATTTCTTGGACTATATTCATTAAATTAATTTATGAATGTTGATAATTTTATCATTTTATAAATATTAAAATACTATTTAAATACAATAATTCCCTAAAAGCAAACACCATTCAGTTGGCCTTTAACGCATATTACTGACAAAGGACTATGTCATGAGCTGGCCGTACTAATGGCCGAAGGCTTGAACAATAATAATGTAACATTTTTTTTTTTACTTGTGTCACAATATTTTGCCTACCAATACCGAGAGTACCGGTTCTGCCAACAAGGGGAAAAACAAATTCGAATAAGTTATTGGTACTAATTACCTCGGTCATCGAAGATATTACATTTTTTGGGGCTGACTGAGGAATTCATACACGATTCTTGCAACATTTACAGCCATCTGGCAGAACAAATACATGAGTTTCATCAATATAGAAAAACATGGCTCCAGATTTTGCCATCTTATGTGATTAATCCTGTATGTAATACTAGTGATGGACTTTCACTGCATGTGCCTCCGTCTTCTTTCCACTTGTCATTCTTTGAGAGTTTCTTCATGCCCAAGTGATTCACATATGTTTTAATTTGTAGTATTTGGTTTAATATGGACCCCAAGAACTCAAGTAAATGACTTTTCTCATGGACTCCTCTGATTGCTTTGCTTTCTCTTCTCTCACTTTATTGTTACTTGAAACCAAAGCAGAGGATGAAGTTGAAAGCTTCTTGGCTTGAGAGACTGATCTGAGACTGTTCTTGGCATGTTGGTGTATTAATCTAATGGGGTAGTTCCATCTGCAGAATCCTTGATCCTTCAAAACCTCCACTGCTGCAACACTTGCTGCTACCATCCAAGCTCTGCTCGTCGAACTCATCTTCTTCCAATTTCTATTGAGATAACAAATTAAATGGCTCTTTTCTTGAAGATACGAGTGATTAATTAGAATTTTTCTTTTTGATGAAATAAAGAAAGAGGAGGGAGGGCTTGTTTATATAGAATAGAGGAACCTGCAGATGAGTATGTGCAAGTGTAGTGTGTATTAGAGCTGAAAGTCGTGACACAAAACCATAGGCTTTTTTAGCTTTCTGCAGCCGGTTTTGGGATGGTGAGACATTTCTACCCTTATGGGATCAACTGTAAGATTAATTTATTGGGGGACTATTTCGGGTTTTCGATTTCTATTTCACAAAGATAAGATCACTTTCCAGTTTCCACCTCAGTTTCAATAATGCATGGGCACGCAGTTTTTCTTTTTTGTTTTTAAATCCATTTAAGCCAGCGGAATGCGGGAGCCACATGTTAAAAACCACTTGTTTTCTACAAGATTGCTGCTAAAATGATGGCTCCACTGCCTTACGTTTTTGGCATATATGTGCTAGGAGTGAGCATGCGGTTCGGTTTTGTTGAACCGGGCTGAAATTACTCAATTTGATTCGGCTGAAATCTAAGGTAAAAAGTCAAATGACTCATAAATTTAAAAATCAATTGGTTCTCATTCCTTTCGATTCAAAGTGGAAAATTGATTGATTCACTATTTAAAATAAAAGTATTATTATCTATAAATTATAATATTTATTTATTTTAAAATTATGGGTTAATGTCATTTAGGTGATACATTTTTTGACAAATATCAAAAAGTTCGTAGAATTTTTTAAAAATAGGCAGATAAGTGACAAATCGTTAATTTTTACTATTAATTGTAAGGAGAAAATGGTTAAATAGGAATAATTGATTCAAATAATAAAGAAGAAAGGGGTTAGTGTCACTTGAGTAATACATGCTTCGACATCTATCGCACAAGTAAAAATTGTTTCGAAAATACTGTTATAGGTGGCAAACCGTTAAATTCTGCTGTTAACTTTAACGATACAAAGATACTGTAATTGATAGAGTACATGAGAAAAATATATTGATAGAGTTTTGTTGAAAAATATATTGGACATCTTTGTTGCTATTGGATTGGACAGAGAGATTGGTTGCTATGAACAGGACTTTGAAAGAGCAAACATTCACTAAGCCATCATATTGAATTCTTGAATATTTGAGCTTAATATTTGTAAAATTAATGCTAATGATATAAAAAAAAATATTGGATTTATATCATGCTTTACGATTCATGAGAGATTTGTTTCTTTTATGTTAAAGAATCAATTTGATTCAATGAGATTTTTTTTTAAATATTAGTTTGATTTAACCCCAAAAAGGCCTAAATTTAGATTTAATTCACATTTTTTATAAAAACAAAATTGAAAATCAGTGAGTTAACAACAAAAGTTAATGGTTTATCATCTGTAGAAGTACTTTCAAATAATTGTCACTTGTGTGAAAAATATTTAAAAATGTGTTACCTAGGTGACATTAATGCTACTATTTAAACAAAATCAGAGGAGTAGAAAAGTTATTTCACCAAAAGACAATCAATTTCATTAAAATTAACAGAACAATTTGTTTCATATCTATCTATTTTTAAAAATTCTATCGGCTTTTTTACATTTATCAAAAAATGTATCACCCAAGTGTCATTAACCCTAAAATTATTTTACATTAGTGTTTTGTGTAAATCGTGGTTATAATTGAATTAAATTAAGAAAAAAATTCAAATTTAAATAAGAAGTCTAAAATTTTAACAAATATAAAAAGAATTATTAAAATTCTTAACTTAAACCAAACCGAATTATAGAATCAAATCGAACCAAATTATTTTCAGTTTGGTTCTATTATTCGGTTCGTACGTATTCTGTTCAAACAATCAGTTTCGGTTCTCGGCCACCCCTAGCAAGGAGTTAGATTTGAGATAAGGAAACTATTTATCATGAATTCACCTTTAAAAATAAGTGTCAGCTTGTTAGGAGATTTGTTAAATAATAGAAGATTACGATTTTAAGCTTTCCAAATTATGGGGATAATTTTTTTTTCCTTTTTTTTTAAAACCCTTAAAATGGCCAGTTATCTGTTAAAAGTGATACACCAAATGAAGATAATTATTAAGCACATAATTTAAACTGATGGGCAGAATCATTACTTACAGGATAGAGCGTTAAGAAGTTTCTGTCAGACATGTAAATTGCTAACACTCAGCTATTGGCATGGAAAGATTGATAAGCTAGAAGCTGGTTAACCACTTTAAAGCCTCAGGATTAGCACATCCTTCTTAATGAGCTGAATGATATTAATAAGAAACTAATAACTAAACAAATGAACAGAGGCTGAAAATAAATATTCAAACTAAAAGAAATTGCAGTCCTTCATCTGATCAAACATGAGGAAACTTTTTCATTGAACTGATATTTACAATTCTCTGCTTCCATGGCGAAATATACACTTTTTTTTTTTTACTTCATATCATTTTCTAAAGCTTCCCCACAGAAAAAACTACAACCTCAACAGTAATTCTACTCTCTAGGATTTGGTAAAAACACTTTTAATTGGGACCCCAGCAGCTCAAGTACATGACTTTTCTCAGAGACTCTTCCGATTCTTTGATTTTCTTCTCATCTTTCACTTTACTCAACGCCATTGCAGAGGATGAAGAAAGTTTGTTGGCTTGAACCAACGATCTGAGATTGGTCTCAGCATGTTGCTTAAGAGACCTCAAAGGGTAGTTCCACCTGGCGAATCCTTGATCTTTCAATGCCTCCACAGCTCCAATTGCAGCCACAATCCAAGCTTTGCCTTTTGCGTTCATTTTGAACTAAAATATTTTTGCCTTCTAATTAATTTTCCTTCTTCTTTGCTTCAAGTTACCCAATAAAGTGACTTGCTCCTTGCGGTAATCAGTTGTGATGTACATATATATAGTGTAGTGATGGCTGCTGGTTTTGTGAACCAAGAGGCAGGATTTGTCCTGTTGTGGGTTTTTAATACAGGCTAAAAGCAGCGGTTTTGTAAATTTCAGAAAGCAAGAGACAAAATTGGAGGGCTCCAGCGACACGGAATCTTGTACTATCCACCGGACCACTTCCTGTCCCTTTACATATAATTTAATTATTCTCTGAAAATTCATTTTATACATAGTATTAATTAATTAATTAAATAAAAATAATAAAAATATAATATATCTAAAAATTCGCATTTTAAAAATATTCCTGCATCCACAACAGAGAAGGATTGGTGTGTGTGTGTGTGTGTGATGTCTGTCTCCCTCTCATTCATAACCGATCGGCGGGTTTGGCTTTTCCCTCGGAGACAGTACTATGCATGGTGTTACATTCAGGAGTCGCCACGTTGCACGCCCTCCAATATTTAGGCGACACTTGTTATTTGTCAAAACAGATGTTCAAATGAGAAACTGCAACGTGGAATATGGGTCTGATCTTTTGTAAGAACTAAGAATTGTTGGAGACGAGGAGCTGTGTCTATTGCAGGTGGTCGACACCAATAAAAGCTAGAGCTGATTCTGGCTTGGGAAATGAAGGAGCAAATTTCCTTTACTACCTAGAAATGACCGATTATCTCTACCATCTTCCAGCTTCCAAGGCTCTAAAAGCAGGGATAAAAGTTGAAAACTTTAGTTACGGGGGCGGAGTGAATAATGTATATATAGTTTAGAGATATTTTTAATTTTTATTATAATTTAGGGGATATTATGTATATTTTTAAAAAATTAAAATTTTATAGGGGTCATGACCCACTCTAGTCTCCATTAAGATGTGACCTGTCTAAAAATTCAAGTGACGATTTGTTACTTGTAAAAGACACTGTAATATTCAAGTCAACATTTGATTCTTTAAAAAATATATGAAAATTAAAAAGAAAAATATAATCTTGAGTCAGAGAGTGTTTTTCTCTTTCCATTCATGAGAAAGAATATGTTAATTCCACTATTAGAATTTATGTCTCGCCCCCTTCTTTTTAAGGAGTTTAATATTTCTATTTATGGGTACTTTTTACTAAGGGAGATTAGATTTATATAGTCTCATTGGTTCTTTTAATTCTGGATTTAATCGTCTCTCACGTTTATTTTTATTTTTTTGATAAAAAGAGGGCTCTAAAAGAGAAGAGCTAGAGGGGCACAAAACGGGGGTGTACCACCTCATACATATCCAAATACAAAATAGAGCTCAAACCTAAAGGGACATAATTAAAAAAATGCACTCCAACAGGCAATCTCAAAGCATGCGTAGCAAGGAAATCAGCCACCGAATTTGCTTCGCGGTAAATGTGATCAATTTGAATACTCTAATCCTTCCTCATGAGCTCCTTAATCATCTCGATTATAGTCGAAAGTTCGTTGACATTAGCATTATTCTCCTTTATAAGCTGCACCACACTACAGTTATCTATTCCAACTTGGATACGTCTATAGCCAAGGTCCCATACCATTCTTAACCCATGCAAAACGCCCTAAAGTTCACCCTTTATAACCGAACACACTCCAAGATTTACGCTGAATCCATGAATGAATCCACCATGACAGTCTCGCAACAGACCACCTGCACCTGCACCCGCATCTCCATTTCCTTTTCTTGCACCATCCGTATTTAAGCACAAAAAAGGCCATGGTGGAGGAGCCCAACGAATCCATTTCTGAATCCTTTAATTTCTTCGATAGACTATGCTTGAGAGGGTAGAACAAATTTTCTCAGCCCTTGCCTTAATATCCCGAACGATCAAATCACCATTCCAGCTCTTATTGTTAAACATCACCTAATTCCTCCAGTACCAAATTCTCCAAGCAGAAACACCAAACATAACATGCCAATATAAACTCCCCATATCACAGGACCTTCTCCTAAGATTCGTCATGATCCATTGCCGAAGAGGATAACTAAAAAAGGCATGCTGTCTAGGCACGAGAACAAGCTTCCTCCAAACACCTATCGAATATGCACAATCCCGGATTGCATGCAGAGAACTCTCAACTTCTGCATGGCACCTCCCACATAATGGATCAATGTCTAGATGCCTTCTAGCAAGCTCATATCCCGTCTTCAATCGATCATGGCATAATAACCATAAAAAAATTCTTACGCTTTAAGGCCTCTTCCATTGCCACAAATGCCGCTAGTCTTGACTGTCTTCAACGGGAGAAAGATTTGTAAGCACATAATAAGCTGATTGGACTGTAAAAATTCCCGTATTTGAAGCACCCCAATACACCCTATCATCACCTCTCGTTGCTGATGGAGGAACCATGGAAGCAATCCTTAAAACAGCATGGTTATTCAACAAAGAGCTGAATTTGTTCCACAACCAATTCCTATTTTGATCAACACATTCCGCCACCGACATATTTTGCATGCTATCAGGAATTGAAGCCACCGTATAGTTGATTAAGGGATCACCATTAGTAACCCAAATATCATCCCAAAACTTCACCCTTTGGCCATTTCCAATACTCCAACGCAAACCCTTCTGGAAATCTTTCCAAATCTTACCTATAGAACGCCATAAATATGAACCATTTTTAGTTGGAACATTAGTAATAGGCATATCACTAGGCACAACATATTTAGAGATCAAAACTTGGGAGCACAACTTGCTAGGATTTATGAATACATCCCAAGCCACTTTCATTAATAAGTCTTTGTTCATAATTTCCCTGTCCTTGAAGCCGAGCCCTCCATTACTCTTGGGTCTACAAATGTTGTTCCAGTTAACCAGGCTTAACTTACGTTGAGATCCAGCCCCACTCCATATGAATCTTCGACAAAGTTGATCAATTTTAACTTTGGCACTAGACGGGATATACGTGATCTGCATAGCGTAAATCATAATTACTTGAAGCACCGATTAAGCAAGAGTAACTCGCCCTGCCAAAGACAAGTGCTTTGCTGCCCATCCTGATAGCCGCTGATCAATTTTGTCAATAATACTCTGATACGTTTTCTTAGAAACCCGATCATGTAGAAGAGGCATGCCAAGATATCTTCCCAAATTATTTGTAATCGAGAAGGCTAAAGCCTTGCCAATTCCACTAGCTAAAGTGACCGGGACGTTTTTGGAGAAGAAAATTTGGGTCTTTTGTTTACTAACTTTAGCGCCCGAGCTCTTGTAGAAATTCTCCAACACGTCATTCAACACATCAACTTGGGCGTAATTTGCTTCCAAGAACAGAAGTAGGTCATCCGCAAAAAACAAATGACTTAGAGGGGTGCCAATTCTAATCAGCCGAATAGGCTTCCATCTACCTTGATTAACCACCTGAATAATACCATGGCTTAATCTTTCAATACATAGCACAAAAATATAAGGCGAAAGGGGGTCTCCTTGTCTAATTCCTCTCCCTGGCCGAAAATCTTCAGTCATTGCTCCGTTCCACAAAACATTCATTTGGGTTGTGGACAAGCACTCCATTATGAGATGAATAACTTCCTTTAAAGTTTCCTGAATAAAGCACTAACTCAACCGGTCATATGCCTTTTCCAAATCAACTTTAACCACTATCATTCTTGTACCCCCTATCTTTTTCTTTATTGTATGAATCACCTCTTGAGCAATAACAATATTCTCTGTAATATGTCGACCCGGTACAAAACTAGTTTGTTGGGGGCCAATGAGATCTGGAAGAAGAGCCTGTAGCCTGTTTGCAATAATTTTTCTCACCGTCTTATATGGAACTGTACAAAGGCTGATCGGTCGAAATATCTTGAGGCTTATTGGATGATCAACTTTAGGGATGAGGACCAGCAAGGTTCTGTTGATCTCTGCAGGGATATGATTAAAATTAAAAATATTCTTAATGAAAGAACACAACGACATACCAACTGTACTCCATTGCGCTTGGTAAAAACCAGCATGAAAGCCATCAACTCCAGGAGCTTTGAAAGGACTCATACTGAAAATAGTCCGTCTAACTTCCTCATCTGTTACAACAGACATCAAGCTTAAGCAAATATCATCAGAGATCACAGGGAAACACCCCCTGACAAAATATGGGTTATGCACCCCTTGTTCAGGAGTGTATAATTCTGAAACAAAAAAATTATTAATGTCCTAACAAAAAAATTATTATAAAAGGGTAATATTGTAAAAATAAGTCAAAAGAAATAAAAAGTAATAATTTAATTTTTGACAATTAAAAATTAATATAATTTTTAATTTTTTAGGGTTAAATTAGTAATTTAATTATTTTCTTTTTGTTAATGTTCAAACAAAAAAATATTATAAAAGGGTAATATTGTAAAAGTAAGCCAAAAGAAATAAAAAGTAACGGTAAGGGTATCAATACTTTAACAGCAGGGACGTTTCGAGGCATTTTTAAAAATATAGAGACTAAATGGATACTAATCTTAAAATGTAGAGACTAAATAGGCTTTTACCCCCTTTTTAATACCAAGATAAGTATTTTTCCTAATTGAACATGTATAGCCCATATGACCATTTCCATTACAATAATTGCAAATGATTAGATGTTCATTAATTGGGATAGCCATAACAAAATACTTCTTGTAATATTTTGTTTCAAGTTAGCCTTATACCCGATGGCTCATTTGTCAAAAACACATTTTTGAGAGCCAAACAACTTTTCTAAATTCTTTAGACCATTTGTAAACTTTAAAACAATATCATTTAGCTCATCGCTCTTTTTCTTAAGAGTGTCATTCTCCTTAGTTAAATCACCAATAGCTAAACTCTCATGCTCAAATGAAATATTTAAGCTTTTCTTTAAACGAATTGATTTTATTATGTAAGATCTATTCTCTATTTCAAGACACTTAACCTTTTTATTTAAAGAATTATTTTCATTTGAGAAATCTAAAATTTTCTTTTTAATAGATGCATTTTTCAATCCAATTTTTTTGTATCACTATACAATTCTTTAAAAGCTTCAAATAATTCATCATAACAAGGAAGATCATTTACTTCATCAAGCTCATTTAATGATTCATCTCCTATGACCATAAGTGCTACGTTTGACACCTCATGTGCTTGCTCTTCATCACTATCATCCCATATAGCCACTATAGCTTTTGTTTTTAATTTAGAGTTGTTGAAAAAATGACATTCTAATTTTATATGACCTGCCTTCTTGCATTCAAAGCGAACAATTACCTTTTTCTTCCATTTTTTATTTTGAAGTCCTTAAACTTTCTTTTGCCACTTGGCCTCTTGAAAAATCTTTTAATTTTCTAGTAATCGTTGCAATATCTTTATTTCAAATTCACTTTCTTCATTACTTCCAAGTCTAGAAGCTTTCAATATAACGTTCTTCTTCTTCTTGTCTTTATGTCCTTTTTCAATAGCTAAATTTTCTTTATAGGATATAAGTAAGCCAATTAAATTATCATAAGATAAAGTATTAAGATCTTTAGCTTCTTCTATGGTCGTTCTTTTTGGTCTCCAATCTTTTGGTAATGACCTCAAGATTTCTTCACCTTTTCACTTTTTGAAAAAGTCTTTCTTAGGCCTTCTAGCGTATTTACAATATCTGTGAATTGAGTGCACACGGCATGAACACTTTCATTTTGCTCCATTTGAAATAATTCATATTATCAGGTATATCTACTAATTTTAAACTCTTTAACTTGATTAGTTCCTTTATAGACAACTTCAAGTTTTCTCTAAATTTTATAAACATTAGAGCAACTCAAGACTCTATGAAATTTCTTTTTATCTAAGGTACAAAATAGAGCATTCATGGCTTTGGAAATGACAGAAGCTTTTCTCTTTTCTGGTTGATGCCATTAACGTGAACATTTTGGTATTTCTTATCCTTATTCATTTTTCATCATAGGTATAAATGGATCATCTCAAACAACTTCCCAGATCTCAAAATTTAGTGTTTGTAGATAAATTATCATCCTAGTTTTCTAATATTGGTAATCATTGCCATTAAAATATGGAGGTCTATTGGTAGATTGACCTTCCCTAAAGGTTAAATCATTTTGGATTGTCATAGATATTTTTCTCTAAACATTTAAGTCCTAACAAGAGAACATTGCCTTGACGAAATTCTAGCTAAGCAACCCAAGATGGGATAATTGTGTCACAATCCAATGCCAATAGTTGTTTCAACTAACTAATAACAATAGAAGCAATAATGAGTAAATTTAAAGAGGTAAGAGAAAAAAAAAACAAACATAAGATTTTTACATAGTTTGACAAAACTCACCTATGTCCACTCCGCCAAGCACATTGTGCTTGAGAATTGCACTATCCAAACCTTATAATCTAAGGCTTTAAGATGTTTTATAATTGACTTCTAAGATGTCAAGAGTTTTTAATAAATCTTGACAAATAATAATAATCATACACCTCTTTCTCAAGTATTACCGTACTTACAAGAACTAATTTTTTTTTATGTAGAATTAAAGTTAACAAAGATTAATCACTGCTCAAAGGAGAATAGAAACCCAGAAATCCAACCCCTACTATTCTCAAAAGGGTTGGGAGGGAGGCTAGCTCTCGGTTTACAGAGGAGCAGCAGGCAGTCTTTGCTCATGCTTAACCGTGATAATAGAGTCCTTCCCCCCAAGAAAATGAAACACTTGATGGGCCGCAAGGGGAGCTTTTGGGGGGAGCAATCAAAATGGGTACAGAGTAGGGTCATTGCTGATTGTACCTGTGAATCACACACAAAGCATTCTATTCTAGGTTTGAACTTACATATGCTTCCTTCTTTCCTTGGTTCAGCCTCACTTCCTTCCCCTTCTACTCTTCCATCTGCTAGAACGGGGCTCCTTATTGATGTCTTCACCCTCACAAGAACACAATGTATATGAATAAGCAAGTGAAAGCTCAAAATGATTTGTATGAATAAGATTAGGCTTCACATCGATTGAAGAATAAGTTAAAGAAAAGAATAGAAAAAGAAAGCTTTTAAATGAATTTGATTTGGTTTTTTATAGTTTGAGCAAGAAAAAATAGTTGTTATTTACCTTTTAGGAAATATTGGATTGCCGCTAATATTGAAACGGATAACCATTTGATTATGTGGCAAGTTACTATTATGAAACAGTTTGAAAATTTTGTGTAATCAGATTGTCGCCTAAAAATTATCGGTTAACCATTTCAGTTCAAGAAACTCTCCCAAAAATATCCGTAGGGCACTTGAAATGAATAATTCAATTTTAATATTATGTAGAAAAGTCAATTACTAAATAAAAATAATTGTAGAAAAGGAAATTAAGAAAGAATAGTATAATATTCTCTCATATTTATATTTTTTTATTTTTCATACCAATTTAAATAATTTGTGACTTAATTCTTAACCAACCACTCTATGAATAATTATGGGGATTTTGTACATAATGTACCACGACATATTGAAGTGTTCCTACTACCGTATTGACGCATTGACATTGTGTTTAAACACTAGCATAGATTCAAAGGGGATATAGATCTACAATTAACTATGGAACGAAAATGATTGGTAGAAAATACAAATCATAAACATGTTATTAAAAACAATAAAATTAAAACTCATTTTAGAGAGTAATTAAATTTATGATTTGAATTATTGAGCTTCACCTTTCACCTTAGCTTGGAAAACTAGCCACTTACTTGAATAAGTAAAAGACACATTTTATTTAGCAAATTTATAATATACAACATAAGAAAATTGAAAATAAAGGAGAAGAGAAGAGATTTTTCCCTAAAATTTACTCTAGATTTACGCCTAATTTCATTTTAAAACCCATTTCTCAAATATTTCTAGAAAATTTTTACAAAAATTTGTGAGAGCTTTTGCCTTTATTTGGACAAATTTTGAGTTAATCAGGTATGGGCATTTACATAATATTTTCTGTGAGCTTGCACCCACAACCTTTAAATGAACTTTACTAATACAATCCAAGGCATAAAACTACAACCATTATGGATAGTTGGATTTAACATACATCATTGTTATTTCCCCCAAGTCAAACCCAAAAATTCCACAAAAATGAAGTCGTTTTGTCTTGATCTTTTCCTTTTAATTTCAGTTGCCAGCGCTGTGTTGAGCAATTTGTTTCAATCCAAACGACATCGCTCTTCTTCAATCTGTTTCAAAGCACATGACATCGTTCTCTTTCAATCTGTTTCAAAGCACACGACGTCGTTCACCGTTCTCTTTCAATCCGTTTCAAGCACACGAGTGCGAGCACATGCTTTGTCCTACGATTTTCTTTCAACCACAACACTCTAGTTACAAAACCTTAAGTACATAACTCTTAAATTGCAAAGCCCCCAACTGGTTCCTCAAAGTTGAGTGCAAAACCCCTAAATTGCAAAACTCCAACTGATTCTTCAAAGTAAGCTTCAATTTGTACATGGGTTTTGGCATAAGGTAACGTATTGGTTCCTCAACGTTTGTTTTACTTGAATCTTGAGCTGGTTCATTTTGAATTGAAGATTGACCTATCCCATTTTGAAATGTAAGCATTTGTTTGTATATTATTGTTCCTAAATTTAATGATTGTGAGCTGAATCATGAGCATTTGTATCTATATTAGCATTTGTTTCTATATTATTGTTTATAAATTTAATGAATTTGGGATAACTAGTTAATAACATTCTGAAATTGTTTCTAAATTTAATGAATCTTGAGTTGTTTCATTTTGATTTGTGAGTTGAATTGTGAGCATTTGTATATATATTATTGTTTCTAATTTAACGAATTTGGGATAATTAATTAATAATGTTAAGTTTCTATTTCAATTTGTTTCTAAACTTAATGAATTTGGGATTATTAATTAATAATATTCTGAATTATTATAATTTGCAACAATAATGGCTGAGGTTGATGAAGTGGAGGAATTGCAAGATTTACAGGAGGCTGATTTTAAAGGAAATAATGAAAAATTGGTGGAAAACGTTGTTGAGCCCAAGGTTAGGATGTGTTTCAATAGTCCGGATGAAATGTTTGAATATTACAAAACTTATGGCCAACAAGAGGGGTTTCTAGTTATGCGGAGATCTTGTACAAAGAGGGATGATGGGAATATAAGATATGTGACATTTACGTCTGGGCGAAACGGCAAGTCAAAAAGCAAATCCAAACATGTTTTGCGGCTTTAACCTAATTGGAAAGTTGGATGCAATGCTAAAATTGGAGGACGTGGAATTTGTTACTGGAAAATGGGTAATTGGAAATTTATTCCTTGAACACAACCATGCCGTAAGTCCAAGCAAGAGTAGGTATTATCGATGCGACTGTACCATTAGTCCTTATGTGAAAAAACATCTTGAAATAAATGAAGAAGTAGGAATTAAAATGACTCAAAGTTTCAAGTCTATTGTTGTTGAGGCTGGTGGCTTTGAAAATGTCTCATTCTTAGAAAAAGATGCTAGAAATCATATTGATAAAGTGAGGTGATTAAGGCTTGGAGAAGGGGATGCTACTGCAATTCAGAAATATTTTAAGAAAATACAAGCAAAAAATGATGGATTTTTCTTCAGTCTTGACTTGGATGAGGAGAGTCGGTTAAAAAATGTATTTTGGGCAGATCCAAGAAGCAGAGCAACCTACAAAGACTTTAGAGATATTGTTACATTTGACACCACATACCTTATAAATAAATATGACATGTCATTTGCTTCTTTTGTTGGAGTTAATCATCACGGTCATTCTATTTTATTAGGATGTGGGTTGATTTCGCATGAGGACACAAAGACATTTATATGGTTATTTGACACATGACTATCATGTATGTCCAGCTCTCCTCCTCTTGGAATCATCACAGACCAAAACAAAGCTATGAAAAATGTAATTAAGATTATTTTTTCAAATATTAGGTATTGATGGTGTTTGTGGCATATTCTGAAGAAGGTGCCTGAGAAGTTGGGAAGGTATGCAAAATATCATACCATTAGAGTTTCATTGGATGTTGTTGTTTATGATTCACAGACTCCTATTAAATTTGAGGAAGCTTGGCATGACATGTTAGATAAATATGATCTTGGTGATAATCAGTGGTTAAATGGTTTATATGAGAAAGATATCGTTGGGTTCCATGTTTTGTTAAAACTACTTTTTGGGTTGGCATATCAACTTCCCAATGTAATGAGAGTATAAATGTTTTCTTTGATAGGTATGTTAACTCAAAAACAACTTTGAAGCAGTTTGTGGAGAAATATGAGAAAGCAATGAAAGTAAAATTGAAAAAGAATGGCAAGTAGATGTTGGGTGCTTCAGCCAACGGATGCCATGTCGTATCAGTTTCGCAATGGAAAAATAAGTTGAGGAAGTATACATTATTTTCAAGTTTCAAGAATTTCAATAGGAGCTCATGGATAAGATGTATTATGAGGTTTTCAGTTGTGGGGGATCAGAATATGAAGTTATCAAAAATTATAGAAAGAGTAAAGAGAAGACTTTTAAAATTATTTTTAAAAAAGATAAAGGTGAAATTCCTTGTGCATGTTCAGTGTTTGAATGTAAAGGGATTGTTCGCAGACATGCCATTGTAGTGTTGATACGTAACCGTATAAAATTACTTCCTAAGAAGTATATCATACGGAGATGGAGGAAAGATATGCAGAGATGCTATAGTTGAGTGAAAGTCAGTTATGATGTGAGGAGTTTGAGTATTGAACATTAGCGATATAAAGACAAGTGTGCTGCTTTTTATGATGTTGTTGATGTAGCTTCAAAAAATGAAGAAAGTCATAAAAATGTTTTGACTTGGATCGAAAAAATAATAAAGGATGTATCTCTGAATGTTCGTTGTGAAAGCGAAGATACAACTACTGTTGGTGGGGCAGGAAGTTGTACAGAAATCATACAGGATCCAATAGTATCTCATCGTAAAGGTCATCCACTTTCTCAAAGAAAGGAAAAGCAATTTAAAAAGCTAAAACATAAGTCGAATAATACTTCATTGAGTACAATTGCAGAGGTAATTATATTACATTCATTTTTAATTAATTTAATACAAATTATTTTAATATAAATTTATTTTTAATTAATTTAATACAAACTTTAAATGTGGCTTGCTTACTTTCGTAGGACTTAAAAGCACACGATTTATCTTTTGAGACAACTATTATAATCCCAACACAAGAGAGCAATATGGCTATGGTAATTTTTTTTTATCTACCTGTTGTTAGTGTTGTTTCATTGTTAGTTGTTTATTAATTTGTGTTTTTTTTTATTTTTTGTACAACAACTACCCCAACAGACACTCCCACAACATGCATTTCCCCCCCTTACTATTAGCCTTTGATAAATTATGGAGGAGTTCATCATGTAAACTTCCAACAATTACTACAATAAGATTTTGAGGATTTTAATTGGACGGAGTTTTCGACTAATGATCCAAGCACATCATCAAAGCTAGCTTGCATTTTAATGTATTGTTTTGTTTTTGTCATTGTTTGAATCCAAACAGGATATTCAGTTGTTGAATTTAGTTATTGAGTTAATTAACATCTATAAATTCAGTTTATATTTATGTTGTTGCAGCAACAATTTAAATAAATAGAATTTCTAACATAATAAAGTGAAATAAATCATAAACTTATATTTCGAAAGAAAACATTATTACATGTCTACGAGTATTTTCTTGTTACATAGTACAAATTAAAACAACTTAAAAATAACACTTGAATATATAACATATCACAACAATCACAAGTATTTTAATATAATTATATCTTGGTGTCTGTCTCCTTCGAAGTTCGTCGTCATACAATTGTCTTTGCATTTCACATTCTTGTATATGCTCGATTTGTTTATGAAATAATTGAAATTTAACGGATAAACACTCAATCTCCAATGCAACTTCCAAACATCCTCCACTAACAAGTCAATTTTCTTTTCACTTGGTTTACGATCTTCTGCCCATTGAAAATTCTTACATCCTTTAGAAAGCCAAGATTTGCGATTTGGATTCTTTGTTGTACGTGATGTTAATAACTCCATCTGATTACCACATATGCTATACAATTACAGTGAGTTTCGAATTTCACTTGTGCTAGATGACATTGTGATTAATTGAATGATGAAACTACGAAACAAAAAAACAAGAGAAGAAAATGAAAGGAAAAAAGAGCATTAAAACAAAAGCACTCTGCAACAATTTGAAAATAAATCATAACAAAAATAATTTTTGTGCCCAGGCCAAACAGTAACTTATGAGAATAAAATTCAGTGCAGTGATTAATTCCAAACAGTGCGTTTTCATTTTAATTAAAACGGTGAGTTTCAATTTGCAGCTTGAGTCGGGGCACAAGTCGGGAGAAGTAGCCCTTTCCTTTAACATAATCTATGGCTACAAAAGAAATCAAAGTTGGACCTTCCATTTGGCTCATTTGTCAAGTGATTGATCTACCAAATTGATGAGTGTTAAATCTAGTTTAACAAGGTGCATGTGAGTTCAGACATATGGCATGACCTCAGTTGTTCACGTTCATTTTCCCAATCCAAGCATCATAAATCTAAGAATTTACCAACAAAATACAAAAATCATGTTTAAAAACAAATAAAAGTAGGCACTTCATAAAATGGGGTTAAAGATTAGATCTGTAAATGTATGAAATTGTTAGTATTTTCAAAACTATAAGTGAAAAATGATAATTTTAACTTTTACTAAATATAAATTATCTAGTGTTATCTTTAACCCTCTAATCCAATATTAATTCTGAATAGCTGAGATTATGCCACGTGTCTGAACTCATGTGCACCTTGTTGCACTAGATTTAACACTCATTAATTTGGTAGATTAATCACCTTGAAAAATGGGCATTGGCTATTGATTATATTGAATCCAATTATCCATAATGGTTGTAGTTTTAGACCCTTGGATTGTATTAGTAAATTTCATGTAGAGGTTGTGGTTGCAAGCTCACAAAAAAATGTTTTGTAAATGCTCACACTTGATCAACTCAAAATAGGCAAGAGCTCTCAAAAATTTATCTTGAGAAATCTGTACAAAATTGGTGGTGGATTTTTTAGGTGGGAGTTTTGTAGAGAAATTTAGTGTAAATCTAGAGTGAATTTTAGGGGAAAGTGCAGTTAATAAGCAGAGATTTTTCTTTTGTCTTCTCTTGTGTTTTCAATTTCCTTATATTATATTTTACTAGTTTATTAAATAAAATGAGTGTTTTGCTTGCCAACACAAGTAATTAATTTTCTAAGCCAAGTTAAAGGGTGAAACTCAAGGATTCATATTGTATAATTAATTACTCTCTCAAGTAAGTTTTAAGTTTAGTTTTTTTAGTTTCATGTTTATAAGTTGTAATCTCTACAAGTTATTCTCATTTCTTGTTAATTAGTAGATCTAGATCTCCTTGGATCTATGTGAGAATTTAAATATAATGTCGACACACCAATATGGTGGTGATAGCTCTCCAAAATAGGTATGGTATATGATGTACTTAATCCTTATATTAATTCATAGAGTGATTAATTGAGAACTAAGTCACATAATTTTCAAACTGGTAAAGCAAATGCAAAATATAAATATGAAAAGAGTATTATAACCATCATTTGAGTACCAAGAGTGGGTCCTGTAACCTTAGGACTTGTTTAATTTAGATTATTCCTTGTTAACTTCTTTTTTTGCAATTACTTTTATTTAGTAATTAATAGCCAGATTTTGAAATTCCATGTGATTTAACCAGAACTCATTAGGTTATATTATAAATAGGCACCCTTACACTTAGGAGAATCAACCACTTTTAAGTTGTTGACTCGTGTCAATCAGCCTCATCAACCATAATACCACACATCATAGTAACTGGTATACTTAAATGTCTCGTCCAAATATCACCCAATATCCCCAGTGTATTAAAAGAATATATTGTAGCTAATGCAACTTAAACATCCATAATCATTATTTCATAATATCATCATGCAATGTAAAATAAATGATCAAAATATCTTAATAATATCATCTATGTCTCCTAACACAATCACATGGCCAAAACTTAAAATAACTATAATGTCAGGGTCAACTGGTACTATAATCTTATGTTGGGGGAAAGTATAGTAAAATGAGATGAGCGAGTAGATAATAGGTTTTGAAAGTATACTTCAAATTAAGTATGCTATTGTAATATACAATTTTAATCATAATATGTATAAAAATATGACCGCGTATAGTAAAAATATTTAAACTTTAAATCAAATAACTATCATTAAAAAGGAATACATAATCATGTGCATAATAATCCTGAAATTCATATCAAGAGAACATATATGCATAATTAAATAAGTACCCAACGAAATAATCTTGTCATACCTGAAACTCATAGAGGCAGTGCAATAACATATTGAAAGTATACTATCATGCCCGAAACTATAACGGATAGACTGTTGATTTGCTATCTCATCATACTACATACATAAAAGAAACCACAAAGGGCGAAACCACCCAAGAACTTGGCCCAAAGCCCTGTGAATATCTATAATTGTATCTAAGTGTAACTGTATCTTTATACTTATCCCTGTTTGTTGGGAAGAAGGGTATTGTCTAATAATTTTGAAAACAAACTTTTATTCGCATATACATAAGCATTTTAAATATACTTTAAAAATATATTCCTTTTCATAAAATATTCTTATACATTTATAATCAAAACTATTAAAGAAAATAATTTATCATATCCTATAAGAAACACATCAACATGCAAATAAATATATTTCTAGAAAACTCAGTCTAAGCATTAAACATTCTTTGTAAACATGATTTACTTTTCTAAAATTATATTCATAAGAAAATATAAAATATAAATTTAGTATATTCCACTTAGTACGACAACGCTCAAGCTTGGCTTTCGTCGACATCTGCAGATTGACTCATGTTCGTGGCTCCTCCTAAATCAATGAAACATCATAGTTACTTTACAACTATGAGAAAACTCAAGACTAGCATTATATGGCGTAATTTCACTAGTGATATTTATCACGAAATCTACAACTCTTAAATCCATATTTGCAACCCAAAATTAATAGAATACCCTCCATCCTTAAATCTCTCTTTACGCTTAAACTTCCATACTCCACCTCAATAATTAAATTTTCATATCTTATAATGCTAATAAATCATCCACATTATCAATAATCTAATTAATAACCATAAATTACCTAAACATAATACATAATTATAAATTATATACATACTAAATCAGGAAAACAATGAGGGCTATGAGTTTTTGGCTCTACAATGTCTTGTTGGTATGCTTGTGTTCCTAAAACAATCCAACAATTACAGTATTACACAAATTCGCTTGGGACCAACTTTACCTCGTTTTTGGAATCCATAGCTTTGAATAAAGTATACAAATCTTGAAATTAACTTCATTCCCATGAAATTTAACATAAATAAAGATAGAGTGATAGAAATCTTACTCCCTTTAGTGACATCTTATTTACTTGAATTACACCTTTCTCACTCCAAACACATTCTCCCTCTCTCTCTCTCTCTGTAGTTTCCACTTTCAAATTCTCCTTCAATGGATCTTCCCAAACGAATTTAGGGTTAAAAACAACTCCAATAAAAGTTCCTTAAATCAAGATTTACAAGGCCCAAGCCTTAATTTTTGCCAAAATCCTAAAACTTAAAAATTCCCCATTTTTGGTTCTCTTGGCCATGAGCTTTTCTTTGAAAAAATGGTAATTTATTTATTTATTTATCTTTTGCTTTATGTTTATATAAATTTAATGGTGGGCTTGGTTTTTTTTAGTAAATTAAGGATAATGGGCTTTAAATAATGGGCTTCTAAAGCCTTATGCCCAAGGGAATAAATGATGTTTAAAAAATTCATTTGTTACAGTCTCAAATGAAGAGTGGACAGCACACACAACATGAATAAGCCTTTGTCATTTATTATATTCATTTCAATTACTTAAGCGCCAAACTTAAGAGGCATAACTAAACTAATCGTACATTTATGCTCCTTGAATGTGACGGGAGCTGTTAAGGCAGCTCACTATCTTAAAAAGAAGAAAAGTTAAAGCCACATCAGTAGATCCAGTGTTGCAACTTGACAACTCAGCATAAATTTGTTAGACATGTTCCATATCTAATTAATTATATCAGTTTAATTTAATTGATTAGTTTACTGTTACAATTTATAATGTTTAGAAAAGCCTATAAACATTTGGAAAGCTGTACTCTCATTAGCAAAAATAAGATTTGAAACAAAGAAAAGTTTTCTTTCATTTTCTCTGCTTCCAAACAGCATTCTTCATCATTTCTATAAAGTTTCAACTTATAGTCCTCACTGGACTCAATATAAGCTCAAGCGATCTCTTATCCTGTAGCTATTTTCTTAAAATAATGTTCAGAAAGATTCATGATCAACGCTTGTGCACAAATTGTTTGTTCTGATATGCATAAAGTAGTCAATCAAGTAAATTGATTATCGATTCTCGGAATGAGAAGTCCCACAATCTTTAAAATACTAGAAATTATGGCATGCTTTGATAAGGCCTAGAGTTAAGGGCAAATGAGCGGACCAACTAAAGTCAATGAGGGTTTCAACCCCTTCTAGGCCATAATTTTTTTCTTTTAAATGTGTCTCAAACCCTTTATAAAAGAATTAAATAAAAATAATTTAAGCATATTTTTTTATATAACAACATACTCATAGTTTAATAGTAAGAATATATACTATTTAGTAGTTTTAGGGATAGCCATATAATTTTTAGACTATGTTATATATAATATAACATATAGTAAATTTATGAGTTGTCACCCATGACAACTCAATTGTACACGTGGCTACGATGAGGTCTATCATTTAAAATAAATAATTTATTATGACTATTTTTTTAATATTTAAAAAATAATAGAATTTGAATTTTTGATACTTTAGGCATATTTAAGTGAACGGCAAAAAATTAAATACCTCAAATTAAATTAAAATTTTGAACTAAACCCCTTAATTTGAGTATTTGGATCCCATACAGATTGATAAATTGGAAGCTGGTCCAGTTCCTTGCCTTGAAACAAACACCCCATTTATAATCAGTGAACTAAATGCGATTAATAAGAGCAAGCCATTAACAAATGAAAAAATGTATGTGAATTAACACACAAAGAAAGGAAAACAATCCCATCACCCGATCAAATACGTATTTCCAAATTAGGAAACTTTCTAGGTCAGAATAATATTTACAATTTTCAGATTCTATTGAGGACAAATTTCTCATCATGTTCTAAAGCTTCGTCACAGAAAATTACAATCTCGAACCCTAGGATTTTATACTGGTATATCAATACATAGTAGATAAAATCATGTTGATGCCTATAAGCTTTAAGAAGAATCCAATTTAACTCTAGCTTCAACTTGTGTCAACTAGCACCCTAGCAGCTCGAGTACATGACTTTTCTAAGGGACTCTACAGATTCGTTCATTTTATCATCTCTTACTTTACTCAAAGCCATAGCGGAGGATAAAGAAAGTTTATTGGCTTGAACCATCGATCTGAGATTGGTCTCAGCACGTTGCTTAAGAAATCTCAGAGAGTAATTCCTTCTAACGAAGCCTTGGTCTTTCAAAGCCTCAACAGCTCCAACACTTGCTGCCACCATCCAAGCTTTGCCTTTTGCACTCATTTTGAACAAATATAATTGCCTTCAAATTTTTCTCTTCTCTTCTCTTCTTTTGCTTCATGATTCTTGATAAGATAATACATCACTTGTACAATGGAGTTGCAAGTTTCGAGGTATATATAGGGAAGATCAGTGCTCGTGTTCCTGCAGTGATTGCCTGATTGGCTTAGGCAAAAGCTTTGTCCTTTTGTCTTGTGGATTTTAAACACACGTAAGCTAAAAGTGTGTTGCTACTTCTGTCTCAAAGACAATGAAGAAATATAGTCATGTAGTAGAATTTAACTTAGCTGCTCGATGCTTTCTAACTGCAGCGAATTATGTGGGACGAATGAAATTTTAAACTAGTCAATACTTGGCAATATCACTTGTATTAATGAGCAATGTTGGGCTTCCTATGATTCATGATATGGCCTCAAACCGAACAAACTCCAGGTATTATGGTATGTTTGGTAATTTTAACCAAGGGAATGTGCTTTGCTGGAAAGGACTTGAGCATTAGGTACTTATTGACTCGTTCTGTTTAAGTTCTCACATTAATGCAGATGGAGTACATCACAAGGTAACTAAAATCTCAAGATCATATACATTATTAATCGCATATTTATGTACAATAAGCTGCGTCCCCTTATGAAAATGAAGCTTTAGTCTAATGGCACTAAAACTTTTCAAAGGAAACTGAGATTAGACATCAGTTAGGACCCCAGCAACTAAGATACATCACAGTCCTGAATGACTCCTCAGCTTGTTTAAGCTTGTTTTCCTCACTGCCTTTAGCAACTCGGCTATAATTTCTGGGATTAGAAGTACCTGAAAATATCTTCATTTGCTTAGAAGAACAAGCTGAGTCATTGGCGGATTTGATTGCTGAATCACTTTTAGGAGCTTGGTCCCTGATGCCCTGGAAGAGTTCCCTGCTTATGTTCCTTATCATTTCCAGTTTCAGAAACCAATTTAGGTGCTTTTCTTCAGATTTTATGCGTGTTTAATTGGCTACGTTTGAGTGAAGAAATGAGAAAGAAGATACTAGTAAAGAGTCTGAAGCTCTGTAATAACTTGAAAAAATAGTACTTCTATATATAGTGAATGAACAACTCGGAAAAAGATGGTGGTTTTGTCAAGTTGATTCCTGGTTTCAGAAAACATCTCCCGAAAGCAGCATCTCCTAGACATGAATTTATCAATCAAAAGAGCTTATTTATCCACTTGGCAAAATCCATTCCACAGAAATTTATTAAATTCTGCTACCTTTTAACCCGGTTCGATTACTCCGGAGTTGTACAAGGACAATGAAATTAAATAAACTTGGTCACATTGCTCTAATTGGAGACTTGAATATAAAATTTTGAACAATGAACACGTATTACAATCTAGCTATCCTATTTATAGTCAATCAAGGCTTTAATTAATTCAAGTGGGTTCACCAGTAACATGCAATTTCACAGGAATGTCTACTCTAGTACATGTTAGTGGCCAGATTCGGTCAAACAAATGCATTTTAATTCAATAGTGTAAGACAGAGAAAACCAAGCTTTAATCAGAGAAAACCAAGCTTTAATTATCTTTCTCAATATTTTTTTCTGGAGACTTTACAAGACAGCCCCGACTTTCTTTACCAAAAAATATTCATCTGCCCGTTCCTTGCCATTATGGCTTACTCTTACTTTGTAGTCAAGAAATAATACTAGTAATAAGTTAAAGAGCATACTGAAGATATTTGAAAGATACTAGCACATTCCTTCCATAAACATTGGACAAGAAAGGCACAACCCATGTGAATAGATGGATAACATGGGACACGTTTGAGTCAATCAGATAAGATTGACACATAACAATGCTTGCAAGTTGCTTTTTTTCTTCTCTTTTTTTTTTTTTTACCCTTTATTCTCTTTCTGCAGGCGATTGCTGTCAGCTTTTTCAATTGCTGCTACGTACATAAACTTTGTTACGCCCAAACTACTAAATCTACTAATGAGTTACGAAATAAGTACATTCCAGCCTGATGTTGAGGTGAACAAGCCTTACAGTTTTTGGTATGGCAATCAAAACATAGACAGTGAGATAAGCATTTCTTGAACCAATGAATATTTTATGACATGCTGATTCATCCGGCCTTGATCACCATATTTGTGGGGCAAGGCTGAGATGATTATGAAACGAGTGAGAATTGCGGTGGCCAGATCGTTTCGAAACTTTAACTTCAGGAATTTTGGAAAGTCGAGTTATAAAGATCTTCCCAAGCACGTTAGCACGCACTCATTTTGAAAAGTCGACACATATTAATTGCATGCAAGTTGAGAGTCAAAATTGATTGTCAGTAACACATAATTCAATAATTCAATAACTTTTGAGTTGCACTCATTCTGATGTACAATTAACTCCTTTGGAATCATAATGTTGGGACCAACCTAATTTAATTGTTCAGAAAACTTATAACTTAGTAGAGTTTTAATTATAAAAATTTTATTTTAACTTAATTATTCGGTGCAAGTAATAGAAAAGTGAATATATTAATATTTAAGTAATGGAGCCTATCTATTTTAATTTCTAAGCGTTGATGAAAGAGATTGATATAGTTTTAAAATACTAATATATATAATAATAGAGTATGAAAACATGCAAAATTGAGACCCCTGATGATATAGGAAGCATATAGGATAGAATATATTAAAAATTACAATATTGAGTCAACTCATGATTCAATATTTCATCCCGATTTATCTTGATTTATTTAGCTCATTTGAGTCATATTTGTAATTCAAATCTAATGAAGATTTTAGATTATTTTTCTTAGTTGAGAAGAATTAAGATTAAGTTGGTTACTAATATATGTAAGCTTATTATTCATAATTTATTATAACATATTTAAGCTTTTCATTAATAATATTTTAAATTAATCTCTTTGGGTTTATCTTTGTCATTAATTTGATGTTTCCTCTCTTTGAGAGTTATTCTTTCTTGAGTTCCAAGAACGTACATTAGAACGACATATAGCATTGCTTCCACACTGCATCAAGTGGTATTAGAGCTTGTCTCTATACCAAACAGAGCTTTCCCGACCGCCAACCACCCTCCATACACAAATTTTTCCTCCATCATCCATTAATTCCATCAATTTTAAAAAAAATAGAAATCAACAAAACCCTAACTGCCAATAGCCACCTTCACTGCCACCACAAGCAACTACGACTTCTGCTGTTCTTCTTATTTTCTATCAATCCTCTCTAACATATGAACACCCACATGTTGTGACCATAAGCCAGCCATCAACATCCATCC